>NC_088204.1:55404256-55749713 GCF_037126465.1 Ornithodoros turicata
CTTTGATTTTAGTGACTTTTTTCCCCCTTCATACTTCATCTAATGAAATCATTCCTTGTTCATCAAGATATCTACTGGACCTGATAGCACTGCGGTCTTGTCTTGAGTAGGAAGTATGTTAGGACGTTGCCAAAGCTTATTCGCTCTGCGCGCGTTCTTGCTATTGTTCCTGTATGCAAGAGCTTTTGTGCCCCTATTTTCTGCGTCTGAGAATTCTGGGAGTCTGCGACGGGAGTACGAACAGATGGGCCTTCCTATATGTCTTCAGACTGCCTGTACGCCATAGAACGAATAATTGCTAAAAGGGTATTCGATAATCTGTATTGGAATATACAGGGAATATATTACACGTCCGTGAAAAAGCTGGCAGAGATTATAAAGGGATCTGGTGCGAACGTCAGACTGCTCACTGACAGCAAAACGGAATGACGATTTACTTCTTGAGAGTCTACCACGCCTTGCGACCCCAGCCCTGTCCTCGGACACCAGAGATGAACTAGCACAGTTATGTGGTCTTTTCATAGGTGTGGTAAAAGAATTGAGAATTGAGAATACTGCAGGGAAAGATCTGCGTCAGGAGACGTTAAACGTCTTAACTATGTTTCTAGGTCTGGGAAACAAATGCAAGATGTACGGACAGTAGAGCGTGACCCCGTATATACATGTTTTTTCGCATTACGCCGCGATGAGCCACATGCAGCAGCGCTGACTAGGATGGCCTTCTAGCCAAGGACTAAAAAAGAAAAAAATGTGTCTTAGAGAACCTACATCACCGGCGAACAAACAAATGGGACGCAGCATGGGATGGGCTAAAATACGTTAAAGTTGGAAGAAAATTCTGTGCTACAGGCTAGGAGATATCAGAAACGTGACGTCACGTACTGGGAAGAAGGTGGCACCCAAGAGGAAAGAGGCCAGGTGTAAGTGTTGAACTCAACCAGCGCGTGTCACGCATGTTAGATGTGGACTGTATGATGCGAGGTGAGCTAAGAACGGAAATCGGAAACGACGTCAAAAGATCCAGACGACGGCAAGCTGAGGCAAATGTTGCGTCACAGCTTGAGTAACGTGGTTTGAAGTGCCCCCGATTATTTTGGCTTCAACGTTAAAAGGAGGACATTGTGATCGCATATGCAGCCATGCGAAGTTTTTCCCAACATGAAGACGTCACTAACTCTTATGTGTAAATCAAATGTTCATCGTGCTTCATTCATATTTATTCAACTCATACGTACTAGCAATCGATGCTACACAACTGACTTGTACGTGGTGCACGCGGTTGCTTATCAACTAGTCAATAAATTTTTCTTCACACCTACAGAAACAAAGATGATCGAATGAAAAAAGACGCGACAGCGAACAACACAGTCCCAAGCAGTCTGCTGAAAGCGCGAGCATGTACGACGGCTGGATCAAGATAGTAAATCTTCAGAAGAAATACGCTGATGATATAGCACACCTGCTAGAACCCTCTCCACTGACGAAAAGAAAAGCCAGGAGTATGGCTGTCGAAGAGCACGCGGCATTAGGGATAGATTTGAGCCACTACAGCGTTAGCTGTATTAAGTATGGATAATAAAAGACAGGAACGCAGCACGATACGTTTTTTTTTTTTTCGTTGTCTGAAATTGTGCTTATGTTGGTAGACTTTGATAGATAGAACAGAAAGTCACCACAAAATCGCAAATGAAACTCAAACAACAGAAGTCGTGACTTCTTAACTTTTTTTTGCAGTTTCGAGGTGAACGACATATCTACAGTATCTAAAAAATGCAGATGACATTGACAAGGCAACGAGCATTATTGTGATCAAAAGAGAGCAGAGTAATGTGTTATAATACAAACGGAACACGTGACCGCCTTTTACAATTGCGCTTTCCTCCCTAGAGAGAGGCTCCTGCGTTCGCGAGGAAGCCTCACATCCTATGGCTGTATCATAAATTGTCTTCAGGTATTAATAAGCCCCCTCCCCCCCCCCCAAAAAAAAAAGAAAAGAAAAAGGAAAAGGAGAGAGCGAGAAAGAATAAACGAAACCGGCAGTCTATACAAACGATGTGTTCAGCCACTCGGAGTTTCGGAATATACAGATCGGTTTTATAGTTCAGCGTCATGCGTGTGCGTCTTACATGCGTATCCGTAGGTTCTCTGCACTGCCGAGCCTTCAAGCCTCCAGCATTTTCTTTCGTCTAGACGACACCATCTACGTCACCGCAATATATCCACGCCAACATTCACTCAACTTATAGACCTATCGTGCCTCAGAATACCTTGTTTCTATAAGCTAACTGAATGTTGGTTCGTTAGGCACACTTTAGCCCGCCAATCTGAGTCAAATCTTTTATGTTTGTATGTCTCAAATTTTGCAACCATGTCCAATTTTTTTTTGCGTTATTTCATAAACACGATTGTACATTCGGTCTACTCGAACGCGCCTCGAATTCTTCCGGGAGTCAGTATGGAAACACATGAGGATATACAGGTTGTCCTCTATTAGGTGCCACAGTTGTTATTAAAAATTTATGAGAGCCCCGGACGTGCTGTTTGGGCGCCTAACATACCTGGCCTCTCGGATATCTTTCCTAGCCGGTCGCATCAGTGTTCGATGGCTAACTGAAATGGTATACTTAATTAGCTTCACTAATTTTCAAAGATAAGAGATTGACCGAATGACAGCATCGAATCCCTTGGAGTCATTGTACATTCTCTATGACCGACGCATTGGTGTCTATAATTATGAACCTATCCTCGATAAACTTGGTTTGACAACCCTAGCACATCGTAGGACCTCAGATATCACATTTTCCTGTGCAAAGTAGTACATGTCGTCTTAAGCTGTCGTTGGTCCATTTTCTGCTGTTCATTTTAGTTCTTTCTTGTGTTTTCATCCTTCCTTCATCATCTTCACATAATGTTCCACGTGCAGTGGGGTAGGGTACGCACCTCCGCGGTGAAACACCCCATCTCATCGTCATCATTTATTGTTGTCTTTGTTGGGCCGTTCACTCCGACCACACCTTTATTTTATGTTTTGTTTGATTGCTCACAGTTTAGCAGATACCAACAGACTTCGTAACAGCCATAATGTACACACGTTTGCTCAACGATGTCAGTTCTCCTAACAGCTGTCAAGTTTTTAGCTTTTTATATCCTATACCCTTACCACGTGAAGTAAGCAGTGATGGCCACTAACTACTTCTACAGTAGTTTAACTATAACTACTAACTACTTTGCGATGGAGTAGTTTAACTAGTAGTTCAACTACTTTTCAGGGGAGTAGTTAAAACTACTTCTTTAACTACTGCAATGTAGTTTAACTACATCTATAACTACTTAACGTTGTCCAGCAGCACCAGTGCCTTATAGTGTTCTTTGCCACCTAAATATGGTCACAAGCAATGATAAACTTTGGCTCAAGCCACTGTTACGATCGTCATATACAAAGCTTGCGGCGGGATTATTCTTTCTGTGCCTATGCAATAAACTAAGTTGCACAATTATTTTGCAGCAAATGAGGATTCACTGGACAAGCATTAAAAGTGAAGATTTAGTACACGTGCATGGCAGAATTGCTCTGCACCTCTGTTCTCATCAAACAAGTAGCTCAAGGTAACAGTCGGAAGCATAATCGTGCCGTAAAGCTTGTGGCAAAATCGGAAGTAGTTCGCGCCTTCAGTAACCTAACTACTGTAGTTAACTACTTAAAATAGTAGTTTAACTAGTAGTTGCCACTACATTTCTGCAAGTAGTTGATAACTACTTTTTAACTACGATCGGGTAGTTTAACTAGTAGTTTAACTACATGAAGTTAACTACTGGCCATCACTGGAAGTAAGACACAAATCTTTGCTCCTCGTATTGTTATTTCTTGTTTGTCTTCTTTATCTGTTGTAGTCTCTTCTGCGGCGAGCCATTTCCCCAAACCTGTGGTTGCGCGTGGCCTTGAACGTAGGCTTCGCCGCTACGCGTCCGTGCGGCGATTGAAGGCTCCTTTACATGTTCAAAATTTGGAACCCGAATGGAACCTTGAAGATGCCACTATTCATGCCCCAAAAAATGCTCAAAAGTTTCGTCTTGGCAGAGGCAACATCCCATTAGAGAACGAATGCAAAGCGCTGCCAGCAGAATATGTAGCACGCGCTTTTCGTTCCAAAATACACAGGCTCTATGGGATCCATTTTAGGTGAAGCCTGCTTTACGTTTTGTCCCTAATTCTTGGGCATGGTATTTTACAACGTCCAAGCATCACAATGTACGGAAAGTTTAGGTGCGTGGGGGTGGTCGGTGGTTGTTTTACCAATTGCAGTGCTTGACATTGCAGGAAGACGTCGACCGTGATGCACCCGTCCACCCCTACGCACTCTCACTTGTGGTACAGCCTCAGAACAACCTTTATTCTGCTGCTTGGACTTATACAACCCGTAATAGAGGTGCAATGTTTTCGTTTCCCCGTGTGCGGGGAGGGGGGGGGGGTGCCGTAAAATAACGTACCCTGGGAGGATTGGCAAACAGTGCGACCCAGAGCAACATTATGAGGTGGCTGGAACACTCTGATGTATGGGGAACAGCCGAAATAAAGAATAAAGAAGAGGAAAATGCAGCATGATGCATTTTATTAGCCCATATATTTTTAATAAATGCATTTTTGGCAGAAATGTCTTCCCATGTCTTCTCTTAGAGGGACTTCCCAGCCTCCAATTGAAATTGAATCTGCTTTGTGAACAGACGTGCTAACACGGTGTCGACAGATGACAGATTCGCTGTCGAAAAAAAAAAAACAACAACAAGAAATCGCAAACCGGTTGTTCTGGGTAGTTTTGCGCCGAGTGCAAGGCGAAATGAGTTGTGAAAGCGAGTAGAGTGGCGACGGGTACAAACGCGAATGGGTTGTTTTGAGAAAAACTGGAAGGGATTGTTTTGCGCCGGGCGCATAGAGAGGGGAGTTTAGAGAACTGGTAGAAAGGCGACGTGTACAAACGCAAATGAGTAGTTTCGATATACACCCGATGAAGCAAACTGCTTGAATTGGGGGTCGAAAACAGTAGTATAGATAGGTGTCCAGACTCGACCCTAGGTACCTGGTTTGACCCCCCACAGCGTCTGGGCCGACTTCATTCGCGTATTTTTCCCCGCGCGGCGCGTGTGCGGAGGGTTGTTCGCGCGCTTGTAACATGCATAGACATGCAAAAAAGGGTCATACACAAAAAGTACAAGTGAAAATATATTTATTAATGCCAATTATAATGCCAATCAAGTTGAAATATATTTATTACAGCCAATTGTGCTGGGAATTGTGCCAATTGTGATGCCAATCAGGTGAAGGAAAAAAACCCAGGCAAAAAACGTTCACGACCTGTAACAGAAGAAACACAATACACATAATAAATAGTATACTTACTCATTACCAATTTCACAGCTTCCATATGGGTATGACTCAGCTGCATTAAAGAGGTATCTCTTATCATCATAGGGCATGAGTGCAAGCTTAGTTGTTTCCACTGTATACATGCATTGGAGCTTACTACATATGGTCCTTTGTGGATGACTTACCTTCACACTATTAAACAAAACATCTTTATATACATCGTGATGCCATTCCTTATGAGCAATACTTTTCTTAACACCTTTTGCTCTAGCAATTTGACTATCGTCACTCAATCGGATAGAATACATTTTTGCTTTCAAAGCAACCACCTCTTTAATTATCCTACCTCCAGTCTCATCCTTGAAGGGGAACAACGTCCCTTTATTTTATTGCTATAGAGTGGATGATTAGTGGGATAGGATGAAACATCGAGGTGATCATCTGCAATCTTTTTGATTTCCTCTTCATACTCTGACATATGAAACACACCAATGATATAATCGGTATCCGAATACATGATGATAATGGGACAGTTCAACTTTTCCAAGAGACTGCAATAGACAAATTCATACATTATCAACTTACTATAACCTAATACACAAAAAACAATCTGTAATGGAAAGCTACATTTTACCTTCCTTTTCTTCATCTCATACAACACACAATTGTGTGACAAAATTTCAATTCGAATGCAGTCGATCGAGGAGCTATATCTTTGGGCCTCTTCTTTGGTGAATGCTATCTTAATTGATCTAAATCGCCTGGGGAAAAGTAAACAGCGACCGTACAAAGAGTTACAGTTCAATTTCTACAGTACAATTTATACGTTTGTTTCTGAAAGTCCGTTTGTGCTGCAATGCGTCGCTGAATGTTCATTTTAATGTACGGACCAAAGACGAAATTTCAACACTCTATGAATTTTGCTCACTTGCATACCTAACTTGCAATATAGACTCAGCGAACGATAATGCACAACATATATACTCTGTTTTATTATGACAAGTGAGAAGTAACTTACCTTGTGCTGCAGGTTTGTAATTCAACTGATCTTTTAGAGCCAACTGGTACTCTGACAACCAGCTCTCGTCAACCTTTTGCTTCACTGGCGCTAGTGGGAAATGCCTGGTCTTCTGGTGTAGCTCCGGTGGGTAAATGTAAATGTAGCCATACTCTGCATCCGGAGGATGGTTAATGATGTCCAAGCTCGAAAATTCGGATTCGGGCACCCACTCGAATCTTCCAATAGGGAATGGCAATGTTTGGCAACTGGCATAAAGACTGTTTGCATCCCAGTAGGAGATGTAACTCTGTGGTTTCTCAGGGTCAAAGTTTGCACAATATTTGTTATTGGCAGCATCATACCTCAACCCAGGCGAAATTTTTTTGAACTGGTACCAGTTGAACTGTGTTATCGAACAGGGACCAGTTCAACCAGTCGCAGATCAACTGGTACCAGTTGGGACAACTGGTCCCTGTTCGATAACACAGTTCACCCAGTCCCAGTTGAGACTGGGACCAGTTAGAAACCAGTTCGGCCAACTGGTACCAGTTGAGACTGCGACCGGCCAGAAGCCAGTTGGGCCAACTGGTACCAGTTGATCGAACTGGTCCCTGTTCGATAGCACAGTTCATCCAGTTGCAACTGGGACTGGGTGAGCTGTGTTATCGAACAGGGACCAGTTTGATCAACTGGTACCAGTTGACCGAACTGGTTTCTGGCCGGTCTCAGTCGTCCCGACTGGTTTCTAACCGGTCGCAGTCTCGACTGGAACTGGTTGCAAACCTCATTGTTGAGCTGGGACTGGTTGAAGTGGCTTCACTTAGAGCGGCCTGTTCGGACAGAGGTTAGCTTGTATGTAACCGGTGCCCCCTTGCAGGATCGCTGTTCCCAGCAATGGCAGATCCAAAGAAGTGCAATGCAAATTGCATTTTATTTGTAGTCAAACATTACACATATTCTAATGTACATGTAGCGTAACTATAATGTAGTTAAATTATAGCAGTAGATGAACTACAGAGTTACATGGAATAGATAATACTTCATGGTTGATTGGTCCCTTGCTAGACTGCCTTGTGGACATCTTGAATCATTCAAAAAAGTATTTGAGATGTTCTTAATAGCACACGATCGATCGATATTTTCCTTTGAGCCCCAGCAACTTAAAGGGACCGAAAAGTGAATATAAACCTATCGAAACTTTATGTTTGGTGACAAGTTTGAACCTTCTAAAGTTCAAATGTCAAAAAACTCCGCTGAAAGCACTGTAGTTTTTTTAAATCGAATTTCCGATGATTGCATGTCTAGGTACCTACTAGGAAACCGGCAGTCTCTCAACAATGGCATCACACCGCGCCATCTGTCGAGGACGCATGTAATATGCGCGCTTCCACTCGCTAATCCGGTGAAAACGAAAGTGGCTGTGAGCGTCTGCAACCAATTTCTACGTGGAAAATGTCGAGTCTCCCGAACCTGAGTGCACTAGAACTATCACGCGCACAGAACTTCTGTTTGTACGATAGCATGCCACAAAGTGTGTGTGTTGCAGCAGAATATTCATCGTCCTCAGATATACCGGAGTCACCGCCATCCTCACCAGGATCTGATCGTGCCGGGAACGCGGACTGGTTAGTGAAATTTATATCTATTAGGAAGAAGCACTTGTGTAAGGTGAAACAAGCTCTGTTTTATCGTTGTGCAGGTGTTCTTGCAGGAAGTGCAAACCGATGGATACCGCGGACGAGTGCTTGTGCTGCCAGAAGGTAGAGAACGTCTGTAAAAAGCAGACGGTCAACTGCATTACAGACAACGAATATTTCGAGATACTCTGCCTCGACACCGAAGTTCTGCGAGTGTCTTTTACGTACATCCGAGATACTGAAGAGTATGGCAACATACGTGACAGCGCCGTGAACAAGTGAGTGATTACGCGCTACTTGAACGGCAAACTGAATGGAAAAACCTTATTTCTGCAGGAAGTTCCGTTATATCGCCTATCGGCAATTCACAAGGTGGATATGGGGTGGTCTGGGAAAGCACCATAGGAAGATTCTTCCGGCCTGCATCGTGCATGCCATTAGGGATGCTTTTCCAGCAGATGTGTATAAGGGCTTTGAACCTGCACACTTGTAAAAATGTATATTGATGCCTGCAAATTTTCATTTCTTGCTTGCTGCAAATTTTTTCATTGCTTTTTCCTTTCAGATAATCACACAATATTGTAATTATTATGTTTGTGCATGGAGACAATTTTTTAAAGGAGGTATTCCTCTTCAGTCATTTTTATTACCTTGAGGTCGTTGTGTACAAGGTTATTGTCAAATAATGACATAATGCTTTTGCGTGGATAATTCTTACAAAGACGAGAAGCAAATACGGAAACAGAGGCCGCAGTGGGAGCTGTAGAGACTCTGTATACACTTGTCACAATATTCGTCAACAGGTAGATCTCGCAATTCTTCTTCAATTGGTGGTAGACCAAAGCTGTCCAAGTAGATGAATCTATCATATCGATCCATCATGTACAACAACCAATGCTCTCCCGGGCCGACGTGTGGATGCGTATTTATGACAATGAAGCCTTCTTCTTGAAGTGGCGTAACTTTGTTGATAGCGTAGGTTCCTCAATACATTCTCACAGTTTGAGGATTCATTGAAAACAGTAATTGAAGATCTAGAACATCCATGATTTAATCTAAATGAACTGCCAGGTCAGCATTGACTGTCAATATCTTGGGGCTCTCACTTATGAGTATAACCGACATGGCGTGAGGCAATGGTTTTGCAAATGTAAGTTCAATTCTACAATTTCCCTTACGTATCGGATTAAAGTAGCCATCAACTGACTCGTCTGCACTGAGGTTCCAATGCAATATGAATGAATTAGTTTTATAATTCTGATAACGTAGCTCGACGCTTCTATCATTCAATTGAGATAGGAAATCATAATAGCTTCCTCTGCATAGGTCATTGTCCCAATCGTATGAGAGTTGTTTTCGATGTCCATCAATTGTTAGTGCTATTGAACTCACATTTAAATGCTCAAAATTGAATGGACTCAGTTTGAAGTCGCCCTGATAGGCGTCGGTCCGTGTCATGACCATTGAGATCCGATCTGGAATGCGATCGGTGTATAGATTGTCGAAAATTCCATCCACTGAGCCAGCAGTTAATATCTTAATTTTGCTCTCCAAACCTCGCATAGTATAACATGCTGGATGTTTCTTCAGTATAGACTGGTGAGAGAGGAAAGTTGAGTTACTGACTTTGACTTTATGTAATGACAATACTGCATTGTGTATCTTGATTTGATGTTGATGCATTTCTCCTGGACCAGTCAATAAGCGATGCATGTCGCTGGCGTGCACAGCAGGCACCCTAACATCCAATCTCGGTAATAATAGCTTAATTTGATCTGTCAAATCTGTATTACACGCATGACAACTTCAAATAGTTTGCCACCCCTTGTTCTAGAAATGAGTGCTTTAGCAACATTCGAATTTGGATCATTTGCAGCATGTTCACCTGAATCATAATTATACATTCCACAGTCATCTACGGTTTTCTGAAGATGCGTGTTGGTGTGGAGCAAAGTATCAAGCATACATCGGTAGGAATTCGGACAACTTGATGATACTAATCGCTGATTGATACACACATTAATATACTTAAACATTGCAGCTCCCGAGTTATTCACTGGGAATACAACATCGTCGACTACACCATCCGCCGCTCTTGTATACGGATCTCTCCCATCGGTTCCCACTATCTGCATAGTTAGTTTAATGTACATACAATAAACATCAAGATACAGATCAGATAAGTTGCTTATATTCCATTCAATCGTAGATTCCCTGCCTGTAATTGTTGATACAGGGTAGAACAATTGATTCTCGCATGATTCTATAGAAATTTGAGTGGGCGGGATTTGAAAAAGCTCACACTCCCCCTTCAAAAGCAATTCGGACTGGGCGTGGACTACGTTGACCAGTGACATGTTTGCGAATGAATACAAATATAACCCTCTTCCTTGTTTTATTTTTAGGACTTGACAGACCATTTACCTGTCGCCATTTATTTCCGCTTTTCTCCCCCCCACCACCACCACCTCCGATACTTCTTTCAATGTGGAAGACCATGTGTCGCGACCTCCGACGCCTTAATAGCTATTTCTAATGGTTTCTTTCAAGGTTGACAACCCCGTGTCGCGACCTCCGGCGCCGATGCACTGCTTTTAATAGCTTTTTTTTTTAAATTGAACCCCCCTCCAGGTGAAAATCTGGACTGGTCCCAGAATGGTTCCAGTTGAATCTGGACTGGTTCCAGTTGAATCTGGACTGGTTCCAGTTCGATGTTTGATGGTCCCGGAATGGTTCCAGTTGAATGTGGATCGTCCCAGCTGGATTCCCAAGTGGGGTGGCTGGTTCCACTTTGCTGACATCAGTGGTACCACTCTGGTTTCAGATGGTTCCAGAAGTTCCAACTGGAATTCACAGGTACCATTTTGTTCCCAGAATGGTCACTTGAGACTCCAAGTTGGGCAGCTTCCGAGCTTCCCCCTTTCAGATTTCATCTTGTCCACACTTGCCATATATCCTTCTGGTTTTGTTTGATCTATTACTCTGATCTATTTTAGCACATGCGTGATCTCTTTTTATTGCTGTTTATCCAGGTGCACGTGTCTGCGATCAAATATACTATATCCCTGTAACTCCAATTCGTGCACATATTCTCATCTGAAGGTGCATGAATATTATAACATATTAAGTACCAGAGAAATGTCAAAAAATACATCTCAACAACAACAAAAATTAAACTGAATAACTAGAAGAAAGACAACGAAAAGAATGAAGAAAAGGTAATTGCAGAGGCTGATGCAATGTGAAGACGCCACGGCGGCTCGGCGAGCGCCGAGAGGGGAGGAGAGGGCGAGAGGCGAGCGCGAGACTGGCAGGTGGCAGTTGGAACCAGTGTCGTCAGGTCTACTGAAATTTCAATAGATCTACTGGACCTCGAGTCAGTCTACTGAAATACTGAAAAAAGAACAAAACGTGCTTAAATCTACTGATTTTTTTTTTTGCTAGAAGTGCGGTTTTACATAGCGAACTCCAATTCACGTTTGCTTACACTGTCTGGTTGCATTGTAGCCCGCGTAAGACCGAGAAAATCATGTCGTTTTGACATATAGTGAAGGGTATATATGCATTATCTGGCATCTGCGAGCAGTCACGTTTAATAAAGCGAGAGGCTGCCAAGTAAAACAGTTTATAGAAAAGGCATTGCAGAAGTATGCATATTCCACAGGACACCCGGTAAAATAGCAAACGGAGATAAGTTCCGACGAGCTTCGGTCGTTAGGAAGTTTCGTTGTAAACCTCCTCTGCTTGCCGCATTCGAGCGCGTGCGTGGAACGGATCTTTTCTGAGGTCAACCTCATGAAAACGAAACATCTTTCGACAGAAACTATCACTGGACTGCTGCACACAGAGCGAGTGACAAGGACTGCTGTAACTTCACTGTGACTTAGTAGAAACTGAATGTACATACGTGTATGGGGGGGGAGTCAGAGCACGTGATCGAATGACGGTGTGCAAGCACCGGCAAGCACATCTTTACTGTGTACACCACATAAAAAGTACATTTTACTTACTCTATCGCCTATATAACGTGATAGTTCGCGTTTATTTATCATATGGCCCACTAGTTAGGTCGCCGTGGAGCGTTTCGCCCTTGTTTTTAGTACGTCTACTGAATTCTACTGAATTTTTTGATGCTGATCACCTGAATTTCCGCCTAAGTGACCTGGCAACACTGGTAGGAACTTGGACGCGTCGCAGCAAGTTCGTTTTGTCTTCCGTTGCCGTCGCCAGGATGGTGTAGTATTTGCGTGTGTTTTAGTGCGCTTTGTAAGACAATGCGATGACAATGGTTTCTGTGCAACACATTGTCGATTTCCTGGAAGAGTTTTGACACCAAGAAGACGTAAAAGGCGTAGGGGCAAGAACGCACTGTGGGTGATGCAGGTATGATGACCGTGATGTTTTGATTACTATTAAATTAGATGTTTCATTTTAGAAACTTAGAAGGAACTTCAAGAGAAACAGGATAAGAAGATTCCGAACCTACGGTGGGAAGGGGGTGTATGTCGCAACCTGCATGGAAAATAGGAGTGTCATGTGTCATCTTCTCTGAGAAAATACAAAATGTGAAGTGGCCAACGAACGAAAGCTCCCTGTGGTCTGTGAGTGCATCGCACAGTCATGCATATGCTTTGTCTAGACACAGTGAGTGATCAGACTTATACTAAGTAGCATGTACATGTAGAGATGTATTGATTATTTTTTCTGCTCAGCGTATGCTTTTAGCAAAATAAACGGTATTTACTTGAGTAATATGTGCATTTTTACGCATTATTTTCGTTCATGCATTCAGTGGTCCCAGCTACTAAGTGGCGGGATCCCGGACCACTTAGCAGAGGGGACCAATGGATCAATTCCACTGGTTCCACTTCAAGTGGGACCATCGCGAAGCTGGTTCCACTTTCAACTGGTCCCAGTCACTAAGTGGTACAACTCCAGATTTTTGCCTGGGTTGGGATCAGGTCATAGACAGGTCCGACTGAAATCCCATCCGTCAAGTGGTCCCACTTCCTGACTGGTTCCAGATCCCAAGCAGTCCCCATCCCAGAGTGGTTCCCTACTGGGACCACCTGGGAGTGGGGACCAGCATGAGACCTGTCTCAAAAACCACTTTGGGCTGGTCTCACTCTAGATTTTTGCCTGGGCCGTGTCGCGAACTCCGGCGCCGATGCACCGCTTCTAATGGCTTTTTTTCAAAGTGGACAGTCCTGTGTTGCGAACTCTTTGAACGGTTATTTTCGATTTTGTCGACTCCTTTTTCTATTCAAACAGACAAACGGACACCTGCCTTGACGAAAATATTTATTCCTCACTCCAATTGGGTTGCTTGTCAAAGACGTCTTTTCTTCTTCTTTTCCTCCATCTGCCACCGCCGCCAGTGAAATCTTTTAAGACTAGCACCTTAAGCTCGGATGCACTGCTTCTAATGGCTTCTTTCAAATGTTGTCCATCTGATAGTTTTCGTGCCAGGTTTTTTGCTGCATTCATCGCGGTCTTAGTAACGTATGGATGTGCTCGTCGCAGGAGTGGTAATGCAAACTTGTGCAATGATTTAAAGAATCCACTGCCCCTCTGAAACATTGGTCCCGAGTACGGTGTAAAGTTGCCAAGTCCATGACCATAGTGGATTTCCGGGATTTCTTTAAGATACATGTCTAAAGTGTAGAGCTAGAGCTGTTTTGCCTGGTCCTTTGAAGTGGAGAAGTCGACCGCAGTCATCACACAACTTAATTGAAATGAAATTTATTTCATTATGCAATAGCTTAAAATATTGCATGTTTTGGAAAGTGTAATGAATGATATTGTCTTCCTTTGCGGAGTACGGGACTAATCTTAATATGGGAAACTTCTTTGCACCCAAGCATGATTCGATGATGTCACAATAAACTATAAAATGATTGAATAATGGTGTAAGTCTGAGGTGCATGTTTCCACTTGTACTGCTTGCAAAAGTTGTAAGTGGTGCAAAACCCAACATATTAGAGAGGTATTCTGATAGATGAATGGTAACACCATCAATTGGGTTGATAGTGCAGAGCTTTGTGTCATTACTATATGTGAGTAGAGGTTTGCCCTCTAATTGATTGTTGATTGCATGTAGCGGTAATTTCGGAGTTTCGTAATGATCTGGTGGAATAGTTATTCTTTTTGTAACAAGTACATCTTTCTGTATAATCAAGTCATAAGTGCGTTCAAATGGATCTCCATAGTAGTAGGCTGTATCACCTTTTATATTAAAATTATTTAATCTGAGGAGATTCTTGAGCTGTTCTGGAATAGCAAAGAGACTGTGTAATGAGTGTGACAATCTATAACTATTCTCTCGAAACGTTATACTTGCTTCAATTGTGTGTGTTCTAAAAAAACGATTTAATGTGGTCTTGATAGAACAACCTGGAATGAATGCGATCAAGCCAGTTGAAGTAAGAATAGAAATTTCTTCTTAGCTGCGAAGCGAATTCCTCTCGAAGGAATGTGTCCTGACGAGGCACCTTAGAACCTATTATAGTAGTGCCTTGAATGGATGGCACTCCAATAGCGTTTTGTAAGATTTCATCTATAAATTTAATTGACCGAATAGAATGTGGCAAATGGAATACATCTCCCGTCATTATAACTGAAAGAAAAGTCTTCAAAAAGCTCTAGAAGGGTCATTTTCAAGGTTCTTTTAATGACGATAACCTTGTGAACCTCTACAAAGTCTTTGTAATCAACCTGCATGACACTGTCATCGCTCCGCGGTATATTGTAGAATAGATTTCAGATGGCTAGTTCTTGTAATCCAAGTTCATACTTTCCCCTCAGTTGTAGGGGTGCATTCAAAGCAACTGTAAAGTTGTCCAGTGTATTTGTTGGATATAATTCGGTACAGTCATTTGATAGGAGGCACATATAAAACTCAGAGCCTAGCACCATCTTGCACTGGGACCCACGAATTAAATGAATCGTCATAACAAGCCCACTTCACTTTATAATGAGTGACTCCATCAATTTTCTTGCTGGATATAATGTTTTCAATTGGATTTGGGTCATCATCCTCTTTGATTACGCATTGCAATTCATTTGCATAATATGTGCCCTCTTCTTCTCCACCGTCTGGGCCTGCAATGGAAATGACTGCGGGATCTTTTTTCTTATCCCTCGCAATTGTGTTGATAACATGAGACCAGTGTCCTGTGTACCCCTTGTCAAAGACTAATCGATTCAATAGAGCACGAACTTGCTGGCCAATTTTGAATGGTATTGTGATGTCATCATCTTTTTTACTATTGAGTCTATTGAAGGTTCAACCTCGTTATTTTCATTCACTTCAGTGCCGCATTTTAATAGTTCTATGGTAGGAGTTGTTATAATCCTCTATAATCTTTGGAAGAATTTTAAGGTATTTGTGATGTCCTTTACTACGGAAATAGCAGAACAGGCAACCTTTAATTGTTCTAATTGCGCGTTCTGGCAAACAAGATTTCATAAGAGAAAACGAATGATAAAGAACTATACCGTGACGCCTACACCAAGCCTGCATATGTTTGTTGAAGAATTCACGCCCCTGATCCACCTGGATTAGCCGGGGTTTTTCTGTATTTCGATATACCTTCATAAATCCTTTCTTCACGTCTTCAGCTCGCTTGGTCTTGAGAGGTTTGGCCATGATTTTCCTCGACAAGCAGTCTATCACAAGCAGTATGTAGGAGAATCCTTTATTGTATTTCTTGTATTGAATGAATGAAATGAGGTCTGCTTGATGGAGGTCGTTCAGGTGGGGTGAGATGACTTTCCTTCTCTTAAATCTTCGTCTTGCGTCTTTGTGAAGAGTATAGACGTCGTCGCGTTGTAATTCATGTAGTGCTTCTTTCCTTGTGATTTTCCGTGCCTTTTGATAACGTTTAACCCCTCCAAGCCCACCGTCAGGTGACCTGTAGCTCATTCTTCTTCTGAGAAATATTCTTCGTCTGAAGATGAAATCAACTTTGTTCTTTGCAGCGACTTGTAGGTCTCCCACAATATTTTCTTCTTTGATTTTCTTTTCGGTCTGATTTTGTGTGATGGCAGAAGTTTTGACACCTTCAGAAACCAAGCAGGCCTCACTCGTTTATGACACAAGACCAATTCCATTATACTAGAGCCATGAATGGTTTTGTTGTTATGAATGATTTCTACTTTTTCATTCCATGACAAACTCCTTGGTAGCGCTGACACTATCCGTCTCACTTTTTTAATATTTATATTATCTGGCAGAGCATCATAATCGAATTTTCTGCTAATACTTTCCTCCATTTGTAATGGTTTTATTATTGGCGGATCTGATTCTATTGTCAGTTTCAATTGATTTTTTATGGTGTAGTACATAGCTGTTAGCATACGTTTTACCTTTATGTCTTTACCTCACTTTCATTAGATTCCAAAATAGTGTCCACTGGATTTAATACCTCGATTTTTGTTGCCATTTTCAAACACCGGCTAAGTTAGCTATAACCCGCCCTGCTACACCACCTAATATACTAGTCAAGCCTGTCAGTAATAGTGGGAGTAATGGGACCAAACCTCCTCGTTGTCGATATAAAAACTTTTGTAGTAGCTTCTTTGGTGATTTGTGCAATGTTTTATATGCGATGTATCGAATTTTGGCTTTATATTTCTTTAAATCTTTGTATAGTTTTGGTGACAGTTTAACATTACCATTCAATATATTCTTGCAAACTTCGGAAAGAGCTTCAATGCTGTGTGGAGGAGCCTCCTTCAATATGTTTTCCCGTTCTTTTGGAGTGCAGGTTGCAAGCGCTTTAACGAAAGTTAAATGGCGACGTAGACTTTTCATTTTGGTATGAAAACAAATTGCGACTCAGCTTAGTTATATCTGTTCACAATCTTTTATCAGACTGGGTAAGTGGATGTAGGTCAATCACTAGATAACCAAGTGGTTTCTCTGCTGCTTGTTCGAATGCGCTCAGAAAGTATGGTAGCCGCGATTTCCTGTAGATTTGTCGTCTTAGAAGTTCGAGTTGCGCACGAGATCTTAAATTATTGAATAATATTATATACGTGCTGTTGTGGGATAGAGTGTGGTAGTTTACATCGTTATGAAATAAGTATTGACAAAGAAAAATAATCGATGCATTCTTGTGATAGATGAACCATATCTTGGATAACATTCTTTTCAGTCATGATATCATCAACTATAATCAGTGTTGGTATGTTCTCATTCCATATCATTGGTAATTCTTTACTAAATGTAATTTTAGTGAATTCATTCTGCCAGCTAGCATCATATTTACTAACATAAAATATTTGTTCTGGGACTACACTGAATACTGATAGATTTCTGAGGATGTTATGAGCTAGGTAAGTTTTTCCTGACATGGAAGGTCCACATATAAGAATTCGTGCAGGGTGGATGAAAGAAAACGGTCTTACATCGGACATTGTGTCGCAGAGGTAGAAATGAAACTGATAATAAGATGTGTTGAAAACTAGATTTATTACCATCCAGTGCTTCCCCAGCCTTCGATTTGATCAAATTGACTTTTCGCAGACTCTCGTTTGGCCCTGAGGAGACGTTCGTGAGGTAAAACGCGTCTGATAGCTTCAGCTTTTGCTTCATGAATTTCTTGTTTCAGACGCCATTTCCTCCTCTTCACATTTCTTTCCGAAACAGCGACGAAAGAGTTTCCGCATAATTATTTTGGGAGTGAGTGAGCTCCTGGTCTGGGGAATGAATGGGAAAATGAGGAGGAGGGCTCGTCCAAAAGGTAATAAATGGGAAAGAGTGGAGAGGAGGTTGTATGATAATGAGGATGCTGCACGTTTAAAAGTTTCTTCCTCCCTTGACTGGCTCATATTCCAAAAATGTCTGACGATAGCAGTAAGTTTTTGCTTCGCAATGTAGTTCTTTTTTCCTCATGACTGTTGTCTTTTTCAGTATTTACTCCAAGTCCAGTTCTACTTGAAGAATGTAAGAAATTATAATGAATATGAAAAAGGTGTTTAAATTTGATTTCTTGTTTCAGCTCCAGAGTCGCCGCCGCCAATATGTGTGTATTATTGGAATTTAATTTGACGTTAATATATGAGTTCGATGACTTTGCTGGATTGAATGATTAGTTAATATAATTGTTAGTATCTTTTCAGCTTACACTCCTGTGTCCGACGAAAGCAGTAAGTTTTTGATTCGCAACGTAGTTCTGTTTTCTCATGAATATTGTCTTTTTCAGTGTTTACTACAAGCCCAATATTTTTTGAAAATGGTAAGGAATTATAATGGATATGAAAAAATTGTTAACATTTTATTTCTTGTTTCAGCTCGGGAGTCACCTCCCCCGTTATGTATGTATTATTGGAATATAGTTGTGCATGTTTAGTTATTATTAATTGATAATATCCTTTTCAGCTTACACACCTGTACCGCAGCCAAACCCCCAAATGTGAGTAAAAGTTATAGGACACAATTACATAAATAAATGAGATTCTCTTTCAGATCATTGGAGTCCGACACCAGAATGTATGCATTATTATAAAACGAGCATGGATGTTGATAATGTGGCTATCTTTTCAGATTACCCAACGTTGGATCAGTCTACTGTATGTATTATTGAAATGAATAAGTTGGTATTAATTTAGATTCCCTTACAGATTATTGGTGTCCACCGCCACCACAATGTATGTATTATTGAAATGTATAAGTATATATTTATTTAGATTCACTTACAGATTACTGGAGTCCGCCGCCACCGCAATGTATGTATTATTATAATGCGAATGTGGTTTCATATAATAATAATAACAACCGCTTTTGCAGGTCACTATTGTGCCCAACGTGAGTTATCGTGTGGTAAGCAATGTTATGACGTTAATTTTATGTTTTCTTTCAGGGTCGGAAATGATGGAACTAATAAGGAGTACAATAATTAATACATTGAATGAAATATTAACTAATGAATAAATGTATGTTTCCTTTACATGTACTGTCTTGTGTATCTTCTTTTACAGGTCGTGAAGGTTTCTCGGTTGGGTTTTTCCCCTTCACCTGATTGGCGTCACAATTGGCACAATTCCCAGCACAATTGGCTTTAATAAATATATTTCAACTTCATTGGCATTATAATTGGCATTAATAAATATATTTTCGCTTGTACTTTTTGTGTATGACCCTTCTTTGCATATGTTTATGCATGTTATAAGCGCGCAGACAACCCTCCGCACACGCGCTGCGCGGGGAAAACTACGCGAGTGAAGTCGGCCCAGACGCTGTGGGGGATCGAACCAGGCACCTAGGGTCGAGTCCGGACACCTATCTATACTACTGAAAACCTACTCGACTTAACTCGGGAGTACGAAGCGGCGTTCCAAAATCGGGCCGAGTTATTCGATGGCGTCACTACTCCGGTTTCAAAACCAGGTCGAGTTCGATGTCGGGTTAACTCGGTCTACTCACCGTTCCAAGGTCGGGAGGGGTGGGTAAGCCGGAGTAATGACGTCACGCCGGTGCGGTCTCCTGTGTTCGCGTGTTTGCGGGTGCTTCAAAACGAAACTGTACGTGCTAGCGTGCGATGGGAAGAGATAAATCAACGGGCGGGGATAACTCAAGGGATAAATCATTTCAATAGCAGCGAGTCCCAGAATCGATGGGGTAACTTCGCCAATAATCCTGGTGGTTACCGTGGTACAGAGAGCATCCCAGTGAAGACTACTGAGGGATGATCGCATGTTTTCTGTGGTGGGTAGTATTCTGGGACTTGCAGAGCAAGAGGGTTAGGACACCCCTCCCTCTCCTGTGCCACCATCATATCTCTTCTGTTTCACCCTCCCCTGGATGTACCGAGCCACCACTTCACAGCAGGCTGACCGCACCTTCCCCGTACACCACCCCTCTCCCATGATGACGCTCATTCCAGCGTTGAGGAGGAAGGAAGCATGATGGCACAGTCATTTCAGTGCGGGTTTTGCGAGAAACCGGCCACAATCAATTGAATATAGTTTAGTTGTCCATATTTCGATTCAGAAGGCCTGTACCTGTCTTTCGCGACGCAGCTGCCTTGGAGAACATCTATCACATCTTCCCAATCGGCATCTTCGCTATAAAATAAATCACGACGCGCGTATAAGTAAAGTCAGTCACGTAAAAAACGTAAAGTCAGTCAGTCAAGTAAAGTAAAGACCCTTCCCCACTTAGAACAGTTTAATAAACAGTAAAACAGTAATAAACAGTAAAATAAAAGAGGATAAACTAAGGACAGTACAAAGATCGGAGGTCTATGGAGAAGCAGACGTATGGGGAATTTTGGAATTTTCAGTCATTTCGCATTGAGCCCCTGATTGTTGCCTGTTCCTGCTGAGAAGATTGCTTTTACTCTGCCTCTGACTATGCTAGCCACATTCGAATTTGACGATTGATATAGCGTAAACTTGCATATGTTTGTTGATTCCGGTGCGCCACACGCCTTGCTTTTCGTTTTCAGTTCTTGGTGAATCTTTTATGTAAAAAGCTTTAAAGATGTGTCATTTTGAAGCCTGCATTAGTCACCGATGTAGAAATGATTTCGACACACTTGTACCGTTGTAGAAGATCAATGTCAGTGAGATGAACTTTTTCAGCCTTTTGACCAGTCCAATCCTGGAATGGACACCAGCAGGCGGGCCACCCGGGAGAGGGACAAAGTGATGGACGCGCCCGCTCTTCGTTTTCAGGACGAGATCAGTGCTACATTTTAAGATGTGAACGCTATTGGTGGCTTTAACTAAGACCAGACCATGAGTTTATGAGGCGATGGATTGACCTTTGCTGATGAGTTGCCAAAAGATCACCTCGCATGCCTCCAGGATGAGATTCGATACTTCTTGTCTTCATTTATTGAGGTGTATCCTTCTAAAATGATTCCAATGCTGCATTTTTTTAATACATTATCCGAGGATTATCAACCAACTGGGTCCCCTTAAACAGTACTGGTGCATGCGTTTTGAAGCAAAGCATCAGTATGTGCTTCCTGCAACCAGAATTTCAGGAACATATGCAAGTCTATAGGTAAACGGCATCAGCTGCTGCAAAGCTTTGAACTAGCATGCTTGGAGTTGGACAAGGGCATTCAGACAACAATACCCAAGCCTGTTGCACATGAAAACTTGGCTCCATGCATTCGAGCAATCTTCACAGATGGTGTGCCAGTTTGGCAAGTTGCTTCTGCCTGCATACAGCAAACCGCATACAAGATGTCGGACGTGATTACCATGAAGAAATGCCAACTACCACGTTTTGGGCAGATTGCAGGGCTTTACATGTGCTGTGGCCTGTTCCTTCTTTCTGTCTGTTCCTTCTTGTAAATGTTTTAAGAACTGTGCTGTTTCACCGGCATCGCTGGTCATACACAGTTTTAGAGTCATATCAAGTCCTTGATTTGTACTCTGATTGTGAATTGGTATTGAAGCCAGAGGTAATGGTAGACGAATAAACTTGCATTACTCATCATTGTAATTTATTGCACAGAATAAAACTTGTTATAATAGAGCATATTAATTAGGTAGTAGTTTGCCTTTTTGCATATCAGTTATGTAGTCTTGGTGTAGCTTGTGGAGATTAGTACGTACTTTTGTCATTGTAGTTGCTATACACGTCAGACCTTGTGAATGACATACTATTCATGAAAACTTTCAACATATCACATTTTGTGAGAAAAATTATTTGTTACCCTCTGTGATTCAAACGATGGTATGAGCAGTCATCATGGCGTCAATTAATCAATGTCCCCAATTATTACAACATAAGAATAGTTTGGACAACCCCTGCAGCGGTGTCAGATCCATTTCGTAAAACAAATTGTTCATTTGCAAGGCCATGGCACAGCTATAAAGATCCGATACTGATATAGCATCCATGAAAGTTCTTAAGCAAGGGTTTATGGCTAGTAATGACAGCAGTTATTACTTTTGAAATCTCTCAGCTGGTACTCGGCTACTGAAAGACTAGTAAGCGCATTGGGGGTTAGTAACTGCAACCGTTATTAACCTTCTGGAAGCAACATAGGGATAGACAGGGAACGTTGAATTATCAACCTTTTATCATATGGTTAAAGTTTGAATATGATTGAAGGTTCAAAGTTGGACGTTCCCTGGCTGTCTCTGTGTTACTTTTGCCGTCTTCAGAGTTGTCATGTGGCAACCCGTCCCGCTTGTCTCTTAGTTAGAGAGTCACTGGCTGTTATATGTCAGTTGTAACAGTTTCCTGACACTAATTAACGCAAGATAAACTGCACGAGTACAGAGCCCATTGATAACGCCACGACCGTTCATGTTGCTTAGGGTGAGGATTTTTAATTTTATTTCTTGCTCCGAGGCAACGCGGGCCGCCACTTCGGCACCCCTGCCCTATACTATTCGCATAGGTACCGGCACTCGAATCTTTCTCTCTGTTATTCAAACAAGTCAGCCACGAGACTTCTTTGCACATTTCGAGCTTACGTGCGGTCTACTAGTCAAGGCCCGCATGCTCATTAATTAATCGCAAACTACTCAAAAACAGATGGTTAAAATTTAAACCGGCTGCACGAACACGAGACGAAATTACCTGAGACTTACTCCGCTAATGACAGGCAGTCATGCAGTAGTTTCTAAAAGGCCATAAAATGCTCATTACTTTTTGTACGTAGCTTGTTAGAGATCACGAATTCATACAAACGTTTGTGTGTAAGAACGGTGTAAAAATATACCCCTCGGGAAAGGAGCTGACCGCGCTCGTTGAACAACCGAAGAGATCCCACATCACGGGTTGCACAACCATGCTAATTATCATTCTGGTGCTTGTCCTTTGCAACAACTGCGCCCTCTCCCAGTACGGCGGAAGTAAGTGCTTTTATCTGTGACTTATGTTTTTTTACACGTCAATGAAAGTGCTTCTTGTAGCACGCTTTCGAAAGTATCGAACAAATGGTGAATGTTCAAGGGAGAACAAGGGGTACTACGGTCACTTCCTCCCGGACCAAGCCGTGGCAACAGCGATTGGGTATTACAGCATATAGTGTTTGTCCTTCCTGTTCTATGACTCGGCCCCTCAGTCTCCTGATGTCACATTCCTGTGGTTGTGCTGTTGCTGAATGTGGCACCTTCCGATAACCTTCCACCTCGGAGGGTTGTATCAGTGACCTGACTGCATTCGGCGCGCGAGGTAGTACAAAGCCGATAAAACAGGCCAAAGATGGCAACCAAGCCCAGAGAACGCGAATATGGTGAGCCCAATATGGCGAGAAGCGAAGTACACCATAAGTCCACTATATGCAACCTACACGATATGTTTACAATATTGCGGAAAAACATGTTTACGAAAAAATGGCTCGACGGCTTAGTAGAGCGGTAGGATCATTGCGCAACGATATATCAAAGGAAATGCTAGGGAAAAGGATGTGTACGACAGTCATACCAACGAGCAGCGTTGTGCGTTGAGCGAGTCGTATGCGATGCGCTTTACCACTGCCGTCGTGTGGTCTTTTCTTTTGATTTCAGCAAAATGCTTCCACAGAATCATGATGGAGTTCCTTCGCTTTGCTGAGAAAAGGAGGGGCGGCTAGGTGATGCGTCTAGATGTGCGCTTGGAGAACGAGGTTGCTTTATACGAACGCATACATATATTTGTCATCACTGTCTCCAGACGTACAGTAATGCACTTGTCCCACATATTCACCGGTACTTCGAGAGCTTTGGGCTTTCCCTTCACACATATGTACATCCTCCTCAGCTGCAGTGACGTGCTTCCCACCCAGGACTTCCTGCCGTATACTGCCGTCCGAACGATGACAACGTACGGGTGTTGCGTGTGTCTTGTGCGTTACGGCAACACCGCCTAGATAACACAAGGCCTCTTCATGCACGCCGTGACGTCACCCTAGTTGTCCCTCCGCTGCTTCCCTCTGATACTTGGACGGTCGCCAGAGCGTGCCTAAGCAAGCGACGTCGCGCTCTTGTTGTTGAAATCGATGTTTTAACTAACGTAATGCAATTTAGCATCAACTCACCCCAAGAACACACGCGGTCCTCAGGATGTCCTCAAAGTGTCATCACGTCCTCGTCCATGATGAGATGAACGGAGGAGGTCCACAGGGTGTCATCATAGGAGCTTCCAGTGATTGTCATTTGTGTACATCCTGCGGTCGTCAACCGGAGGACAAGCACAGGAGAAGTAAATTATTTTAATACTGCGTTGTGCATTTTAATACCTGCTAGCCTGTAATCAACTTTCCGATTTATTTCTCATTACCCAATACAATCAAAGGAGTGCTCATGCATAAATTTAAAAAACGAACAAAAATATAAAATAAAAAGAGATATAGGGGGCGCAAATACTGATTGTCGGATTTTAAAGGAATCCGTTCATGTGCAGCGTTTGACGTGCACTAAAATACAGTTTGCTAGACCTTTCACTGTGGTCTTGTTGTATGAGTGTCCGCAAAGGGTCCATGCCAGGAAGTTGCGCGGAGCCTTTTATTTCGGAAGAGAGAAAAAATAATAGCGTTTCACTGCTCAAGCTTCACTTACTATGCATGCATCAAACCAAAGCAGTAAGAAACACGGACACTACCTTGATAGCGATTTAATACTCCAAGGAATTTCTCACTTCATGGTTGGTTATGTGCGAAATCAAGTTAAACTTAGATACCTCACCCTTTGTTTTGACTGAGATGCGAAGAGGACTCCCGAATCTGCTGAAGTTCGGAAGACAAGCAATAACTTGTATCTGTTCAGTCTTGGAAAGGAAATGCTGCTGCATCATATGCCTTCGTTTCGTGGTGGTGGTTTCGTGGGTTTTAGTGACCTAGGGGCCTTTTATATATATCTCTTTTTTTTTGTCTTTTAAACTGTGACACTCATTGTTTGTGATGAGAAATACGCTGAACGAAATACAGAGGAGAAACCACGAATGGTAGCTGGTGACGGAGGTTGAAAATATACAAAAAGACACACACGCTGACTGGGTGCTGCAAATGTGCCCTCACTTCCCAAAATAAATAATTCACTAAGGTATCTGCTTGCTCCCAGAACTGTACTAGCCGCGTCATTTAGTAGCTCCCATAGGAGGTCCTGAGGATATGACGGGGAGTCTCACTTTGTCACATTTCTAACAAATTGAGGACCTGGTAGGGAAGTCCTGGGGATGTTATCCCTGTCCGCTGATGACTTTCCTCGGGCGTACCTAGGAGGTCATTGTGCTCTTGGGGCAGGAACAAGACCAACTGATGAATGAAGCACTTCTAAGTTTATATATTTATCCGAACGTTGAAAATACTACTTTACTCTTTCGAACACTTAAATGGTTACATAAGACCTTAAGTGCGATGATAGGTTGCTTTCAATGTGGAGAAACATCACACACTTGTCGGTCACACTCATTGTTCAAAATTGGTGTTGCAGATGCATCCTAACTTGCTTTTTAAATCGTCAAGAAGACATTGAATTCTTCATCACTTCTTCTCTTCTGGTTCCTAGTGAATTTACTAAGGCTTTCTGAAGGGTCGTGTTCTTCGTCCTGGCGCGTTGGGAATTCCTTCATTCGCGACGAGCATGCGTAGATGACATGTAGCCCGGGCACTTTGCATAAACTGAAGGCGCAGCACCTGGCACCAATCGTAGTCGATCTCTTTCGATTTCAGTCATCTTCCCATCGCTATGCGTGAGTTTTGCAACAATTCCGATCACTGAAAATGCCGTTCGCAGGCCTGTGAGAGAATGAGGACGACCGTATTACAATCAACATGTAAGCAAGATCCCACAGCGCATTTCAGCGGCAGTGGCTTCAAGTTTACTTACATACATTGGAGCGAATGCTCGGTTTCAAATGTGCGCGTGGAATCGCCTTCAGCTATAATTCCCGGAGAACTTCATCCTTTGGGAACGAGAACACATGCACCATTGGGCCCTCGTCGTTGTTGTCTCGACAGCGAGGAACGCGGCACTGGCCCATGTAGAAGTGACTCACCAACATCTTTTCAGTTAACGGTCACTGCCTATCTCCACATAGAGCGTTCCAAAAGCATACGTACCTGTCACTCGAGAAACCTGACAATGCAGCACGCGACGCATAGGCAAAAATCTCATGAAACAGACACTAGAAGCATGAAGAGATGACCTGCAAGTTGCACAACGCTTGCATCAGCATGCATCGGGCCATCGGACTCGGGATCAGGCTCGGGCAACTAGTGTTACGTCACACGCTGGGAGAGGGAAGCATGGAGAGGGATTGTGTTTTCTAGGTGGTGTTGGTTATGGGAAGGTGGGAGTGGGACGACACGCCCCAACACAAGCCCTGACACAACCGGATAGTCGCGTGGGAAGCTCCTCTGTTGACCTTCGTACGCGTGAAATTGCCAGGGTGCAGCTGGGTTTTCCGCATTTTCTAAGCTGCTTTACCTACACTCTTAGAAATGAACTTCACCGCATAGCACGCTCCTAGCCAACCATAATCTGGAATGATATCGTTATCTTTCCTGGTTTGCTGAAAACGGGAGGCGTACGCCTTTTTTGTGACAATTATGAACAGCATAAGTGTCACAAAATAGGCTCCGCCCCACGTTTTCAACAAATCAGGGACGAGAACGTTGTCATTCGGAATGATGGTTGGCTAGGAGCGTGCTATGTGGTGAAACTCATTTTTAAGAGTGTACTATAGAGATTCCTAGTGGTCGCAGTAGTAGGACGGCGTTTGGACGGCACCGGCACAATGGTCATGGTGACAGTCCTGCCTCCGCGCTAACCATACCAAACAAGACCGTTTCTCGGGGTAACTTTCCTTGAGAATGTTTCATTGGAAGCAGTTTTTCTTCCAGGCGTCTATCCGCGGTTTCATTCTGACTCCTCAGTACATTATGTGGTACGGAGTAGCGCTGGAGTGGTGTGACGGCTTGTGAACCAACCTGCATACGAGCGGATCGGTTCAGAGCCTGCCCTAGACTGGGGTCCTCGGGAGAGGGAATAGACGCACACTCTTAAAAAAAGGTGTTTTTTAACTCGTTTCCTTGCCACATATATAACTCCCTTTTGAAGAGTGCAATTACGCTCAAAAGGGTGTCTCCTCACTCCCTCAAGGGAGTAGCATAACGCCTTCTCCCTGCCCGGGAGTAATATTACTCTCCAGTAGGGAGAAAGGTGTTATGCCACTCCCTTGAGGGAGTGAGGAGACACCCTTTTGAGCGTAATTGTACTCTCCAAAAGGGTGTTACATATGTGGCAAAAAAAAAGAGTACACCCTTTTTTTAAGGGTGCAGGTAAGAGAGATGAGGAGCGGGGAAAGAAAATCCAACAGAAACTATACAGTTCCGACCACTCCTCCGTCCCACTGACATGTGAAATTGTGAATGAATATACAGCACAATGTAAAACTGTGTGCCCTATACACTATTGGTTTTCTTCCGTCACATAATTTGACGTGTTTGTCTGGGTAATGGTGCACAAAAAAAACAACAAACAGCACAAAGACTAGACCACGAAACAGTTAATGGCGTCCAATAAAGTTACGTGAAAGATGCCAATATCATGAGTCATGCAAAAATTATCAACAAGTTGAAGGACTAGATGTTAAGTACTTAGCGCCTGACACTTCGGAATGTAAAACGTCACGCGTAAAACGTAGGTACGCGAGAAGGAGTAGAGGAAAGATATTCAGGACAGTCAATGCCGTCTTGTAGCAGCTTACAAGCAGCTTGTATACAGAAAGTGTGAGGCGTCGCTATGACAAAGTAAGCAGATCAAGTTTTCTTAAAATCTACTCGCAATTTTAGTATACGATGTTGAACGAATATGTCTGTCGTATAGCACACGTAGGAACTTCCGCTGCACAGCTTCAAGTAATGAAACATTGGTAACAATACTAAAGTGACTGAAGCAAACTAAAGAGTTGGTAGTACTGGAGCATTGTATAAGCATAAAAGAGTATTCGCAAAAGTTAAGGTTTTTGTAAGGCGTGTTATCATACGTAGTGTGGAAAGCATTGCTCACTATATGAGAAGCATGTACTGTGTACGTCAGCTTAGAATCGACAAGGACACCAAGGTCCAATATCGTCGCGTCCAAGATCGGTAGCACCGAAGGTAAGGGAAGGCGCAGTGAAACGAAATAGTGTGTCAATTTTTGAATTTTTTGTACAGGAAGGAACATTTACATTTTTAACTCTACTGGCATTTAACATTATTTTTGAAGAGATACTCCGACAAATTGCGAAAATAGAAACAGCTAACTCTTGTAACCGTGTGCCCCAGGCTCGGGCAGTGTGTTACAACCAGCGGAGGAGTATATTACACAACGTATAATATATTACACCAGTATTATACAACGAATAATTTTATGAAAAGTCAACTTTGAATGTGTAGCAGAGCTCGAAGCATCTGCTGGCGGGAGCGTACCATGGGGTAGGCAAGACGTCCGCAATATTTATTTATTTATTTATTTATACCCTCAGGGCCAAGCACTACAGAGGGGAGTGGTTACATGAGATTAGCAATACACAATTGAAAATGGGCTGGATTAATACATATCGCTGAAGACGGGAGGTGGTTCCAGCCCAAACTTGTTCGGGGTACAAAAGAGTTAGATAATAAATCGGTCTTGCAGAGCGGTATTCCCACCTTATGTTGTTGATCAATACGCGAAGAGATAAACCAGGGTGCAGTGAGCAAATGTTCTTTTAGTATTGGATTGTGGAAATAAATGGCGTGGAAAAAGAGTGAGGCGTCTCCGTTTCCGACGTAGTGCTATAGAGGTTCAAGTGATAATGAAGCCTTCATAGATGTGAGACTCGCTGTTCTGTTGAAGTTAGATGGGATAAAACGAGCCGCGCGGTTTTGAATGCTCTCAAGTTGAAGGATTAATGTGGAATGAGTTGGGTCCCAAACAGATAATGCATATTCAAGTTTCGGACGAACTAGAGTTTTATATAGTGTTAACTTTAGATCTACAGGAGCCATGGAAAAATTTCTTCTAGTATATCCGAGGGTGCGATTGGCGTTGTTAGTGACATATTCAATGTGGGATTTCCAAGAAATGTCAGTCGTTAGTAACACTCCTAAATATTTGTATGTGGTTACAGACTGGAGCTGTATATGGTTAATGCTGTAGCAATGGCTGGCATCTTGCTGCCGCCTAGACACGAGCATATGCTTGCATTTATGGAGGTTAAGCTCCATGCCACATTTGGAGTACACCAGGCAAATATTTGCGCTAGATCAGACTGTAGGTTATTTTTGTCAGAACTGTTAGTGATTTCGCGGTAGATGACGCAGTCATCTGCGAATAGACGGACGGATGAGGAGACACAGCTAGGCAGCTCATTGATGTATATTAAAAAAAGGAGTGGTCCAAGAACAGAGCCTTGAGGAACCCCAGATGTTACTGGGAGGCTCCGGGAGTCCGAATCGTTAACTGTTACGTACTGTGTTCGATCAGTAAGGAAGGATATTAGCCAGGATAAAACTTGGCGATCGATATTAAGGATACGCAGTTTATTAAGAAGAAGGGAGTGAGGTACTTTATCAAAGGCTTTGAGAAATCTAAGGAGATACAATCTGTCTGGGATCCCCGATCGAGAATATTGAGAAGGTCGTGTGTGAAGGAGATAAGCTGAGTTGAACAGGAGAATGATTTACGAAAACTATGTTGGTATGGAGAGAAAAACCCATGAGAATGCAAATGTTCCGCAAGATGTTTAAAGGTAATGTGCTCCAGGAATTTGCAAGGTATGCTAGTTAGGGATATTGGTCGGCAGTTAGTTGCAAAGTGTTTATCGCCTGTTTTGTGGACTGGAACCACCCTATCTGTCTTCCAGTCATTTGGTAGTTCATCAGATGTAAGGGATTGTGTAAATTGCTTATATAGGATAATGGAGCAATACATATATGTAATATCAGCAATCAGCAATATATAAGCAATATCGCTCCCATTTAGCAGTGGAACGTCGCAGGAACGTCGCTGTGGACAAACCAGTTCAATTTTTTCCGTGCTCTGCATCAGAAAACTAACTTCGTATTCTCCTGCAGCATTCTCTCCTGTCGTAAACGCGACTTTATATATGGAAGCCGTACTATTCACCACCTGTGTGCACCACATGGGGCCACTACAGTGTGCCCCATGCGGTGCTGAGGCTGGTGAAAGGGCTCGCCGTTGTCGGCCTCACACAGGTGGGCATCGTCACGACTGATGTGTCGTGATGTGATGTGATGACTGTGTGATGGGGCATGGTGCTACGGTGGTGGTGGTGGTGGTGATGGCGATAGGGCTTGCCGTTGTCGGCCTCACGTATGTAAACGTATGGTGCTACGGGTGCCCCATGTGCTGTCGTAACACCGTGCCCAATCACACAGCTATGATGAGCTGAGATGCGCGTATCAGCGCGTGCCTGAGCGCCATCAAACAGCGTGCCACCTTTTGATTCTAAAACTGAGTGATTCCGCTTCAGTCATAACGCCAACTTCTAAGGGAACTGTGCCGACATACCTCTGAAAGCGATGGAGGAAAACCCAGAAAAAACCTCAGACAGCACAGTCGGCACCGCCATTCGAACCCGGTTACCTCCCATTATCGATCCGCCGATATGGTTTGCCTACCTGATGAGGGCTCCACCATTTTTAGCGTGAACTGATGATGATGTCGCACCGTTTTACGGACACAGTTACAGTTTCGCTTTTCTAAGGTTCTGCAATGAGGTAGTTATCTGCAGTGTAACACGTACTCTGCCATTTGCATTTTTCTAAAAGATGAGGTCCAACTTAAATGAAACACCCATATACACGTATAAAACAATGCATTTGTTCGTATCGTGAAGGAAAGCACAATGAAAGAGGTTTAGAAGTAAATTGCTCCTACACCAGGAATATATAGCAGAGACGTCCCCGTGCAATGAATTGCAATCACTCTCGGATGTGATACATCGGTAAAGCTTCTGGTCACTAACATACTGAATGATCTTGGGATATCTTACACTGGAGTACATGTCATTGACAAACATATTAAAAAGCAGAGGTCTCAGCATAGCCTTCTGTGGAACACCAGACCATGACAAGAAAATCGTTGATACAGTGGCGCGTATGCGCATAACATTTTTCCTGTTTCCATTATTTTTCTTTTTTATTCTATTAAACATAGCCCCCCCCCGTTACTCGTATAAGAAGAAACCGAGGTACACACACCACCAGACAAACTAAAGTTACATAACTACTGTAAGATAGGTGAGTTAGTAACAAGGTCGAACGTTTAATTAAATCAAAATAGACAGGATTACTTGTTTTTAGATAGGTATTCGCCAATTAAACACAGATAGATAATCAAGTTAGTCTCAACTGTCCGACCGGTGCGCGACGGATAGCTTTGAAATAAAGAACGAGTACAACTGCTTAAAGCTCACATTCTCAAACAAGGAAAACAAGGTATAGGCCTATCATTGGTAGTATCAACAGATGATCCTGGTTCAAAAATGGGCACTCTAACAGAGGAACAACAATCAGGAAAATGACATTCACGCAAACACCAGTGGAATAGAATAGCTAAAACAGGCGCGGCAATCGAATTACATCCTTTAACGATGAAGTTAAGCAACTGACGGCGGCAGGACTGGTACTATACTTCAGTTCGTTGATTGAACTAAAGACGCCTTCCACAGAGACACACATATTACAGAAGAAGGTACCGTACTCCGTACTTCCCAACAGGCTGTGGCGATACGACATGTCATGCAGTGCACTATCATAAACGGAGGCAAAGTGCTTGACGAACATTTCAGCAACTGTGCTCGGGCCGTCCTGACATTATTCGCCATCAACTAGCCTAATAGGTTAATCACGTTGATTTGTCTTGTCTCCAGAAACCTGAAATGATTAAGATCATGGTTAGAAGTCAATCGAGCATTGTGAAATAGAACGATCAATGCACACACCAACTGTTAATGGAAAGACTACCCTATGAACCATAAATCAGGTCATGGGAACATGAAAGATACACAGTGCAGCGTGCTGTCTATCACAGTCTTTCACACAGTGTGCGTGTATTTTCGTGTTCCCGCCATTAACTTGTATACGATGAAAAGGTACTAGCTCCAATGACTTGTGAGCATTTAAGCTTGCCATCAATGCGTTTTAATTTTCAAGGATGACCCTTCCATTAACAAAGATACTTTGCTGATATTTTCCAATTTTATCTTTGCATCGCCAGTACTGAGAAAAGTACAAGTAGTAAGTTTTTAGTAGTACAAGTAGTAAGTAACAATTTGCAATGTACTTACAGTAAAGTACAGGTACTCAGAAATGTACCTTATGTAAGTGCAAACAGGAAGTGTACAGTGTGTTTTTTTTAAGTCCATGTTAGCGCTGCGAAGCAACTGTGGCTATGAGCAGCGTATACACAGGGACAGATACAGAGAGGACAGCAGGGAGTAGTAGGGGTCAGGGGGTTAGCATGCGTCCTGGGGCTGACTTCAGAGTGAACTGTGCGGGCATTCGTCTGGGGAGCCTTCCGAAAACCCCGGGGAAACCTCAAACAGCACTACACTGGACTAGAATCAGTGGTGTGCTGAGCGGCCTATTCAAAGCATTGCGGGCGTGTGTCCACGACAGAAGCCGCGCACGTGACCTTTGACAGCACGCGATTGCCGCACACCATGCCGGTTCTCGTCGAACTACGACAACAATATAAGCATTCACGTGTGTGGATATCAGGAGTAAAAGTTCTTTTGGAGGGACCCATGCTTGTCTAGATATTGAACTGTTTTATTCGTTGCCAAGTATCTGTACTAAAGTCACGATAAGGTTTCGATACTTCATGCAAGAATAATTGCAATGCACCTCACTAACAAACACTGCTGCCATTCTTGTACTTTTTAATGTCCATTTAGGGTCGAGTTCAGTGTACACTGCAACGTGTAGCATATGTTAAGAAACATATGTGAACATATTGTGTGTGTTAGCAGCATGAAACACAAATATACAAATTTCGCCACTGTTTATCGTGATATAAAAAGGCAACATTTTCGAACGCAGTCATTGTGCAGCATGCAACACTGTTTTACGCGTCATTCCACATGTACAGGGGTGGCGCGACCTCTTGAATTCCAGTCCTGACGTTCTGAAACTAGATCCCAACCAGCGCTCCCTTCCATCCCCCACTGCCACCACCAATTCATGGCCGGATCCCTAAAATGCTAGGCAGGCGGTCACCGCGGAGGAGAACCAGCGAGCTTGGAATTGCATGCGCCGTGCTGTGGGGTGCAGCTTTCGATTCTACAGGTCGTGGCACACATCAGACTGAAATTTGTGTAAAACATTCTGCATGGAACCCGTGAACACTTTGACATCATGTCGTCCTGAGTCCTACCGCATCAATCGACAAAGCCATGACTATGCTGGCAATTTGATCGATTCAGGGAAAAGGGTTTATGGCATTTTATTTGCATGCGGCGCCTGAGATAGCACTTTTGCCGCCTTACCTCCATGTCAATTTTTGCGCCCCTTCACAAATTCAGGGGCTCTTCAGCAACCCCTGTAAGCCCTTTCCCCCGCCCCTGCATACATGTATGCACTGCATAGTATGAGCAATTAGATAAATGAATTATTTACGACGAGGGGAGAAGTGGTAAACGGTAAGGAACGGTAACGGTAATGGTAACGGAACCAAAAACGGCATATCACCGAAATTACGACTGGCAACAGTATTCTAGACGGAAACAAAAGAGCGCCCTTCGCTTACCGGCAGTGTTACATCCGCTACCAAAACGAAGTAACGGAATGCCGGTACCTCTATCCCAAAAAAGAAAACAAAGGTGCGCAATACTAGTGTCGCTAAATATGTTAAAGAAGTAACGCGATACCGCTACCGTTACCAAATAAAAGTAACGTAAATACTATGCCGCTATGTTTCCGCTGCCATACCCTTCTTCAAGCAACACATTACCGTGGGCATCTCGTTGCCGAATGTGTCTAAAGACGGTGCAATATTTATGTTCCCTCACATAGGCAAATGTGTATCGTTGACGGGGGAGTGTTACCCTCTCGTGCTAGAACTCCCCCGTCAACTGTATATATGTGCGTACCATGTTCATATTTATGTATCCTGAAGAAGTGCAGTTTTGCGCACGAAAGTCTTGTATACCATGCGTAAATAAATAAGTTGCTCCTGCCGTTTAATGTCACTCTTTGATTGACTCACGTACCTTTACAGTGTAGACGTGTAGAATCAAAACAACAACTAGATCTTATTCGGACACCTGCGTAAGCTAAGGTAGAAGGAGAGAAAATCAAGCGAATCCGTAAGGAAATATGAAGGGAAGCGCCTCAGGACGAAAACCGCCGATATTTCGAACCGAGACTGTGTTTGTTAGAAATATCGGCGGCTTTCGTCCTGAGGCACTTCCCGCCATGTGTAAGCTAAGGTAATTCTATCTTGCCAGAAATGCTCCACCTACGCCTCAAACAACTTAGGCACTTGGGAAGTCAGTAAAGTAGTACGTTTTTTTCCCCCTCCCTTTGAGGAATTTATGTTAGGAGAAGCAGAACAACGTCGGAAGAGGAGTTCAGTTTCCCCTCTTTGTTTCTCGTACGAACAAACAAACACACCTTAAAGCAAAGTTGGCTGTACGTTTGGAGTGCAATGACTACGGCGATATTTCATTGCATTTCCGATATATTTTTGTATTCCTGTTCAAAAAGACACGACGCTTTGTTTACCTCCCTTGAAGTTGAAAAACACAGATTGAAATGTGCTATCAACACGCTCACGCTAGTTTTGCATGTGTGTGGCTGAAACCAGCTTCGTAGCACATATTATTAAAAATATTGCGTAATAACACACACACACAAATATAGAATATTTCAACGTTACAAATGAAACGGGATTACATATTAGCTGCAATGACCGGTGACGCCTATATGCATGACGACGTGAGAAAGAGAAACAAAATGGGAATGTGCGTTACGACATGACTTCAAACTATCCCGGAGTGCTACTTACACTGACGCCAGAAACTGCAAGAGCTTTTGTGATCGTGGCATCGGACCTACCCCCGCCCCATGTATATATATATTTATTTCTCAACGAATATGTGTGTGTCGGCTTGGCAAATTGGGGGGTGGGGGGTCCCTCATGGCTACGTCGCGTGCTAGCTGGTGTCTCTTTAGGATAGAGCAGACTCTTTAGGAAAGAGGTTACTCTTTAGGTCGACTCTTTAGGAAAAGAGTCGATGTGGTCACCGCTATGAACTCTTTCTGGTAACTTTCAACACAATTTACATGCTCGTGCTTAAACTTCATAGATATAGGTTATCAGCGCTTAAGCGATTGTTTTTACGATAGGGCTGTATGGGATATGAATCAATGTCTGCTGTAAACATATAATGATAGTTATTGGACGAAGTTATGTGGTGTTAAACAAACTATGTTAAACAATACGCTAAATTGTGTTCTTTTATGTGTAACATGGAATGTTATCATGGTTATGTTCGAAAATATGTGGAGACCAGATTCAGACAATACATCTCACTTTAATATGTGAGGTAAATATGATGGACAGTAGTCTTCCCCACGCACACTGCAAAACATCGAAGTTGGCTTGGTGAACCTTGCTTCTCTTGTCATGGAAGTGCGCGCGTCCTGACATCAACATATATGCTGGATGAGATAACACACAGATAACGTACAGATAACAGGTTTGAAAAACGGGATCCACGTGTGGCATATTGTTCTAGCTCTGCCCCTGCTCAGGGTGGAACGCATCGCATGCGAGAAGGACTAAACGCATGCTCTTGGGCTAACGCCACTGGAGCTGTCAGGTTATCCGTGAGAGACGCGATTGAATCGCGTGTGCCACCATCTATGAGCAGGAACTATGGCGGGTACTTCCGCCAGCATCCGCTCAGCACACCAGTAGGTCCATTCCAGTCCACTATAACAGCACAGCAGGTGGTAGGATTCGAACCCACCGCCTTCCAGTCTTCAGCGCAATCACTGACAGCTCGCCCATACACTCTTAACTCCGTACCCTTTAGTAAAGGGTAAAAAATCGCAATATTTTACCCTCTATTTCAGAAGCTACCAGGTACCCTCTGAGCGACCCCTTTTATAAAAGTTACAAGGAAACCCACTAATGCCTTCAATCCAGCACCTGCCCGTAAAGGGTACGCCAACGCGCGGCTTTTTATACAGGATGTTCATTTTTATTCGCAACAGAGTAGCGCTCATTTGGCAGGTGGGTTATGTGAATTTTTGCTAATTAATCGGTCCGTAGTTACAGACACATGCGTCAGGAAATGTCGGAGATGTTTGTAACTACGGATGGGTTAATTTGCGAAAATTAACGTAACCCACCTGTCAAATGAGCGCTGGTGTGATGCGAATAAAAACAAACACCCCGTGCGTGGGATATGGACAGGCATTTACAGAACACACCAAGGTACCAAAATGAACCCGCAGAAAAGGAGATCTTGAACATATGTATATTACAAAAACAGAAGTATAGCTAGAGGTGACACATTGTGCACAAGTGCGATTCTGATGTGAGGAGGAACCATGATCGCTTTACCATAGGTATGTGGAAAAAAGAACTATCTTCTAAGTGAGAAGCAATGCATAAAAGTGCGAGGAAGCCAGCGAGTCAAAACAACTGACCTATGTTTGCTAAGCTGAACAGACCCAACTAAATGGAGAATTGCAGCAGAAAAAAATTTATTCCACATTCGTGTTGCAGAGGCGAGCGCAAATGGCAATACAGTATTACATAAAACGCACACAACCTTGAGGAATATGAGTGTACAGTAACGCAGGAGACACTACATTACTGCGTTATCAGCGTTGGAGGCGCTCTGGGACGAGTTTGTGAGGTACTGCATTGCGCTGGTGACGGTATATGTGAACCTGCATGTGGGATCCTGGGAACAAAAGTTTGGGCAATGAGAGTAACAATTACGGAACCATTCAAATCGGTACAAAGCACAAGGTACAAAGCAGCATAAATGCAGGAAGGCGTTCACTCCGCGATTGAGTCTTAGAATATCGTAAGAATACAACGAGTAGGAAGCTGCGAATTATATATCTCGATGCATATATCCGCAGCTCGCAAAATGCACGCCGGTGTATTGACTTGGCGACCAAGTAAGAGCAGAAAAGTAGCAAGCGTAAGTGGCGTTCATATGCAGGACCGCAAAACGCTTGCCATAATCACAACAAACATGCGCTAAGAGCTCTTGCTATCAAAATAACGCACGTACCTAGCACAAAACGTACACTTACCCAGTGTATGAAGTGTGTGAATTAGGGCTGCGGTGGTGACGTTCGTTTTCGGTTATATATTCTTTGCAATCTTCGCACTCACTACACTTTCCCCTGAGAACACCGAAAATATCCTTGTTTGCTAGAGACATCTAGCTTTTCCGTTGTTCCTGACGATACTATGATAAACGCGAGGAAAACCACTGATTAAAACAGATTACACTTGTTAACGGACGGACGACGAGCGTTAAGCGTTTCAAGGCAACCGCTCTCAGTGTGGATAGACATAGACCAGGCTCGGCTACGCAGCGAAATCGGAAATCTTGGTGGTTGCGGCATTGACAATGGTTTTCCACCCTTTAGAAAGAAACATACTATCAGTATTCCAGACTGCGAGCTTATAATCTGTGTTCATACAGCATTGATAACATGTAGTCGACGTATAGATGACGCTGAAACAGATAAAAAATAACATCGTAGATTCTCAACTGTCGTCTCGAATGGGAGGCTGAAACGCGGCATTATGCTGAAAATTAGAAGGAAAACAAACGATAAGAACATGAACGATAAGAAACTAACAAAGAAATTATCGTTGGAGATTTCGCTTAGAAGTTACAGTGCCGGAGTAGAGGGTACATTTATAAGTTACAACAAGCTGTTTTTGTTTTTTCCGAGATGTAACTTCTATTCGTGTTGTAAAGACATGACCTTGGTCGCTTTTAACCTCTAAATATACGTTACAGTGGTGTAACCTATAAGAAATCTCGAAATCTACGTCTATATAGAAGTTACATGTTTCTAAAAGTTACAATAAAAGGTACGGGTTTAAGAGTGTACCGCTGGTGCGTGTGTGTGTATGTGTCTGCATATGTGTGTCTAATCTGTTTCATGTCCTATTCAGTGAACTTGTACTGCTTCGTAACTACCGTTTGCAAAAATAGCGGGCAGTTTGAAACCACGTCCGACGGGTAAACTCGGGTCCTTTTTGCGCAGTGGTCGGGTATCCGGCGTCCGATCACAGTCCACTTGTTACTGAAGAGGTCATCAGACAAAGACAGCGAAAAGGATTCCACGCTAGTTTCCCGGTGAGTAAGTGCCCGCCCTCACGAAGTGTCCAACAGAAAAAAACACTTGTTTCTTTGTCTTCTGCAATACCTTTACCAATTGTTCTCCACCGGCAGTGAATGTCATGGGGGGAAGACACCACGTAGCATTCGCCTCCAATCTGCCCTTTCGCGCACTCTGCGTAGCAGAGCTTTCCCACGACATCCTTTCGGCAGAAATGCGTCGAGCAGTGGCGTGAGTAGGGGTGCGGGGGGCGCAGTCCGCACCGAGTGACGCGACGAAAGGGGGTTACGCGCCGCACCCAGTGGCATAGCCAGACAATTATTGCGGGAGGGGTTCTATAGAGACTTTACATGGAGGAGGAGATTTCACCTTCATTTCGCTCTCCCAAATGCCCTACCGGAGGTAAAATTTCTGGAGATGGGGGTGCACCGCCCAAGCCCACCCCTCTAGCAACACCATAAGCCGCACCAGTAGCCCTCTTCAGCTGCGACGTCAGGAGCCCTCTGCGAGCGTGTGATTTTCCTTTTCTGCCTCTGGGATTTTATGTATCGTCTTGTACAGAGACGGATCCACTCAGTGATTTATCCAAACCCCCTTACACCCCCTAACTACCCCACGGAATATGGGAAACATCCCTACACTTTTTTGAGATTGCGCAATATCTCGTCAAAGGGCAGAAATACATGGGAGTAGTCCGCATGACCCCAAAACATCACGAGGGTTTAAATTCCCCACAAACTAATGAATCCACTATAAGGGGGGGGATGAAAAGATCTCCCGCACCAGGTGTCGCTTACACTAGTAACGCCACTGGTCTTTTCAGCCACTGGTCAGGCGCATTTCGTTGGTGGCCGTTTTCCACGGGAGCCGCCATGACAGCAAATTTTCTCCAAAATGGCGTATGCTACTTGAAACGGCGAAACGAAGACTCGTGACAAAAAAAAACAAAAAAACATAGACTACTTTAATTTCATACTGTGAGTATATATCCTCTTCTACGTAACGGCAAAATCAGCTTCAACTTTCGCCCCGCCATCATTATTTACGCGAAAATGAGATGTTTCGCCGGTATCGTTAGGCCTAGTTGAGACGGTGATCCCAAGATAATAGCAAAAAAGACGCCCCTGATACGTAGGATTTTGCATTAAATCATTGAATTTTTTTATACATACATCTTTGCTAATTTGCGAGTCGATCTACTTACGTTACGTGATTAAGAAGTTCACAACGGCAGTCGTCTGCTACGAAGAAGCAGTTCTACCTTTCTCCTGGCCAGTCACTTCTGCCAGCAAGCATATCTGCAATTCTGGGCCTTCGCATCATGCCTCTCACCATGCAGATGACGTTGATAAAAGTGGGCGCAAAATCCGTCGTTTTGGTCTGTCACCAGTCATATACGTTTCAATCCAAATCCATCCAGCTTCTCCAAAATGGTGCCACCCAGTAAAGGGTGAGGTTTAAGTATTGTGTAGCCTACAATAATTTGGGGAACTGTATTTCGACTTGTGATTGGCTAGATACCTGAAAAGTGGGTGGCGCTTCAGGTATATGCAGGTCCCACTTATGGCCAGACTCCCTTTTAATACACTGCACAGCCCACAATATACTGGAAGGACTATCTAGCGATAAGGCCGCTCGCCACAAGCGATACTCTCAAGAAACTCGGAGGAAGGAATCCCTCAAATTTTATGCGTGTATTGCTTTGGAGTCAGTATGCGGGGATGACGCTTTGATGAACGGCAAAAGGGGAGCATAGAACTGGCATACCCGTCCGTCCTCGTTGCCGTCTAGCGGCTCTTCAGCTGACCACTCGTTGTTGTCCCCAGAGACAGGCTCCACCTTAATTAAAGGTTCCGTAAAACAGTAGATGAGCAACCAGATAAATTTTGCCTATGCGATAGCTTTTACGTCACTTTTGCTTTTGTGTTTCGAAATGGAGAACAGAAAACTACGGGCAACACTGTATGTACGGGAGCGAAAGTGGGAACCTGCGATTGCGTGCTATATCATGCAATCGCAGGTTCCCACTTTCGCTCTCGTACATCGTCATCTTGGGGGCGGTAAAACGAAATGTTCGGATTCCTCATTGAGGCATTATTGCAGTAAGGCACACCGCAGCAGTGGCGTATCTAGAGCTACCTGCGCCCATGGCAACATGGTTAACATGATGTCCTTGGGGATGCGTTTTCGTGTGGTCCGCACTAGGTTTCACACTACAACCTCTCTAATGGCGGGTACTTTAGATCATTTATGAATGTGCCAGGCTGAGTGCCCGACCTGGCACATTCACACCCGACCACATAATGGCGCCCCTGTTCACCTGGCGCCCATGGCACCTGTCCACACCTGCCACACCCTAGATACGCCACTGCACCGCAGACATTATCATTCGGCATCCTTGACGAAAAAACGCCGCGTACAGCGATCAGGAACATTTTGAAGCTTCGGAAGCAGCACAGAAGCAGACGGAAACACTCCATCCGGGATCTCAAACGACCAATGTTAACGATTGCTAACTTGAAAGTGCACGACGCCACTGAACGGAGAGGCGTTTGCTCTCTGCACTGGCAACATGCGAGAGCAACACACCAACATGACGATAGCCGTCGCTCGTGATAGCGCACACAATGTATAGCTGCTTTAACTTCTTAGTGTGGTCTTTGCTATTCAATATGATGTCTCAAGCACAGGCATTTCAGTATCGGCAGAACGTGCAGCACTCGAAAATCATTGTCTGTGTCGCTATAGAGACGGGTCTCGACGCAACAGGCGCCATATTTGCTTTTGGCGTATACTGCCACCTGACAAGCAACTTTCAGTTTGATTTCTACGATCAACCGTGGGACGAAACTGAAAACGGTTTCTCCTGTGTGTTCGATGCACTTCTCAGACGACGTGTACATAGTACGACGTAGTGACATCTTCAAAGCAAGAGTGAGTGTGCCATCGACAAAGAAGAAAAGATAAAGTCTCTAAAATTCGATGGTGTGCCGACATTTATGACTCCTGTGGAGAAGATATGGAGGTAAGATTATCGTACATTTGTAATGTTATCCCGGACCGCTTTCATTCACGAGATAAAGATGACGTAGCGTTGAAATAAGGAGCTGTAAGATGAATGGAGTAGCTTTCTCATGCTTTCGGAATGAAACCCACGCATATTCCAAGTACATCGATGGATATTCGCGCTCGTCACACAGTGACAGGTATAACCATTAGACGTTCTGCAGTACACGAGTTCGAGGTTTCGTGAACAGTAACTGAATTAAAACTACTACGGTAGTTATAATACTGAGCCAGACAGGAGTACTTTGACGCGGTCGCTCCCAGTTGCTGTTTTCGTTTCCCGCCGGATTAAATCATATTATTGTGCACCTCTTATTTTCGTTTTCTAGTGTAGATTTAGTTGTAGCACTGGACCAAACTGTAAGCCAGAGTCAGTGTGGATCACTTGTGTCACATCAGCAGCGACATGAAAAAGCAAAGGAAGTGCACAGGACAACACAAACAGCAGTTCCAACCTGCCATTTGCTTGCGATTTATGTAATGGCAATTACATTACCTCAGTGCTTTCTTTCACAGCTGCTCAGACTATCTTTATTCAACGCCTCAATACAGACTGGTTTGAGTCTCAATCCTTCCTGTGCACTCTCCCTAATATCGGATCAGCTCAGTGCCCTGGTAATTTATGGCACAAAGGAGACCTGTACAATAGTTCTGGAACGGGAAACAACTGCTACTCACAACACATCAGCACGGCACAGTGTCAACCTGCAGCCTCCATATCTACATACTTCAATACCATTGTACAATTTGAAGGGTTTTAGCTGTACAGACTTCGTAAAAGTTTGATGATACAGATATGCAAGAAAAAAGTCTCAAGAGCGGAACATGTTTAGGCATGCCTAATACAAGATATTTATCACTCGTCATTCTATATTTGTTTTCCGTGTCGCGTACATGTCACCCAGTAGACATGACCTTTCACCTGTCTGATGTGAGTGAAGGTGGCGACACTGATCTGAAAGCTGAGGAACTTAGTAAAGTTTTTAATAATATCAAGGGTACAAATATAAGATGTGTATTTCAGTAATGTCTACTATTGGGAGGGTACACTGAAGCCAGTGGGGAGCACTGTGATATGAGTACATCACACAATTTTGAATGTCAGCCACTTGCTTTTCACCTGAGCAGTTGTACATCTCGTCCCATGTAGGGTCCGTATATCATGTCAGGTGTGGTGACAATTGCCAGAGATCACTTCACGTTGCGCTTTGTGCCACCCCCACCGTTCTTCATGAGTGTAGTAGTATTATTCAATGAAATATAGTATGTGGATCACCATTTAAGCGCCTGCCAGACACACTGACTTTCATGAATACCCTTGGCAGTATAAGCTGGTACTAATACCCATGACTTCACGTAGCCGTGAAAGGGACAGATTTTGAAAAGAAATTAGTGCACATTATTTCACAGCTCTTTTTTGTAAGGTGTAACAAAATCTCACTAATAAACTTGAGGAACACTAGTATGGCAAACACCGACATTGACAAAAAGATGAACACAACAGACTCATTCCATACTGAAAATACACCCTTTCTGCATGAATAGACATATTGGCATAAAAATTCATGCTATGATCTCCACACATAGTGCAATGGCTGACAATATTTGAGCATGAATCATCATGTTTGTCTTATACTAAAATAATGTTGAAGACATAACAAGCAGGCAAGCTGGTTATACATGGTGGAAGAAAACCCGGAGACAGAGGAAGATGCGAAACCGTTGTCTTGTGTTAAGTCTTCTCTCGGGGTTTTCCTCCACCATACCAAAGTAAAGTGACGAGGGAGAGGAGAGTTTTTTTTTAATCAGCCTACTCAAAGTGAAAAGCCTTTGTGGATTTGCTTGAGTAACTGGGCATTACACTCGTTCATGACGAGTGCTTGTCACAGCAAGAGACAAACAAGAAACTGTGCTGTGTAAGTTTCAATACTGTGGGTATCAGTTCAAGAATATTTTCAAAACTGACAACCAAAATGAAACAATGTACATTATATTGCACCACGTCAATACAGAATTTTCGAAAGAATCTTCCCGGGAACAGCATCAAGAAGGATACTGCCCCGACAACTGTTTTATTGGCAGTGCATTCAAAGACACGGCCCACCCGGGGCCGGAACGCGTTATCAAAGGGCACTTCTCAAATACATAAAGGACTGGCTCTTCTTTGCCTTCCTCCACCGCGTATGCGGATTTAAAGGAAGGCCATAGCATAAATAATTAGTCTGCCAATAGGAAAAGTGCATAAGCGAGCTGTGTAACGTTGAAGTGGGAAGCATCGCCTTGAGCTTGAGGTCTTTGCTACTTCATTCCCTCAAGCTCAAGGTGATGCTTCCCATTTCAATAATTAATCTGTCTTGCACACGGCACGATGCAATGTACAAACAATGTTTTTGCTTTTGTGTAGGCTATACCCAGGTGCTAGGACTTATACGGTCTGTCCTACGTTCAAGATCACCAGTGAAGCTCTGGACGTCGAAGCGCTCAAGGCAAACTGATTCTTGCAGAAGCTATCGAGCAACAGAGTGAAGTAGGATCAAACGTACGGCACAAAAATGACGAGAAAATGTATTAATTAAGCATTTACAACCGAGTGCATTTAACCCTCCTTGCAGGGGTCCCATAAGTGAAGAGTGCAACGCTGCTGACCACCTGCGTGTGCCACTCTGAGACCTACCACCACAGCTATTGAAAACGGCCCTTTTTGAGGGCCACCCAACCCCACACTTCTACAAAGAGATAGCACAGCAAGAAGAACCTAGCTAAAACCCATAAAGCGCATTCAGCTAAACTTTGTGTCTGTTTGTTGTTTGTTTGATACCCGTATTTTCACTACAACAATGAAAGACACTACAGTAATGACAGTCCACAGTTGATAGTGCTGCAGTTGCAGAAATACTGCACGGGAACTATCGAGGTTGTGATATTCCAAGGGGCTGGAGTCCCGCCTTATTTGTTTAATGCCATTCATGTTGACATCAGACTCTGTAGGGAAGTGCTGCAAGTAATTACGGCACTTCAAGAAGAACTCGCCAAAACCTGTGCGGTTCATTGGTTTAGTTTTAAGTCTCTGTGTCACTCTTTCTCTTTGACACGCGCTTCATTCTTACGGCAGCAATGAAACTATGGTTGCGTCATTGACATTCCACTTGATCCAGACCAGTGTCGTAGCTCTAGCAACATCTCTTACATCCTAGACGATGCTTTGTGATTTCAGAATGCATAAATTTTCCAACAGCTCAAATGTACGCTCAAAATTCGGTACCTTATAACGCACCTTATATCGAGCTGTACCTGGTAAATATCAGGTACATCAGTGCTTTTCCGCAGTTGCTTTAAGAGGTACTGGGCGAGACAAAGGATCCCGCTTTGTATGTATGAGGTGCAAGCATATTTATGGGGTACACGGTCAGTTTATGAGGTACCGTGACCTGTACCGTATAAAGCAGTACCTCTTGCGCAAAATCTTATTGTGCTTTCCGCTGCTTTCAGCACTTCTTGCGTTTAAGTAACGCCCCAAAGCGTGCGATGCAGTCAGATAATGCATCTACATCGCACGGACTTGGAGATAAAGATTAGCTGTTGATTTACAACTATGATTGTTTCATTCACGGCAGATGATAAAACGTTTCCAGTGTGTGTCGTCAGCTAAAGAGCCTCAACCGTGATACGTTTGTTCAACTTGTCTGCGTCTGTTTCAAGTATGCTATGAATACAGTCTATGCTATGAATACAGTGAGCAAGGAGAATGCCGTTCGGTATTTATGATGTTTATTGCATATTGGGTATTTACATTGATAAAATAGAAAGAGGTTGAACTCTCTCCGTGTGTTCGTGAAGGAAGCAGGTTTTCTTTTGGCCAACATGAAAACTAAAAGAAAAAGAACATTCCGGAACCGATAAACGGTCGACGAACCGACAAGCCACACCTTCCAGTGGGTTCATGAGGTCAGGCGGGTCAGTTTCTTTTTTTTTCTTTATCTTGCCTCATATCTAGCGAGTCGAACCTTTGATACCTACGGAAGAAACATTTGTTATAAGTTCAGCCGCGTCTGCGTGTGAAGGTTATTTGTGATCAGGAAGCCGCCGTCTTCGCACGGTTAAGTTGACCGGTTAAGGGACATGGAAAGGCCGGGAAGGTGTTCCTGCTCATGGTAAGTTGCTCTTTAACGTTGTTCATTTCCGCTACAATTACGTGCATGCCGTTTCCCAAAACGTGCATGCGTAGGGTGAGCGCAGTGACCGGTAGCTTGCCAGAGTGCGTATGCGATTGCATTGAGGGTTCTAACAACCCACCTACCCGTGGGCGTTCCACGTCAGTGTATTATTTCAGGCTTGTCTAGTGCTGAATGTTATCGTCCCAGTTGTAGCGGTGAAATATTTTTCAATGTAGATAGAGGGGCGCGTACACTTGCCTCAACCAGCGGCGCGCGTGTCATCGGGCGCTGATAGACAGCTGGAAACGAGATTGGGATGATACACTATCCCGTTGAAGGGAGGGTCGGTACGCACAACGGAGATGCCGAAACGCGGACTAATCCGCTGTGTGTACCGACCCTTCCTTCATGGGGATAGTGCATAATCCCAACCTCGCTTCCAGCTGCCTATCAGCAGTGGCGTAGCCACGGGGGGGCTAGGGGGGGGGGGCAGTCCGAGAACAAAATATATGTGTGTGTGTGGGGGGGGGGGGACCAGTGGTACGATCGCGAAAGTTCTTGCAGTTCATGGCGTCTATCTAAGAAGCACTCTTGAATGGTTTTCGAAGTATAAGCTTTTCAAAATACTTCCAATCTCGTGACACCACCTCATTGGTCATGACAGCCTATACATGTAATCGTACTGTGAACGTCTAAATAAACTATTCCTTTTTTAATCCTGTTTGCAGTGTGCACAAGTATGTGTGTGTTGTCGACACAGGATCAGCGGGGGGGGGGGGCGAGTTTTCGTGTCGAGCCCTCCCCCCCCCCCCTACCTTGGAGGTCTGGCTACGCCACTGCCTATCAGCGCCCAATATCAAGCGCTCCGCTGGTTAAGACAAGTCTTCGCGCCAGTGTACCTCCCGTCGATATAACGAACAGTAGTACCTCATGACATGGCCACCTCCAATGGATTCTTTCGATTCCAGCTCTCCGAGTAAAGAATAAAATTATAATTATATACTGAGCGAAATCTGATCGCCTTGACACATTGCTTTGCTGAAAAGTCAGGCACCAAGAGTAACCAGTCGGAAAAACACCCATGGGTCAATGACGTCTTCACTTAACGGCGTAGCGATGTAGTTTGTCATGTGAGTAATCTAGTTTGTCAACACTAATTATTAATACGATTGAAATAAATATCGGGAAGTGATCGGTTTTGCTGTCCTGTTACTGCTGAAACCGACAGTGTAGTCTTATCTCTAATATCTAAACTTCATTTGTTTCTTAGCTGATACTATAATTCGACGTCAGATTCCGCAAAACCTTTGATCAAGCAGTGGTGGAGATGACCAACGTCCTGGTGGCTTTTTCAGCCATGAAGGAAAAGAATCGCCGACGTTCGTCGATGTGGACGCATTCTTACGTCCAAAAAAAATCGAAGTATGACCTGATATCAACGGTATGTGGAGTGCTTCCTTTGTTTGAGACAATTTTTTTGGAAGGCACAAACACGAACTAATTGCGGCGTTCCTCTCCAGACCGTCCCCGAAGAGGTAGTCTCTCCTGGACCGAAACTCTTTTTCGGGCAGGAGAGCTAGCCTTGTTTGGTGTAGTGACCGACAGGCTGTGCAGCTGGAACCGTCGGGCATGCTTATACGAGTTTGTGCTGCCCTGCTGCTACGTAAAAAAAAAAAAAAGAAAAAGAAAGAAAAAACTTGCTTGTCATACCCAGCTGCTTTTGGCCAGTTGTTAGGCCTGCTGCAGATATATGTTGTAGGCAGCCGCGGATCTGGGATGGGGTTGGGGGGTCCAGGGGTCCGGACCTCCCTCGATTCCAGACTTGAACATAGGGTTAAATGGACCAATCCCAGCATGTACGTGGCACTTGTCCATAGCGGACCTCCCCCCACCTTCCTCGGAAAAATCCTAGATCCGCCCCTGGTTGTGGACGACAACGAAGCCGTGCAGAAAGCCATGGCTTTCCCAGCTGCTGAAATCGCTGAAGGTCAAATAAAGAGCGGTTCAGTATTAGGTCGCCTTTTGTCTCTATCCCGCATGTGCTCGCAACACGCTAGTCACATTCGCGTATGACCAGCCTCGGTGGCTCAGTTGGTAGCGTGTTCGCCTTCTGATCCCGAGATCGCGGGTTCGAACCCGGCCGAGGACGCCAGCAACTTGGTAGCAGGGTACAAGTTGCTTAGACACGCCGTCTTCCGCGAGGGACGTTAAATACGGGGTGCCGTGTGATGAGCTTTCATCGCACATTAAAGAACCCTCAGGTGGGCAAAAGCAATCCACAGACCGACCGCTGTGGCGTCGCTCATGATCTCAGTTGTCTCGCGACGTGAACACCCAATTATATTACATTCGCGTATGTTACAGATGCACACTTCTGCGAGTGTGTGTTAACACTACCGATATCAAAGTATAAACACACAATACATAATGCGCGTCGTGCATTTTGCTGTGCGTGTGATACCTCGCGCACGAATTATGTCACCACAAACATGTTCCTGGCCGTTGTGTGTGAAATCCCTGCCTTGAGGGACAAGAGGAATTCCTTCCCCATACTTCCATCACGCGATGGGGTTCAGAGTCTCACTAAATGACTGATGGCCGACCTTCTGGAGCCATCTCTCCGCAGCCATAATTTGTAGCCATAATGCCGTACATAACGAATGCGTAACAGGCTCCGCCTCCCGATATCGGCAAGTCATGAGCGAGAACGTTGTCATTGGGGATGATACTTGGCTAGCAGCGTGCTATATGTGGTGAAGATACGGACCTATCAGATTCATCTATACAAAAGCTGTCACAGTCAACAAGTTAAAATCGCCGTTTGGAACAGACACAGTCTGCGGGCTTGCTTGGCAAAGTTCATAGCCCCTTTAATGGAGTTGGATAAGTCCCACCTGCGCTTTCTGTTTTCGACATTAGAAAAGACGTGAATTTTATTTGGAAAATTTTGGGAGTCCAATTCAAGAAATTAAATTTATCTCAATTAAAATTGATTGCAGTACGTGTCAAGCGTTCCCTACAGATGAATGTCGTTTCCTAGGCATCTGCGAATACTCGAATTTTTCGATAGCCGACGCACATAATACGGTTTTCGAACCGAGTACGGAACTCTATGTTCGAATTTCAAATAGAATCGATGTTTCTTCCAAGCCCAATAAGTCGGAATATTCTGAAGATGAACACGTTAGGCCGAAAACTACACACGACAGGACACGAAACAGCGAGCACTACTTCATATTGTGATCCGTACTAATCTATCGCGTATGCATGCTGTACACATGTCTGTATCTGCATATGTTGCATGTGTATACCTTCCGGGTTCACAACTATTCGCTTCATATTCGGTTTGGTTTTATAATTATTCACTTCATATCTGATTTGGTGTTAGAATAATTAATCGCACATGTCTCTCGTTTATTGGATATATTTCCGTAGAGCGCTTTTTCTTGTAAGAATGCTTTTACATGGCTACTGAATCACTCTTGTGATTCAGTGTGCCCGAAGCGCTCATATAATGCATTCTACGACATTGGCTCAGTAGTGGCCAAGGAACGCAGCATTTTTTTTTACGAGATGCCTCTAACAATAAAAATGTCGGTCATTTCAGGGCGGCGTGGACCCCGTTTTCAGCACAAGGCTGTATCGCAACACCGAGCCAGGTGTGACTGTATCCGCCGTCTATATTTGCAAGGAAAACAATCCAGAGTAAGTGACCCTTGCTTCCTTGTCACACTACTTTCAACAACAGGGAAAACGGAATAGAACGTCCAATCCAAAACACCGCTGAACATGCATACCCTTGGAGTCGTGGAAACACATTGGCGTTATCGGCAGAACTTTACCAATCGGCAGGCCACATAGATAGACGGTCTCAAAGCATGACCATTGAAACGACGGAACGTATAGTCATTAGAAGAAGTCCGCAAATGCGTTGCCTCTAACAGAAGCAATCAACCAACCCAGTAGTAACCAAGAGACGTCACCGTGACGTAGTCTTGACGTTGGTAAACGAACACCATACTCTTAAAAGGGTTCTGCGCAGAAAGACTCAAACTTTTCTTAAAATTTGCTTGAAGTGGAGTCGTGCGAGGAGGTTGCTTGCACGTAACAAATGGCGGATGGACTTCCTATTTCTCTCAGCAGGGCGTCATTCGGTCATTCTTTACCATTCTCCCTTCCATACTTAACTGTTACGTCTGTTCGTTCAAGCGATCAGGCTTTGTTTCTAGTTGGTACTGGTGTGAAAGCACGGTTGGTGTATTTCGGAGCACACACTTTCTGTTCTTGAAGTAGTTGTGACACTTTTAGAGGTGGGGTTGTTTGCATTATACGTTCATTGTGCTGCACGCAAGAGTGCTCTTGAAACAGAAGTTTCTACCTGTTGTAGTTCGCGTGATCTAAACCCTTACACAGACTTCTACGTCAAGCTCTGACATCAGGGAAACAAGAGGTTTCGCATTTCAGATTAATGTCTGCAGCCAATACTAATGTGCTGGGCATTACGCCTTATGCATAAGTGCGCGCCATCTATGTGCGGAGACGGAGACTACGTTTACACGCCATGTTTTTGAATATAGCTGTCTGTGGTTTCGGTTTTCGCCACATCGCCTATCGCCAACAACGCGGCGGGAGGTCGACCGGCATCTCCCCACTACTTCTCGTGCCACTGTGCATATAGAAGGGCAATATTGGCCCGAATACCGAGAAGGTAAATCCTCAGTTCACTATTATTGCCTCTAAAATAATTGAAAAGGCACGTGACACGTTCACGGTCAGAACATGCTGAGATTGAGGTTGTTTGGCGTGTCACGGGACGGCAGCTTCTTTCAGAAGTAGGTCTATACTAAACGCGAGCTACAGAGGACTTCATTTATGTGCAGGAGTGTTGAATTTCCAGTGGAAGCGTGCTGCCAAACCAGCATTAAGAAGATGATTGTGAAAATGATATTTGCGCACTGTCTCTCTTAGTGGTACATATCCGTTTGGAACATTGTTGCTATAATTGCTTTTAAAAAGGAGCTGTGTACTAAGCACATAACCAAGTACGACTTATCAGATTTCAGAGCAAAGGCAATGTGCTCCTTCCGGTGTGTCGTTGCCTTTGCATCACAAAGAAAACGGCACGACATGCGAGAAAATCGTCAAATCATCACAGAAAGTCTAGTTTACTGTGTCTCCAAGAAAGGGGCTCTTCCTCTTTTTTGTGTGCGAACAGTCAGCCCCACATGAGTTCCATTTTAAAAAGTATGTATCCGTTCACCTTTTGTTGGGTTGCTATCACCAAACAGCTACATGTGCGAATATGAAAGTACAGCTGATATTTTACTGAAGGTACACAAAATGAGTATAGTCACAGGTGCTCAAATACTTTTTTTATTCAGTTACTGAACAGGACCAGCAGCTAAGCAAAGAGTCCTGTAGTAGGATCATCCATCGCTACTCCATGCTGCACAGACGCGCATAAAGGGACCCGCTACGTAACTGCGTAACACACCGTATCAGAACACGCAGCTGTAAACTTCGGGCGCGTATTTGAGTATTCATATGTACAAAAGCGACAGAGTCCTAGAATTGCGCAATTCGACGTGAGATTCAGTCACAGTAGTTGCAGCAATGCCGAGCGTCCTTATGCGATGCTGTTTGCTCGGTATAGAAGACGACAACGAAGTTGTCCGAAAGAAACGTTAGTATAACTAGAGTAACCTAGAAGACTGAGTAGGGCGAACCACTGATCTCTATGTATAAAGGCTGGATCGCGCATGGGAGAGGGGCTCGTGGGGGAGAGGCGTGCCTTCGGGCCGCCATGTTGGGAGGCCCTAAAACGCAGTGTGCGCCCATAGAAAACAATGGGAGGCAACGGAGATTGTGAGTATTTATTGCGCTGCAGGCGTTGATCGTTGTTTGTCATCACACAATTTTGTAAGGTGCCAGTATACTTATGTATCCCAACAGTGTTTCACAGGTGTCCTGTCGTTCGATTCTTAATTATGTTATGTTTTGCATTCCGAAACTAGACCGTCACGGCAGTGCAGCGCTGGGGATTGTACTACAGTACGTTTCCCAGCCAATATTTCAATAAGAAACGATGTGAGGTTAACAACAACCATGTATGTAATATCCCGTGCTGCGTTCTGGACAAAAATTGTTCCATAAAGAACGGTCCGGGATGATATATACTCGCATGGCAGAAAGAAGAAAGAAAGAAAGAACTGTAGAATCACAGCCGTTGTCTTAGTCGTGTATGGGTTTAGTATGATTTATATCAAGCATCGCCGCAGAAACAGTCTTTTAGTAAACGACAGCGGTGCTTTGCCTCGCAAATATGGACACACCGAAGCAGCCCTAAATACTTCACGCAATTAGATCACGCTCGTTAGGACAGTTAATCAGGTAGTGATGTAAGCTTAATCAGTTAAGTTACTTAGAAAGTGGTAACACGTCCTTGAGACACAGAACTTATCTCTTTTTGAAGTACAGCCCTTCTATGTTTGTTTGCTTCTTCCTTTATTTGTTCTGATTATTTGCAGGCACGGTTGTGCCAAACTGAATGTCCTTCTCCAGCACTCACATGCTTTTGTTGAATACAACTGCAGCGTGAGAAAAGCTGCTTGGGGACGGGGTCCTGCTATCCAGTGCTGACTTTGTCATGCTTGTTATGTGGAGCATGTTCCAAACAATGCAGCTCCACGTATGGTCTTCAAATTGCAACAGGACTATTTGGAGGTTGAAACAGTTGTGATTTTGTCATTTTGGCCCTCGTGTACCCAGTCTGTGAAACGCAAACAAAAAAGTCTAACATGATATGCTTTTGTAATGAAGATCACTAATGATGAGTAAAGAGAATATACGAGTTCAAGTTTATTCAATATTTTATATCATTCATTATATTATTCAACATTTTATGTCAAGTTTATACAACATCAAGTTTATTCAAGTTCAAGATTTATTTCTCGCACTTATGCGTTTCAGGATACAATGAACGTGCAGGGAGGTCGCAAAAGGCTACATTTATTGTTCTGTGACCTTGCTACAATGGCAATATATTCCTTCCTTATGTACGTGGCCTATCAGAGTCAGTACGAAGGCTGTTAAAGCCATTTGGTATTGTAACCACTTTCAAGCCCCGTCAAACATTACGCAACATTCTGTGCCATCCCAAGGACTCTGTGCCCCATATGTACAAAGCAGGGGTTGTATACAAACTGGAATGTCAACAATGCGACACGTGCTATGTAGGGGAAACTGCGAGGAAGAAGGTCACCAGAATGAAGGAGCACAAGGCACAATTGACAAAACCACCAGCAAAGAATCAACGCACCGAACTTGTCGATCACGTGTTAAGAACAGGACATACTTTCAATTTTGACAACGCGACAACATTGACCTTTGAACACAGATGGGGGGTGAGAAAATTCCTTGAATCTTGGCACATTCATAGCGAGATAAATGCCTGTAACAGTCACAAGGGGCCCTTACCAGTCTGTTACAAGGGTTTAAAAGGATTCCCGTTTTAAGCCCCCGTTTCATTTTCCTGTGCTGATGATGACGCCCGAATAGGTGTCGAAACGTTCACGCTTTTCTTCTTTTTACAACTTGTTATGCAAGCCAGTGTTACTCCATACTATTAAAGAATGGCAATATATATTTTAGGAATGACAATGGTCAGGTACGCTCTCTAAATTTGTAGCACTCAATTTTAGGTTGGAATGAGCACTGAATAGCAACTTCCCCACTGATATTTTCTCATATATGCTAAATTTTAAATTTAATGTGATCGAATATGTGATATAATAATATATAAGAATATAATATGTGATAAATGAATGTGATCAACAGTAGATGTAAACAACATGAGTAGCCAGAGAACTGCATTCTCAATAAATAATTGTCTTCTTATAGCGTATATGTGCATGCCTATTAACTGAAACAATTGTCACAGTTCCCTGACAAGTTTTAATTTCTGAGAGTGTACTGTAGAAGCTGCTTAGATCTACAACAGTTCATACAAGGTATTATATACTGTGAATGCCTTTAAAAATCCCATGTGACACATATCCCTTTACTTTCTGGAGATGCTGTGGTAGTCAAAGTTTGCGGGCATTACGCAGGTTCTGCACCCATTTCTTGAGTATGTCGAGGCAGCTGTGAAGTAACCTGCATTGATGATGATTATTCCAACTTTTATGGTGCATCGACAACAAAGGAAATAATACATCAGAACATTGGTTTGGGTGCAACCAGTTAAAAATGAATATGTTGTTTAATAAATGCATTGGACAAATGTTAAAACATCAGTTTAAAACATGGTTTACAATCCCTGTATCTTCTAATAATTAAAAAGATGAAAAACTATTCTAAAAAGAATTATAATCTCTAATTATTATATTGCTGGGTTAAGGAGCCTAAAGTGTAAGGTGTGTTTCTGATGTGAACATGTAAGAAAATATGCAAAACTGAGAGAGGCTAACCACAGTGCGTGCACTGAGGTTGTTCCTTCCTGTAAAGTAGAAACCAGTGGATGAGGAACGTGATACTTACCTGTACACCCAGCCGTATCACACTGCACACATTATTCACTGGGCAGCCCTCATGACGAAACCTGTATTGAGAGACCACTTTTGCCTTAAAACTGCTACAAATAGCACGACACGCTACAAATTATTACTATCGTAACAAGCTGACGATACAGCTCAGACACAAAGCCGTTATTCAAGTCGCGCCACACCACCGTTACGTAGGATTCTTTGTCACAAATCAAACCAAGGCACAAAACAATACCAATACATGAAAAAATGTGACAATCGTGGTTTTATTATGACGTAATACCGAACTTGTGCGCGAAAGTAATTCAAAGAAATGAATGTGGCACTTGCTTCCGCAGAGAGCACCGTGTACCATGCTAGCAATGCATGCAAAAAAGCGCTCGAGTGTTCGCACATATATTGATGACAACACTACCTGTGTAGTGTAACATGTTCTTTCAAGCATATTATGCACTCAAACTGTATTTGCCGCTGGGTAAAATGCAAGTGTGCTCGATTGAACGTCGAAAGAGCGATCAAGCAACCTGCATCCAGTGCTCGTTTTGGGCAAAAAAACACTTCATAATGGTCAAATAAATGTACAGAATGGACGCCTATTTATTCCTTGATGAAGAGTGACTCACCTGTATAAGTTTAGGCCCTGTAACCTTGCGAGTACGGTTGGTACGACCGTAATTGCAAGAAGTTGCCATGATCGCTGCGGCGGCTGTTGTGGGCACCGTAAGATGGCGGCCGGTTTCTTCACGCTCGCGCTCCCTATCCGCGATCCAGCCTTTTACAATCGAGATCAGTGGGGCGAACGGGCAGCTTTTCGTGAAGCCGCTGCATGTAAACGCCGAGCGGTGGCGCTGCCGTACCTTTCCCTTGCAGGTTTTGCGTTGTCGTCTGCTGCGCGGTCGCTCTGTTTTTGCGATATTTCGCGTGCTTGTGCTGTTGGGACTGTTGTATTGACATTTTTTTGCTTTCTAATGGTGCTGTATTATCGCCCTGAATCAGTGAAAAGTACAAGGAACGAGCATAGTTACGGGACACAGGTCGGAAGCGTGGGTCTCCGTAACACCGCCGCCCTAGAAAAACTTCAACTTCGTCTGAAAATTTATGGTCGCCAGACGGAAAAGATCCGTTATTGAGGATCCAATATTGTTGTTGCTTTCCCCTGAACAATTGCAGTATGACGGTCCCCGTTTCTCGCACTCTGTGAGTGATTTTATGTTCTGTAATGACTTCTCTGACCCGTAATGACCAGTAAAGGCGTTCTCGGCAAGGCTATATTGACTTACGTGGAATTAAACAATGTTTTTCTCTCATGGATTTTCTGAAGCACTGCGGGGAGGCTCTTTAACTCATAGAAGTGACTTTTTTTTTCTTCTATGTAGCTGGAAACTTGTAAAACCATTATTTGTGTGTATAATTTTTGAGAGGTGGTGAAACACCGACGACAAAAATGTGCCAAGGGGCCCCGACGACGTTCTCCACGAGGTGGAACGAGAAGAAGACGGCATCGAGCAAAGCTGCAGTGTTTGAGCTGACTGAACTGGATCACGACAAGGAGGCGAACAGAAAGATTTAGGATCATTACCAGACCTCCTGTGCTCTTCTAATGTTTGGGATTTTGATTAGACAGGCAACGTACGCCGGAGGCGCTATGTGCAGCGACTGAGCTTAACGTACCTCGCAGTAGCCAGCTTAGCTCCCCTAGATTTGTTCAATGCCTTAGCGTAAAAATGCAGTCGCGTTACAATGTAAAACGCCACAATCTCTGCTGTCAGCCGCTCGCGATGATCCAAGCAGCCATTGACTCGTTGGGACCTTGACTTGATCATGGTAAGAATGTCAAGTATGCTGTCGCGATGCAGCTCTTGGGTGCTGAAACAACTGGTAAAGACACGCTCTAGGTCTTCCACAAAAGTGAAAAGGTGTACGGAGGGATATAGAAGTCCGCCTCTGTCACAAAGCAATGTAAACGCGAATTCACTGACGTCATCTGCCAGTCCTTTCTCCACGGTGAGCTGTGTTATGCACTCGTCACATTTAGTGCTCAGGATGGACCTTCGCGCCACATAACCCGGAACATAGTATACGAGCCTCTAATCACTCTGGCCGGACGCATACGATACATGGTCATCATGCACGTTTAGTTCCTGCAATGCGTCTTCGGCAGTGTTTAAATTGCCACATGAAATCAGTTCGTCAATTAATCTTTGTTTCTCGCTGAGCGCCATTGCAGTTTAGCAGCGCGCAGACGACACCCGGCTCTGAATTCCCGCTGGACACCGACTTGATAAGGTTGTAGACGCTGAGACAGCTTACTGTCGCTAGAAACTGTTGAGGCGTTGGGTGGGTGTTGCAGCCTGAAGCCTGGCGTACAATTCCGAAGAGATGTTCAACAGGGTCTTGACTGAGTCTTGATGTCATCATGTATTTAAAGCCGACATTCTGTGTCAGGTATTCCAGTAGAGGGTGCTGGCTATCGTTACGCGAAGTCCCTCCGCCGTTGACGCACTCAGAAATCCTTCCCCTCCTTGTGTGTGAAGCTCCCATTCTGAGAGAAACACTAAGAACTCCGACAAGCTGTCAGATGCGGCAGACTCTGGTCTCAGCGCTGCGGAAGAGTGACGTGATGTCATCACCAGATCGCGTATCGTCCTGCATAGTCGAAAGAAACGGAAAAAGAAAAAAGCAGCTCAGGTATTGCACTAACACTTATCTGTCGCTCCGAACAGAAGAGCATCATAGTACGCGTGTACTTGTTCGCGAACTTACTCAAAGAATGCGAGGACAGCTTGTATACTCCCGTGAGAAGCCTCGAGCTCATTACGGTAGAAGTTTAACCCGTTGATGACTCAACTGACTCACCGAACAACTGAAACGCGTATATGACATGCTCATCTTTTCGAGGTTGTTCGGCTGGAGGTGGCTTTCGGTGGTGGAAGGCATTGCACGAAGGGTGACATTACTACCGTCCATCTGCACCGCCTTGAGGATGACATCAAGTGAAACCTGAAGAAGTCAACACAAGACACGTAAGGAGAGAGGGGCAGGGACGATGGAACTCGTGAGAGTGTTATTACACAGTGTCTTTTAGGATACAGAGCGCTTCACACAGAGTACAACCAAATGAAAACAAGCCGTACGTTTCTTGTACTTGAGTTACAAACAGGTGGTACACGGAAACGAAAATTCGATGGCTTTTACAGAGAAACTCAGAGGGGAAAAAAGAAATAAAAAAAACGCCCGTGGAACTGTGTGCGGGATTACAGGGCTTCCGTCCCGAGCCCTAACAGCTGTCGGGAAATGAGCGGCGGTCTCTACAAAATGTTAGTTTCTACGTACTCGCTATGCCAGCCCAAAAAAAAAAAAAAAAAGGCAGCTGATCGTAGCAGTGTGCCACAATGTGAGGGAGGGACCCAGTCACTTTATTCTATAGGCTGCAATACGTCCTGGACAGGCTACAAACGCATCCGCCTTCTACTCATCCGATGGAAATTACCCACACCTCACAACCGGTGGATTCCAACCCGTGGATCTCCAGGTTTGCATCCGGGCGCGTTAACTACTAGTCCAACAATTGTTAGACCATGATCTCCACCGGCTGCCGCCTCAGCTGCTGCAAACGTACGTGTTCGCGTCAAAAGACGCGGACACGTACTCGCTCTCTAAACGCGCTTTCTCACATTGTTTTCCTTTCACACCAAGATTCACACGAACACACGAGCGCCATTTTTCCTGCAACGAATTATTTCAGGCAGGAAACACGTACACACAGAGCCTCTACAACGACCAAAGTAAAGTAATTCAAGAAATGCAGCAGTTGAAAAGTGCCTGCTGTGGAACTTTGAACCCACACCTTCCGGCTTTTCGGTCACGACAAATGGATTACAGAGATTTTTCAGGAAGTCCGTTCTATGGAACCGTCTATTGCGATGTACAGGAAGTTACCCGTGACACGTCTGTAATTCTACAGATTTTTTGTTCAGTAGCACCTGGCTGCAGCTCAGGTAGCAGAGGATAGCATCCCTTCTCACTTATCGCACTATTTGTGAAGCGCTCTGTAAGGATTAAAAAGTACCGTACTGTGGCGGCGCCGAAGACGATCGCACCACCGCTACCACCCGCGCTTCTTCTCGCGCCTTTTCCGGTGCGTGCACCACTTCGACTCCTGTCGGGCTCCGGTGAACAGCACCCTTCTCCGGCTGCAGTCTCTTAAATAAACTCAGATGGCTTCCCCTCAAGCTGGTGACCCGAACGCGAACCTTGCTCCTTCTGCTTCGCCGTCAGCGGTACCTGCCTCTTCAGCCAGCCCGGCATTAAGCATCTCGGCTTCCACGCGAGTCCGTCTCCCCTCATTCTGGGCCCATGATCCCCTCCTCTGGTTTGTCCAGGTGGACAACTTGTTCCACATGCGGCATATTACACAAGAAACCACCAAATACCAGCACCTGGTTGAAAGCCTTCCCCCGTCCGCCGCCGCTGAGGTGCGGGACATTCTCCTCGCACCGGCGGCAGACAAACCCGATTCAGTCCTCCGGGACGCTCTCGTTAAACGGCTCATGTCATCCCAGGAGCACCGTTTGCAGCAAGTGCTTTCATCTGAAGAGCTCGGTGATCGTCGCCCCACTCAATTTCTCCGCCATCTGCAGTTCCTTCTTGGTGACAAAGCATCTTCTATTGACCCTGCTATCCTCAAGGAACTGTTCCTCCAGAGACTCCCTCCCCATGCACGCGTGTCATTAGCAGCATCGGGCGCCCTGCCCCTCTCAGAGCTAGCAGAACTCGCCGACCGCGTCCTGGACATTGCCCCTCCCACCGTCGACGCGATGCCCTGCAATACTCAATCTGATGATTCTGAGCTCGGCCAGCTGCGCCAGCAAGTTGCGCGCCTCACCGAACTTGTCTCCCACCTGCCGCAGCAGCGCTTCCCGAACCGCGGGGCAAGTCCTTCACGGCGCCCACCTTCGCCGGCGCGTCGCTTGCAGTCCCCCACACGCTCCCCCCGCACTTCACCTCCCGCCTCCACCTACTGTTTGTACCATCAGACATTCCGCAACCGCGCTCGTCGCTGTCAGCAGCCCTGTACTTGGCCGTCAGGAAACGGCCTGGGAGATCATTAACGGCGGCTAGGGAGTTCGACCACCCTGATTGCAGTCTCTTTTTCGCCACGGACAAGATCTCCGGCACCCGTTTTCTCGTGGATACGGGTGCCGAAGTCAGTATTATTCCGGCGACGCCGTTCTACGAAATAACTCGACAGCAAACCTCCCCGCTCAGGGCCGTCAACTCATCCTCCATCGCCACGTACGGCCAACGTTCGCTCACCATCGACGTTGGCCTTCACCGCGGCTTCCAGTAGTTATTTTGGATTGCCACTGTCCGTCATGCTATGCTTGGAGCCGATTTCCTCCGCCACTTTTGACTCCTTGTTGACGTCGCCCGCCAACGACTTATTGACGACAATACGCAAGTTATTGTTCACGGCGTTGCTACCGCATTGCAGCCGCTGCACCCGACTTTCGTTCCGGCTCCCGCCACGTCTGTTTTTGAGGCGATACTTCAAGAGTTTCCCGATATTACTCGCCCACCTAACGTCAACAGCCTGGTCAAGCACCATGTCACACATTTCATCACGACAACGGGCCCGCCGGTACACTGCCGCCCACGGCGTCTCGCTCCAGAACACCTTAACATCGCCCACGCGGAGTTTGAGCATCTCCTACAACTAGGCTTTGTGCGACCTCCGTCAAGCCCATGGTCATCCGCATTGCACATGGTCCCTAAAAAGACCGGTGACTGGAGACCATGTGGCGACTACCGCGCGCTCAACAACGTGACCGTTGCTGATCGATATCCCTTGCCGAACATATAAGATTGCACGGCCCATCTGCACGGATCAACGCATATAATCAGATTGCGGTGGAACCCTCCGACATCCCAAAAACCGCCATCACCACACCATTTGGTTTATTTGAATACCTAAGGATGCTATTTGGTCTGCGAAACGCTGCACAGACATTTCAGAGATTCATTGACGAAGCATTGTGAGGCCTTCCCTTCTGCTTTGCGTACCTCGGCGACTTGCTCATCGCCAGCGCCGACGAGGAACAGCACATATGATGCACCTCCGTCAACTTTTCCGTCGTCTCCACGAGTACGGCATCGTCATAAATCCTACCAGGTGCCACTTTGGCGTGTCTGAGCTGGACTTCCTCGAACACCGAGTAACCGCCGCTGGAATTCGCCCCCTCGACGGCAAGGTTCAGGCAGTCCGGAACTTCCCCCAGCCCATCACCAAACGCAAGCTGCGTGAGTTCCTTGGGCTGGTCAATTTCTACCGGCGTTTCATTCCCGGCTGCTCGGTCATCATACACCATCTGGAAGCGATGCTTTCTTCTGCTGCGCCGCGTACCACCCCCGTCTGGACACCTTCGGCCACCGAAGCTTTCAGCGCCATCAAAGCCGCATTGGCGAATGCCTCGCTCCTTGTATATTTCATTCCAGGCTCTCCAACATGCCTGAAGGTGGATGCTTCCAATATTGCTTTAGGAGCTGTCCATCAACAGCCCAGTTGTCCATCCAAGTTGCATGGCGTCTGACAACCCATTTCCTATTTTTCATGTAAGCTGAAACCACCGGAGACACGGTACAGCACTTTCGGCAGGGAGCTGCTCGCCATCTATAGTGCTGTACGTCATTTCCAACATTTCTTGGAAGGCCGTAACTTCTTCGTATGCACTGACCACAAGCCGCTCACCTCAGCCGTTACGTCGAACTCTACCAACCGCTCACCGCGCGAAGCTCGCCATTTATCCTTCATTGCAGAGTTCACTTCCGACATCAAGCACGTCAGCGCCAAGGATAACCCCGTCGCTGACGCGCTCTCACGATCTCCGTGGGTGCCCTTACATTTCCCTGCACTGCTACTCCCTCCCTGGATGACATCGCTGCCTCTCAAGAAAACGACCCTGAATTACTCACCTACTTCGATAGTCAACCTCAACTCCGCTCCGCTTCGACGACATCACCCTACCGCACTCCCCCAGACCTGTCGCTTGCGACACCTCCAGCGGCACGCCACGTCTTTATATCCCTGTTCGGTACCGCAAGCTTATATTCGACGTTCTCCACAACTTATCCCATACCAGCATCTGAGCAACACAACAGCTCATCACCAGCAGGTACATCTAGCCTGGCATCAATCGCGACGTCAGATACTGGACCCGCGCATGCATCCCGTGCCAGCGTGCCAAAGTTCATCGGCACACTCATCCACCGACCGGGCAGTTCCTTCCACCTGACGCCCGTTTCAGCCACATCCACCTGGACATTGTAGGGCCCCTACCCCCCAGCAACGGTTACTCTTATATCCTCACCTGCATTGACCGCTTTACTCGCTGGCCCGAAGCAATCCCCATTTCCAACATCACTGCAGACACCGTCGCGCAACCTTTCGTCGCAGGGTGGATCAGCCGCTTCGGGGTGCCCGCCACAATTACCACTGACCGCCGACGTCAGTTCGAGTCAGCGCTCTTCAACAGACTCTTGCGAACGATCGGCTGTAGGCGCGTACGAACTACCGCGTGCCATCTCATGGCCAGTGGGCTCGTGGAAAGGTTCCATCGACAACTCACGTCAGCCATCCGCTCCTACCCAGCTGGAGAGTCATGGACGCAGATTCTTCCTTTAGCCCTCCTCGGCATCCGCACCGCCATCAAGAAGGATATGGGCTGCACTGTTTCGGAAATGGTGTACGGCACCACCCTCCGCCTTCCCGGCGATTTCTTCCCGTCATCCCACTATCCGCCCCCTGACTATACCACGTACGTCAAGAGCCTCTTTTCCGCCATGCATTCTCTCCACTCTCCGCCGTCACGCAATGCGCAGCCGCGGTGCATCTATGTGCCGGCAGCACTGGAGACCGTCTCGCACATCTTCATCCGCAAAGACTTCGTGCGGGGTCCTCTCCAGCCTCCCTACGAGAGCCCATATCCCGTTCTTGCTCGTTCGGAACACCACTTCACCGTCCAACTCCCTCGACGACAGGACTTCGTCGCGAAGGCAAGACTGAAGCCCGCCTTCCTAGACCAAACCGAAACCACCCTTCCTGTGCCTCCACCTGGGCCCCCTTTGCCACCGCCCAAACGCCCCCGCAGGGTCCACTGGGCGCTACCGGTTCTCCGGGTGGGGGGCTCCTGTTTCGGCGCCGAAGACGACCGCACCACCCGTACCACCCGCGCTTCTTCTCGCGCCTTTTCCGGTGCGTGCACCACTTTGATTCCTGTCGGGCTCCGGTGAACAGCACCCTTCTCCGGCTGCAGTCTCTTAAATAAACTCAGATGGCTTCCCCTCAGTACTATTGAAAGGTGCGTTCAGTATTCTGTTCCCAATAGTTACCGCTGTAGGAATTCTCTGATGCTTACATGTCCATCTGGGGAGTTAAAGGTTGAGCTTATAAGACCATTCCGTATGCACTTTATAAGGTGCGGAAAGTCCGAAACGAAGTGAAGGTGCCGATGCGGATCAACTGGATGTTGCACCTTGCACTTCGTGCTTGACCTGGACGCGTGGACGCCCATCAGCTTCCACATTTTACGGTTCCACGCCGCGCCGTCGTACGTTATAAAATCCACAAGCAGTCCTGCTTTCTCGGCGAGGATAACTGCCTCCAGTACGATTTTCTGAAGCAGGTTGCACGTGATGTTTCCACGAGTGGCAAAAAATGCGAGGACCTGTGTCCACTTGCCCACAAATGGAACAAACATGATCACCATTCCATGGTCACAAATCAAATGTGTCTCTTCTGGCGGGGTAAAAGGGCCAAAATCTATAAAACCCTCTATGTGCCCGGATGGTGAGGCAGACAGGTGCTCTGACAGTTTCATTTCGTCTATAAGCAGGCCAGCATGCCTTTTAAACTGGTCCATGGCGCCTGTAAGCTCATTCAGCACGCTGAGTACTTTGGTGCTGAAGCCAAACCCCGTCCTGTAGCATCTAATGTACCTTTTTAGAGTTGTCTTGCTTGAGAGGACGAGGGTCTTTTGCTGCCTCATATGTTCATAAAGACGTGGGCCCTTCATCTTCATGATGAAGCACTCGAGCGCCCATTCCTTTGTGTTCTCCATGCCCTTTGTGCTTTTCCGCTTTGCACTTTTGAGGAAATGTAGTGCCGCCTCACGCTGCTTCGGCGACAGACTTTCAATGCGTTCGGCGAAGACGGCGTCCTCGACTTTTTCATTCTGTGCTCGCATTGCTGCAAGCTCCTCTTCCATAGTCGAAATACGGGAGCGCAGGCGTCTTGCTTTCTGTTTGGCTGCCTTAAGGCGCTGCATTACAGTCCAGGCCTCTCGGACGTTCAGTCTTTTTGTTCGGGACTATCTCGTTAGCAATGCCTTCCTGAAGTACCTGCATTCCAGACATGCTGTCTCTGCAAGACACACGAATGGATTAGTCACGTTTCAATATACTCAGTATCACAGAAGTTCCTTACATAAAAGTCGAACTTTTCCATTTTTGGCATCATTAGTATATTTTATAGACTACTTCGAATCATCAGTAGAAGCAGGTACGTGCAAGGAAATAATGTGACCAATGTGTCAATTCACTCAATCCAGTCCAGTTTATCCGCAGTCCTACCCTGCGGCACGTGCAACATGTCGCCACACTGCGCAGACAAACCTTACGTGTAACATTACGATACCATAACATTTATTATTATTGAGCTCGGCTGTGCATTCTTCCTGCTCGCCTGCCATCCTAAAAAGCTCGAATCACAAGTTTCTCGACTCTTCAGCTGGTCCCGTTCCAGGAAATCGCACATAGCACGACCGTCCGAATACTCAAACATGGCGCCGCCGCTACGAGATGGCAGCACTTATGAATAAGGCGTTTTGTGACCACAAAAGTCAGCAGACCATCATCACATCAGCCAGACGCGGCCAACCCGCCATTCCTATTGGATCTTGCGAGCACGTGATCTCTCCCGCTGCCCCCGACAGGCGGAGCTGTTCGCCGTGCTGCCACCCTCGAATGAATTCGAGGTATTCGTATCGAGGTCCTGATATTCCACGCGCCTATTACACCCTTTGCATGCACTTTGGCATCGATGCGCATGATTGTCTTTCACATTTATTTGGGATAACTTGGAGAACGACCCTTCCAGGTACTATGGAAAGACCCGTGTACCAGGTACCCGTGCGGAATGTATTTAGTACGACCTTGTTCGCTGGTCGCTCGCGGTTTGCTACCTGTAGAGTCACTAAACAGAGAGCAGAGTTGCGACACTGAGCGACGGCGGCGAGCGAGCCTGCCATCTTGGTTCAGCGGCTGCGTCGCCTAGCAATGGGACGCCAACCTCCCCCTTCTCCGCCGGAGAACAGCGCGCAGTCGAGCCAGCTTGGGACCGATGAAACCGGTTCTGGATGGAGGGGACTCAACATGGATGGCGCGTTCTTGGAACATGAAACCACGTGACACGACCGGTCCAATCGCTGTCACCGAAAGGCGGCTCCTGCACGGACAATGAATGCGGTACTCTGTACCCCGATTAGTGACTCTAGCTACCTGAGCACCCGGTGGCTATTTTAGAGCGAGAGAAAGCGAATAAGGTGATCACGACCAACAGATGAAGTGGAGTAGAACACAAAATTAATTACGTGTAGGACATCAGATCACAAACTTCGAATGTTACACATTATACATCAACGTTAGTTTGTTATTATTCGTCAACTGTACTACTCGAATAGTTAAAGTCTACCAAGTTTGTGTCGCTGCTGAAACAAGTCCACTGTTCGTAAACAGTAACTTGCAGTCTAGACAATGAAAAAATGGCTAGGAGTCTAGTAGTCTGGCTTGCAGTCTAGGTTTCATTGACTTGCGAGGTTGGTAGTACGCTTAGTTACGATGCAAAGGTATCCACGTAGCCGCACTATAACTATTATCATTTCACAGAATAATGTTTATAACCATCGGGCTTCCTTAATTTGATAGTGACCGCTGAGACATAAGGATACTCGAGTATGATTTGCTCTGTACAATCACACGCAGTCATTGTTTTTTACGAGGGTGAAGGAAGCCCAAGTTGCCACAGGAGTTCGACGCGATACTATGAGAGAGTGTTTGAAATACGATACTAAACGCTGAAGTCAGGATGTACTTAATCTACACGGATATTAAGATAATTAGAGAACCACAGTAAATACGCCAGAAAGAATTTAAAATGAATCTAAGCTAATTTATTTAACAATTTCTTGCTTCTATTCTTGGTTTATGTGTACTTTCTCCTTCATATGAGCCTTTGGAGCCTGTTCGTATTTATTACTTATATTAGGAACGTTTTTATTTAAAAAGGAGGTCTGATTGATTCATATTCATAGTATACGATCTAACTGAAACTGAACAATCGGGCTTGTCAAGAAGGGAGATAATCGCCAAGTTTCCTCCTCACCCCCGCATGGAGATCGACTCTGACCCTGAGTAAAGTGTTACATATGTTTTCTCTCTAGACTGCAAGTGTACATGCAGAGGGCATTCGACTTTAATTGGTTCTTCTATGTGGGCCTGCGGCGAGACACCAGAACGTGGTGGTACGCCAGTTATGGCGACCCCCACCCCAGTGCTGCCATGCGGGGTCCGAACGTCAACTTGCGAGTCGGGGACCTTCTGCTCGTGCAGTTCCGGTTCCTGGGCAACGGTGAATGTGAGGTACGTCAACTGTGTGACCCATGCAACTGGGCACACCCGTATCCCATTTAGAACAACAGACAGAGCTGATGGCGACGTTACATGGTCTCGTATCTTAATGTGTTTCTTCAGTGGTTTCTATTTTTCACGATATTTTAGGCGGGAAAACGCCTTTTTTAAAGCCTGGAAACGATTGTTTTCACCGAATGCATTTTCGATTGTGTGAATCTGAAATGGTTTGCAGCTTGGTAATTTAGCGGATAAGATACGTACATTTAAAACATGAGTCCTTTGTAGTAGCTCCCTTGCACATACCGAGGGACCCGCATAACGTAACACATCCTCCCAACGATGCTACTCACGAGGGTCGCTGATGGCGACAAGAGGCTACGACTCTATTACCTTGATTGCGTGTAACAAAACTTGAAAACTCCTTTGGAACTCTCCTTCACAACGCAGAATAACAAAAAGCGGCGGTGTTTGATACAGCAAGTTTATTTGTACTCGCGAACTGTTTCAAAATAGTTACAGTACATATCTTTTCACGTCTTGTAACAGGCTTCACTGGAGCGTTAGGTGTTTCAACACCGAAAAGGAGTTCAAAAGCCAATTGCAGTTCACACAACTTATATGTACAGGTGTACGTACAGTTTTCGAAAACAGCGGGCCCAGGTGTGTCGATGTTGCCGATGGCTGCGAGAGTTCTAAAACAAGAACAACAACAATTTATTGATTATGCGTAACTCTGCATGGACGAAAATCACTGTTATGAATAGGCAATCGATGTTGATTTCGTATTCGAGCACCAAAGCACACGTGTCATAACCAGCACATATAAATTGATAAGTGGCATAGCCGAAAGGCTCAAGTTAGAGCAACGCACTGCACAATAAAACGCCCCTAACGTACAGAGTGACTTGTAAATGTTGTATGTACATTTGACACGATAAACCAGCATTACTTCATTCGGTAACAAAAAGTAACCTAACTTATCTTACCGTTCACCTGCGGGGTGTCAGAAGGACTGCTGACTTCCACGAGAACGATTTCTACGTCGATGCTTTGGCGGCGCACTGATTCCATGTTCGTCTTTCCGGTGTGTGATGATCAGCTGGATAAGCCATTCTGTGTTCACATTAGCTGTTCGCCACAATCTAAGTCGGAAGCGTTCAAGACCATCGAAACTCCCTGCTAGCGTCTACGAGCACAGCGGTTGTTGTCTGAGAAAACACGTGTGGCTGGACAACGGGCACAGTTCTAACGTTTCTCTTTCTCATTCATTTCATCGGCGACCGACTGTTCGGATCCTCGCACCTCAAATAAATGAATTTGCACAATCAACGCGAACTAAGACTGACGTCAGTTCTCGGAGACCAATGAGCATTCACATATTTATACAAATACCTCGCAGCCAATTAGGGATATTTGAAGCAACTGCGCCAATGGCGACAATAATTTTCGAAACAGTGCGTTGCGCTTTAGTGCCGGCGGCTGGGTGCGCAGCGTCGTGCGTTCTATACGTGCCCTCTTCTTCCCTCTCCACTCACCGCGCATGCACGCCGTGCCGTGCCTACGAGACAAACCACGCCTCGATTCTTGTGCACCGATGACTCTAATGCTAACGCATTAAGACAGTTATTACTTGGAACAAAGGTCTTCTCACCTGGATCTGGCCCCTTTCGGCGTTGCTGAGTCATGACAGCGTCTCCGCGGTTGTCCAGAGTTACCTGCTTGCTTCGAAAGCATTAAAATGTTGCCGGCGGGCTGTTATCAGCGGTTTTGGAAAATAACAACTAGAAACCATAGGAATAATTAAGGCGAGGATTTCCATGAGATATCATAATTTTGCTACTTCGGTCACGAATTACGCTGCTCTTCGCCATCAGGCCCTGAACCTGGTGTGATACGGTGCGGTTGGCACGTTTTATGTGGATCCGGTTGCCCACGGTGTCGTTCCCTAAACGTTAGTGTAATTTTGGGTACAATCTCTCATGCTAAAGACCTCTCTATTATGTATAAGAAGTATGGCATCCCACGAGAATGAACACACAAGCTAATTGGTCATCTGTCCCGTTTCAGCAACTCGCCGCCAATCCGCAGGCCGTGAACGCTTCAGTATCAAAGTTGCTATACTCTAATGCCAATCATTCGTGGTCCAGATACAAACAACAATTGGTAGTCCACACACATTGTCTTGTGACTAAAGTACTCTACGGTGGAATGTATTTTGCCTGTGGAGATTTGCTCGGGATATGAGCGAAATACCACTGTGAAAGTTTTAGTCGCATTAAGGTGTGTGTTTTATTAGGGTTATTTCGACACCGTAGGACTCTGTAAGACGACTTATTAGTCCAATTCCCACATTACCACCAGTAATGGGGTAGAATATCGCCCCTGCGATGTAACTATCCAATCATCATCATAAAATAAAGCTGTTGTTGTTGCTGTTACTGTAGGTCTCCATCAACATGAAGCTGGTGGGCAGATATACCATTGGTGGCACTCTGACATGGTATAGGACTGTCGTTGCCACCGGCGTGGCTCTCACCGAGTTCCACGTCACTCAGTCAACTGATACGTATCCGTCTCGTGTGTTTGTTAATGGGGAGCATGAGGTAAGTAAAATACAGAGTACATGTGACACCGCCACTTGTCGTTCAAAAGCTTCCACCTCGTGCTTGCGAGGGCGTTGGCTTAGATTGGATTGAAAAGCGAAATAATAAGGAGATATACTGTACTAACGTAAAAAGTCGAGACACTTGGTGATTTCACAGGACAACTGCTGACATTCAACTAAATGGTTTGGAGATATCCGCAGAAACTCCGCACCATCACTCAAAGTTCTTGTTGTCGTTCGACCACCACAGCCTAGTTCCATTCCATGTACGTGTCCTTAATGAACCCTCGATGAGGCACAATTACCTGAACCGCTTTGGAATCCCACTTGGAGACAGATAACAAAAACCTCAACACTGTCACATGGCCATCGTAAGTAATACTGGTGTATTAGAAAAAACGTTGTTCTACATTTGTTGGCTAGGATGCAGTGGAGATAGTGGTCTATGCAAACAGAAGCCTGTAAAATACAACAAATACAAACAAATAAAAACACATACAAATAAAAAAAAATAGTGATCATATTAATACGTATTGCAATTTATGTGCAGGAGAGCCATCCCATGGCTCCAGGGCAGGTCATAGCTGGTTCTTTGATCGTAGCAAGTGGACGGGCAAAAGACCCTGCAACTGAGTATGTTATTTATTGCTTTCCATATGAGCGTTGTTTCTTTTCAAAAGCTTCACCGGTACATTTGGTAAAGCTACGATACTAACACCACTTCACTTGTTACTACTAGCAGAGTAATGGAATTTCATTTGAATTTTGCAGTTTGCAGATGATAACACACTTAAACCATTGTGTAGGCATTTAGGATCACTGCAGTATGCGTGAGAGAGTACATGGGCACTTGAAATTCAGGGTACAATCATTATCGAAAAGTGTCTTCGCGCTGTCTTCGTTCACTGCCTAATGTTTAACATTAGCACATTACCGGTGAGACATCGCAGTTGCTCTTACATGCACGTGTAGCGTTAACAGGCATACGTTTCGAACCACTGGAGGGATGTTGCTAAATTGTGAATTCCATATTGTACTTGTGTTTGCATTTGTGCATATGAATCATATGTAGAGGAGATGGCGTTCGTCTACATGTGTCCTGACCGGCGATGAGGGAATGTGTCAGCGGGCCGATGTTCGTGGCCTTAGGCTAGGACGGTGCCAGTAGAACTGGCTGGCAGGCGCAGTGGCGAGCGGCAGCAGAGATACGTCGTCGTCGTCCATGCGCTGCCACATCACTCCCTCATCAGACGCGAATTGGCGCATTCGGTTAAGGACCGCGTCGATGCCACGAGGAGGCGAATGAGGACGACACGTGCGTGATAGACGGCTGGGCACACAGCTTGTTATCGTGGCAGTTGAGACAGCAGCAGCGGGATGACAGGGACAAGTACGTTGTGATCCGGGCCGGTCCCAGTGAATAGCTGTTAGTGTGCCGAGAGCGTTGTGTGGTTGTCGGAAGAGAAGCAGCCCATCATGCAGGTGAAGTCCGGGAAGGGAGCTCATCGTGGTCTCCCTGCGAAATCCGTGTGGAATAGGGGTCCAGGTGCGACTTCTCTACCAGAAGGTGGTTGGCTGTTGACTTGCCGATGATGAGAACCGATGAGGAAAGCTATGTGGGAAAGGTTGCGCGGACGTAGAGGATAGTGTTCTATTGGAGGGCTTCCAGGATTAGATGCTGGACAAGGAGGCTGTGCAATTTGTCATAGCGAAGGTAGGAAGCCGAATAATTCACCGGACTGAGGCATTCGTTGTCCGGGTCACCAAATATAGAGGAGATGGTATTCCTTCACATGGGTCCTGACCGGCGGTGATGTAGTGTCCCAGCGGGAAGATGTTCGTGGCTTCACGTTAGGATGGTGGCGGTAGAACTGGATCGCAGGCGCAGTGGCATCGTCGTCCACGGCACGCCACGCATATATCCCAAACTTACCGTGTGCGGTTTGCACTTCCTCCACTGTATTTGGGCGCAATCGACGACTTCAGAAAATCCAAGAGAGCTTAGCGCAGCTTTGAAACTTGGGAACTTGCTTATCAGAGAGGAGGAGAAGGTGTCCACACTGTTTAAATTTCTCCTCTCTCGGCTCAATGTCCACGAGATGTCAAGGACAGGGAAAACGAAACATGAATGACATTTCTCCTTTTCTCATGATAGTTGTCCCACAGGATGCAACGCGTGGGCAATGATCTTTGGGATTTCTTGAATTGTCTATTGGGTTCAAGTGGGATATCGAAGCGCATAAATGAGAAGTTGTGTCTAGTATTTCAAAAAACGAAAAGAATTACGATTGATTAAAATCAAGTGAATCTGAACCATCATGTCTTTAATTCGCATTCGTTCCTAGTTCGGTGGCAAACAACGCAATAAACAATGTAAGCAGCCACCTAGTTGCCATGGACGTTTAATCCTTTGCAAGGTCCCACGCTCTGTTCAGTCTTTTCGTTTTTCTTTCAATTGGTCTTTTTGTTTAAGAAACATATCCCCCCAGAAAAATATGTTGGAAGGGGTTCTAGGGAACATTACATTGGGTGGAAGATATCACGCCACTTTCCGTTTCTCAAATTCACTACCAAGGTACAAGTTTGGTGGGTTTCCACAGCCGAAACCCCCCTCGTGGCTTCGCTACTGCACAGCGTGCCACGACCGGTCAACAGTGCGCTTAACCGTGATGTACCCTTGTTTCTCGGCGCTTTTGTGTTTTGGAAGGACAGTTAGGAAACAGGTTATCAAAATAAAGAGACGAAAGGCGCACGAACAGACGTAAACAGAAGTGGGAGAACCACAAGGACAACCGTGAACTTGCGACTCAGGAGATTTATTAGGAAAACAACACCACGAAAGACACGCGAGCGCAGTCACCCCACCACGACAACAAAAGCATGTCAGAACGAAACAAAAGCCTAAAGAGAGGAGATCAAAACCGTCTTTGCAAAGTAGCCACTTACAGAAGGAAACTAAGTTCTTTTCCTTTTTCTTTTTTGTCTGAGAGAAAAATGGAGGGAGCACTAGCATACGTATCACCCACATTCTGATGAATGCTCGCCGCCTAAAAAATTTCCCTTTGTTTCCTGTCTTAACTAAGGCCTAGGGCCGCAGTTTGATCCGACGGCGGCCTACATTTACATGTTTTGCAGTGCTCCGGCAAATGGGCGCCCAAGCTGGAGGTTAGGGACGCTGCATGTTTCCTTTAAGCAGCGCCTGCTCTGGCCCATGTAGACACTGCCACTGGTCAGCGGAAGACCACCGGAAGACTACCCTCGTAACAAACGAAACAAGCCCGGAGATATGGGGCTTCCCACAGCCAGTGGTGTATCTTTTTTGTCCTCCATCTTGGCGTACATGTCCGGACAACTTTGGAGGAGCCGAGAAAACAACACCAACGTCATATTTGCCTACATTTTTTAGATGTGTGTGTGTGTGTGTGTGTGTCTGTGATATCGTGAACATAACTTCATGGGCCTAACTTCATACTTGTTAGAACAGGTAGCTTTTGAGACAAGGCGTGGCGCTTCAACTTCTTGAGGACTCCCCCGACAAAAGCTCTTAGGCCTGCTCAGCGAAACCCCACACGGCAGAGACAAGACACAAATCATCGAAGAATTATGTGGCGGCTGGACACCCATAGCGCGGAATCAAAACAGGACGAGGTTATTTTCCGCGTTTCCCGTTTTATTAGCTTCGGATGCGACACATTATACGGTAGAATATGGTTCTTTGAGAACGTGGACGATACTACCAGCGCAGATGACTATCAATATTTAAAACAAAACACAAGAAGCAAACAAAAACAATCTCACATCGAAGAACTACGAGGGGCCACCCTTGCCAAGTTCAAAGAGTGTCAGGGACGCAGACCAATTTGTGACATTCACAGCAACATCAGCTACAACAGATACAGTCAACAGATCGTCTGTGTCAAGTGGGGTTTCCCACAGCAGAAATTAGAGGCTAAGGAGCCCTCCGTCGAAGGAGCCCTGAAGAAAATGGAAGGCCACCACTTCTCTGCAAACCTAAGCGTTCTAACAATTATGATGTCATGCCCTGTGTTCACGCTGTGTCTCACAACATCTAGATAATCGCAGGAAAATATGATGTTGATCTTGTGTTCCCAGCTCCTTCCAAGTTGTCCGGACCGTGTGCCAAAACCGAAAACCAAAAGGGACAACACCGGCTGTGGAAAACAACATGTGTCCAGTGTTAAAGGAAGCGCCTCAGGACGAGAGCCACCGATATGTGGAACAGAAACAGTTATTGTGAGCCTAGGAGAAGACCACTCTCTGTTCGTAATATTAGCTGCTCTAGACCCGTGGCACTACCCTTCACATTTGCTTGCCGGATCGTTGGATTTTGTACCCTTTTAAGCAGGGTGTCGAACCGAACCCGAACCGAAAACCGTATCCGAACCGTTATTTCTACCGGAACCGAACCTGATCCGAAATTTTCATGACACCGTTTAACCCGAACCGGAGCAGAACCGTAAAAAATAATAGCGGTAACCGGTTCGCAACAAAACGGTTCGGACATAAAAGAAATCAACATAACAGTTCATCTTAATCCTCGAACGAAGACACATTGGTATCGGCATCACGCGTCCATATCACGGATTTAGGAAATTGTAACTAAACAGTCAAACGAGGGCGTATTTTAAGTATACTTTCAGCGTCGTCTTAACACGTGGAAGCGCAGTTATCCTTGTGATCGCCGCGGCTAGCGCCCCCCGCACGCGCTGCGGCCTCTGCTCTTCAGAGACGAGGCGCCACGCGGACGAATGAAACAGGAATGGAGTAGGCTAGTTATATAGCTCTATAGGACGAGCCCAGTCACCCGCCTAGCTGTTCCTGGCGTGCATGGAAGGAAAAGGGATACAGCCCCGTGTGTCGCCAAGCAGCTAACCCTAGGCATGATGAACGACAACTACACGGCGTCAACGTCAGTTTTCACTGACGGGTCATCTACTCGGGGTGGATCGTCCTCGGCATTTGTCATTCCATCTCAGTCAGTCTCCTGTGGTCACCGTCTTTCTCACAGAACATCGTCTACGTGTGCCGAGCTTTACGCCATTCTATTTGCTATGCAAAAACAAAATATCAGCCAGTCCAGCTCAGTCCTGGGTCGTCTTCACAGACTCAAGACCCGCGCTCCAGTGTGCGGCCAACTTGGGGATACGTGGATCCCTCGGTCCTGTTGTCTTTGACATCCTGCAAGCTTATAAGAAGGCGATCATTGCAGGGCACACTGTAGTATTGCAGTGGATCCCCGGACATGTCGGTATCAGCGGCAACGAAGAAGCAGACAGAGCCGCATTGAGCGCCCATCAGCACGCAGCTTTTTCCCCGATAATGATGTCGTCGGGCGACCGAAGACACGTCCTCTAAGACACTCACCGGTCCCAAGATGCAGGCTCAGTGGGAACACGACATAGCTCACTCCCTTCTCTCTGATGTAGACCCCACGCTTTCTGTCGTCCTCCCTCCGCGGCTACCGCGCCCCTTAACTGCTGTCTTCCACCGCATGAGGCTCAACGTTGCCTTTACACCTGCCTTTCAACACCGTCTCGGCTCCACCTCGTCTTCCTTCTGCCCCACTTGTGGAGTACACGGCGACCTCAGCCACGTCATCCTGGATTGCGGGCGATACCACAACGAGCGTGCGCTAATGGAAGTCTCTATGCAACGCATTGACAAGCGGCCGTTCAACCTAGCGAAGATCCTCGGTCCGTTGTCGAACGCTGCCCACCAGACGCAGGCCTTCGTCTTCTGGCGGACTACTTGTGCTCCACCGGTCTGGCGACGGCTCTTTCAAAGCACCCATCATCATCCCTTCATGCTATCCAAAAGCGAAATAGGGCAGTGTACCGCCTCAGCGGCGGTGAATCGCCCACCCCATCACCATCCAATGTATGTATGTATGTATGTATGTATGTATGTGTGTGTGTCTATAGGACGAGTATGTGATTAAGTAAGCCCCAACATTTAATTTTACACGTGAGCAGCAAAAATTAAACAACTCAGAAACAGGAGAATTGGATAATGTTGTCTGTTGCCTGTTTGATTGGTCGTGGTTTGAAAAGTAAATGCAGTTCTGCTTCTTGGTAGTGCCATTCTGTCGTGGCACATTGCCTTTGCGTTATGGATTACCTGGTACACAGTTGTGAGCTCGGCTGGCAGACTTATTTTCGACATGCTTCAGTATGGTTTCAGATCGATTCACGGTGCGAATGCAGTGCGCCTTCAAGTAATGTCGTCGAAGTAAAATGCTGTCCATCTTATTAGGCTTCGTTTAAGTGTACTGTGCTGGCACTGTGCGTGTGAAAAAAAAAAGAGATTTAGCGAACAGAAAGTGGCGTGACTATACCGCTTCATCAGCGTGGACTCTATTTACAATAAGTGTTCATCCGTTTCTCCTTAAAGTGACTACCTGACCGCTAAAAACGTCAATGCAGACAACAACAGTAAGCTATTAGACACGCATTTCCTGATAAAAGCAGTTTTATGGAACAAATAAAATGGAAGCGTTGAATCGGTTCGCGAACCTGTTCGGGGCTGCGAACCGCTTTGCGAACCGGTACGATTTTGACGTGGCCGAACCGGAACTGAACCGGAACGAAATCAATGCGACGCAAACCCGAACCCGAACCCGTATTTTGTGTCCACGTTGTTTCCTTGTGCTACAGGGGTAATCTACCGTCTTCCGCTGACCCGTAGCCGTGTCTCAGGAAGCATGCGGCGTCCCTAACTTCTTGCTAGGGCGCCCATTTGGCGGAACACTACAAGACATGTAAATGTAGGCACATGTTGGATCAAGGCCCTGGGCCGAAGCAAAGACAGGAAGAAAGAAAAATTTTGGAGAAGGCCAGCTTTGTTTGTGGTGGGGGGTGGGGGTATATGTGTGTGTGTTAGTGCTCCCTTCATTACTCGATTTCTAGCATTTTGTATCGTTCTGATCCGTTTTTGGGTGCCGCGCCGGTGAGACTGAGCACGCGTGCCTCCCGTTATGCCGTTTTCTTAATAAACCTGAGTTGAAAGACAGCGCTTGTACTGTGTGGTGCCCTTCCTTTTGTTTTCGTCTTATCATGCTTCACGCTTTTCAGCTTGTTTATTTAAATGGTTTACCCAGCCGCATGGTCCCCATCCCCACGGTCGTTTATCTAGCCGCATGTGAACCCAACCAATAAAGCTAAGCATGGGCAACAGATAAGTGCAGGATACCGAGAATTATCTTTGTATACAATATTCCGCTCTACACTTGGGTGTACGTAAGCCGTATAACAAGGTAGTGTATTCCATGTTGTACAAAGCGGAGCTACAATGAGCGCCGCAATAGTATTAGCTACTTTTCTAATTCGGTGAAAAATAACGATGAGTATGCCAGGTAAAATTTTGTATGATGAAGCGCCCAACAGTTGCATAGCGTTTGCCGAGCAAATGCACGGACCCCGATAGGAACTTTTTGATGTACCAAATCATCGCCCTCCCGCAGTGTTTAACGCTGCATCCTAGAATGCGTCTAGGAAGGTAACACGCCTAAGTAGGGCATTCTAATGGTGTATTCGACTGGTCATCCTAATACCCCGAGCTGGGTCAGGTCAGACCGCATCTCACTCTAGCCCGGAGCCGGATGAATCGTGCAGAAGTCGAGCGCGGCAGGTTCGAGCAGGGGAGTGGAGAGGGAATGTTAACTCACGTGACTCGCGGCGTTTCCCTCGTAGTCAAAACGACAACGACTCACAATGGAGAACATGACAGGCACGGCGGAACAGAAACAGTGCTCAGCGAAAGCTGGCGTAGTCACGATATGGGGACGCAACCAGATTTCGCAACGGCTCTGACGGCGTTGGTGAGAGCACCCTAGAACACTCCGCGTTGGAGGAAAGAGCTCCAAATGGACCGGTCGAATGCAGTGAGTGCCTCTGTTTCGACAAGTCGAATATGAAACGTCGCTCAAGACCGCTGTTGAGTGATCGCAACCAACCAGTCGAAGACACCGTTAGGGTGCCTTCATGCCAGCATTGCATTGGTTGGAATTTGCGCGGATCTCAGGTGCTTCGACGGTACAGTTATAAATAAAGTATAACTTCATCAAATCTTGATGTACGATGTCCCATTTCAGTTTGGGCGTGACGTTCGTCTACGAGGACGAAGGCTCCAGATCCATATCACTGGGTGCTGCGCCACCTCTTAACCAGGAGGCAGTCATCGGCTTAATGTTCACGCCGACACAAGTGATAACATCAGCTGACGTGGGCGGGACAACAGAGACTCCCTACAACATAACGACAGGCAGAATTAAAAGCCTCTACTTTTCTAACCTGGAAGTGCTAGACTTGGGATTTGTGAGTACGCCTTTCTTGATACTATTAGGCAGTTTTGAGTAAACACCCCTGCGATACGTTTGATACACTGGATACACCATGGATTGCAATGTACTCTCTACGTATTAATGTTCGCGTTAATAATAATTTTTAAAAAAAGCGTGGTCACGTCCTGACCAAAACACACTCTTGTCGCTCATTTTGATGTTATTTTGGTCTCGTCACAGCAACTCCTTTCCCACTCTTGAGCCAATCAAATTTTCCGTACCCACGGAACACGAAATCTATCCTGAGGCTTTAAACAGACACCGCCTGCAGTAACTCAAAAGTAATTCAATTACATTTCTCGAGTAACTCTAACTGAATTGCGATTTGGCTCCAGTGATTTTCCTGTAACTCAATTTCTTTCAGAATCGTCAATTTGCAATTGCATGCAATGCAAAATGCAATTGCAAAATGCAATTTCGTCTATGTCGCGCTGGGAACACGGCCAAGTGTCCTGGGCTTCCCTGTGAATTCCCAGCGCGACATAGACGAAAATTCTAAAAACGGGCACACCTGCCCTTTAAAGTACACCCTGCCGGTAGTTGGGTCGCTGGAACCATATCACGAAGTAATCAGTAAGCTCAGGACGCTTTGCTGTGTTCCGAGCGAGACGTAGACGAAATTGCTAAAAACCGGCACACCAACCCTTTAAAGTGCACAACTGCCGGTAGTTGGGTCACTGGAAATATATCACCGAGTAATCAGTCAGCTCAGGGCGCTTTGCTGTGTTCCCAGCGCGACATAGACTAAATGTAAAAATGTGCACACCAGACCTTTAAAGTGCACCCTTCCTGTATATGGGTCGATGGAACCATATCGCCAAGTAATCAGTCAGCTCAGGACGCTTCGCTGTGTTCCCAGCGCGACGTAGACGAAATTGCTAAAAACGGGTACACCAGCCCTTTAAAGTGCACCCTTCCGGTAGTTGGGTCCCTGGAACCATATCACCAAGTAATCAGTCAGCTCAGGACGCTTTGCTGTGTTCCCAGCGAGACGTAGACGAAATTTCTAAAAACCGGCACACCAGCCCTTTAAAGTGCATCCTGCCGATAGTTGGGTCACTGGAACCATATCACCAAGTAATGAGTCAGCTCAGGATGCTTTGCTGTGTTCCCAGCGCGACGTAGACGAAATTGCTAAATTCGTGCACACCATCCCTTTAAAGTGCACACAGCCGGTAGTTGTGTCGCTGGAACCATATCATCAATGCCTTCATAATTTAATTTGCGCACGTCTGGTATGCGTCATTTGACCTCATTTCTGAATGCCCTCATACTGACCTCACACACCTCAGGCCTCACCAGTGACTTCACTCACAGAGACCTGGCGCGCCTCAGACCTCATGAGTGCACTCACAGGAGGTCTCATGAGCGGCACAGCCTCACGAGTGTACCCACAGGAGACCTATGCGGGTAAGACCCTCATGGGTGAGGGCTTTCGTTTGTGAGTGCCGTGAGGGTGAGGGCGAGTGAGGGCATGTGCCCATGAGGGCCGTGAGGATGAGGGCGAGAGAGGGCCTGTGCTCGTGACGGCGGTGAGGGCGAGTGAGCGCATGTGCTCATGAGGGCGGTGAGGGTGAGGGCGGGTGAGCGCATGTGCTCGTGAGGGCGGTGAGGGTGAGGGCGAGTGAGGGCATGTGCCCGTGAGAGCCGTGAGGGTGAGGGCGAGTGAGGTTTCACCAAAATGCGCACCTACGGGTATGAGTCGTGTCAAGTAATCGGCAACCATCTCTTACCATAGCTCGAAACTTCTCAGTCACCCTCTCTGTCGCACACAACGTCGTGACGTCCGCTAAGGCACGGTAGGTGACGTTTACGTCATCAAATGAACGCACCGTTGTTTTTCTTTTTTCTCGTTTATCTGGGATACTGTGACGTTCTCCTGGATGAAATTTACACCTACGTGGGACTTACTGACCAATAGAACGCTGATCTCCAAATCAGTCGACAGTTGCGAGCTGTCCCTTTATAGGAGCACTGAGGTCATCCCCCAACCTTTCTTTTTTCTTTTTTTCGTGCGCCGTGTTGGGTAACGGATAAAATGAGCTCGTGCGAGAGATGGGCGAGTAAAGGTGACCTGCTGGACGCGCACAGGACCTCTGTCCCCCGCATCTTTAGACATCTTCCACTCGAGGGAACGGCATGACGTAACGTGGTTCCCGGGCACGTGACTCATGACGTAAGCGACACAGCTTAAGCAGGTATAAGCGGCGCGTGACCTCATGTGAAAGAAACGTGAAAGAGAGAGAGAGAAAAGCACGGGGAACTTTCCTACGTCACGCGAGACTCGTGTCTGTCGGACGCGGCTGCTTTCTCCTACTGTTTCTATAAATGTGACAGTTCGCAGTATTAACACACCGCAGAGCGAAAATATTTTGCATAATGACTCCTTATGGACAGCTCAACGAATGAGACAGGGTTTCGAGCCATGTTATATGTCACATCATTGCTCTTTTAATTATAGTGCCGTCCTAGTTCACCGTGCTCTAGTTTATCTACTGTTGCGCATCTACAGTGTGGTTCCAAAAATGCTATTGATACGGTATTGCTATCGCAAAAAAATACGTGGCAACACATCTCCAAATTGACACACGACTACTGGTAGCCTATTGTCTTGCACGCTGTAGGTTATGGATCAAATCAAAAGCGCTCTCTGTAAAGAACAGGGTTGGTTATCGAAAATAATAAGGTTTCCGTTTCTGTTTCCGTTACAGTTTCGAGACGATTTTCGGTAGCGGTTTCATTTTGCGTTTCCGACAGAAAGCGGGTATTTAACGTTTCCGGTAACGAGCCCTGTCTACTGTGTCATACTTGAGATAGAAAAACACAGAAGACGCATGGAAATTCCCCGACATCGGCACTGACACAGGCACCAACTGTGCACAACTTCGGTACAAGGTCGAGCATATTAATAGTGAGCGTCGGCACTCGTTAATAGTGAGTTGCGTGCCGACGGCGTTGCCGTTTCGTCTGGATTGGACTAGATTGGATTATTTTAGTATCTCGGGAAGCCTGGAGCCCCCCGCTAGAACCTCTCTGCATGAATCATTTGCAAAATCTACATGCATTTCGCCATTAAATCTGATGACAGATGAGATGCGAATGAGAGAATATTTATATATGCATATTAATTTGCTTCTTTGTTTACTAACACCCTGAATGCAAAGTACTACAGAGGGGGTAATGATGGTTAGTTATAATGCGATGGATCATATCAGTATTCATACAAAACAATGACGATGGAAGGTGGTTTCACTCCACGCTTGTTCTAGGTATGAAGGAATTGAAGATATTATTACATGCATAATAGGAGGAAAGGTAGGGGAACTACGTTACGTGAATTCCGTTTCCGTTAACATTTCCAGGCTTGAATTTCGTTTTCGTTTCTGTTTCCAGCAAAGGTAACGAAAATATTCGTGTTTCCGTTTTCATTTTCGTTTCCCTGCGGAATTCGGGTATTTAACTTTTCTCGTTTCCGTTTCTGGCATCCAACACAGGTAAAGAACGACACAAAAGGCTGTAAGTTGAAACGCATGACTAGAGATACAACGCAGGTGGCCCCTTGGAGCTTCAATGCAGGTGGTCGTGATGTAAAGCCCTTTCACAGTTTTCCAGAACCGTAAAACGGCGCAGATACCGTTATCTATTGAAAGCCAGGTCAATGCGGGAAGCAAAAAGAGAAAAACGCATTGATTTCATTGATATTAAAGGGTTGTGATATGCCATTTTGTTTGCAGGAGCAGGCGCCAAGTTCCCTTTTGTTTTTGTCAGGAAATTCGCTTGAAATAGGCAGTGAAAGCCTGGAAAAGTCAGGGAATTTGAAGGCTGCAATTTGGTAGACACCTTGAGTGTATGATGCGTTGTGATAGTAATACCCCAGTTGAGAAATCATGCTCCAAGTGGATTGTGGAACTACAAGCTTGAACTAAACATACCAGAAGGAGGGCACCTGCATGACAGGTTTATCTGGAAGTAAGACCGTAAATGTTAGGTTAGCTCAGGTCATTCGATAATTCACGTTATCCATGTACTGCTGCAGATCGTACCAGCAACAACAGACAAGATGTTCTGCACTTGAATGCACCAAAATCCAAGCCCCTGCAAGACCAATAACTCGTTTGTGATCAAAACACATCAGCTGGAGGATTAAGATTTACATTAGGCAGAACGGACAAAAAGAATGCTCCTGTTCTACAGGTGACGCTGACGAATGTAACCCTTGGAAGTCCTGGAAGAACACGTTACTTCAGGCCAAAGTACAACAGGTGCACCAATATTTAAATTTATACCTTACTGAAAACACACGAAATGTGCTGCCGTACTCATGTTGCTGCGTAAATGCACACTGTGAAAGCACTTGAGTAAGGACACTTTATTTGATAAACAGAAAACACTTCACGCATGGTTGCTTTAAGCCATAACGAGCTACAGCAAGGGTATACAAATAACATAAATGCAAGACTAGTGATGCAATCCACCTGAGCTTTAGAAAATCTTCCCGGATACTATCCCGACGACCGTTTTATAGGCCGCACAATCAAAGGCCCGGCCCACCCGCGTACGGAACGCGTTATCAAGGGGACCTTCTCCAATATATTAACCTGATTCATTAGAAAATGAAATGTCTCCGTGCCCGACGCAGGTGTCACTGTACTATCAACAAACACAGATGAACTTTGAGGGAGCATCTGACTGCAGGGGTGACAGTGCCCTCCATTAAAACACAAGAGTTGAAAGGTGAAAGTTGGGACGTAGAGTATAAATTTTCCGGCGGTGCAGGGAGCCTGCGGAATCATTTAACAAATAAGGTACATTCCAAATCGGTGCTGAAAAAAAAAAAAAAAAGAAACTGCTGGGACCGACTGTCTGACACATTTCTTCTTTTGAATGTGATGGCATTTGCATCGCATTACTTGTGATTTATCAAACGAACATTACGCGACATACCTCCATCTGCTGTATTTTGCTGCCTCCGCGATCACCAGCTGCAGATATCATTGGCAGAGCATTCCGGTGGAGATATCTTCGGCTTCGTGTGAAAACTCCAAATTGCTCTTCGAGTTTCACATTGCTTTCATAACACGCAGGGCCGAAATGACCGAAGCAAATCGCTCCTTTCTAATGTGGCACCCAACTGGAGCTGCAACCGACTGCTGCAGTCCGATAGCTTTTCCTATAGTATTTCGGAAACTTGGGGTTTGAACCATTGGAACTGCGCGCTGAATTGTTCTTGCAGCCTGCAGTGAAGCACTCTCGCATTTTCTGTACGCAGCACGGAACACGAAACGCGCTGGGAAGCCTCCTTGACAGGCCTAGCAAATGCTTTGCAGCCGGATAAAGCAAAACCACACGCTCCTTGCATGTTGAATCAAGTTACAGGAACATAACTGCCCACTCATAGCGCATCACTGTGATATCACTACTTCAATCTCAATCTCCGCAGCAGACCAGCAGACATCCCGGCCGGCTCGGCGGAAGAAACCAAGCCAAATCTCATGCCCAGCCGAAACATCCCCGACCTTGTGTATGACGTCGACACAGGGTTTGCGGGCCGCAAGTCGGAATGTCAGACTAACAATTAACTTTTCTTAAAAAAAAAAAAAAAAAAAAAAAAAACGCGAAGACTTTCGGATAACTCCTTCGCACAATAATAAGCGTTCCCTGATGAACACATCGTATGAGTACCGTTCCATTCTGTAGCACTAGAAAATCGGCGTAGCTGAGCTTTAAGTACGCAAGATAGAACTTTCTGTCTCTCAAGTGTGATTTCATAACATTCTGGAAGAAGAAATTTGGCTGAAAAATGTAATAGAGCGGCAAAGGGATCAGTGCGTTGTAGACAGCCTCGGCATGTAAGTTACTGGACAAAAGTAAAATGGCAGACTCAAGTACCTGGCGGATATCGAGATGATTTCAGAGCGAGAGATCTCCAACGCAGTACATTTGATGAACGATGAATACTACTTATTAGGGCAAAAACTTCACTCGAGGTGTGCCAAAAAGCGAAAGCAACGACGAACTGCCATATCTAACCCACAACCTACTCTATATACTAGAGACCTGGAGAAATGGCACCCGCCTATGGGAGAGCCGGGTCATGGGTTAGTTACGCTAGTGGCCGCTGCAAGCGCCACATACCATTATTGGGGAGAAGAAATGACATGTGCACTACTATCATCATTGCCACCGTCGTTCGTTTGCTACACAGGGCTACAAGGCTGTTGCTAAGCACGCGTTACCCTCTTCCGTACAACTTCGTCGTTGCACCACAGCCCATCGTACATTGCCGAGGTTTCGGCAAATCACGTGATAACGAATAATGCTAACTAGCGCCAAATTCCATAGCGCAGCGGCGATTGTCAGAATTACTACTCCGATGCTGGGAGTTTTGCTGATGTGGACCTGTCAGTATGGTAGGTCGTGATCTAACCTGCCGTTTCAAGCGGCCCCAGGAAACTTGGTACGGTGTATAAGGAAATCGGGACCATATTGAACATTCCTTAACGTGCGTTTCGGATCGTGATTTCATGACAGCGCGTGATTTGTCTCGAAATAAGGTTTTGAAAACGTAGTTGAACCATTGAAACTCCGCTACATGTGGTTTGCGGCGCAAACACAGGGGGCTGACCCTGGTCGCAGTTTGTCTGTTGTTCTTGTTGATTTGCTGAAGCAAACCTTCCACTGGAACGGCTTCGCGAACCGGTAACTGCTTCAGATTTTAATTCGGTTCAGTTCCGGTTCAGCAGAAATGACGGTTTCTAAAAGTTTTCGGTTCGGGTTCAGCTCTGGTCACAATCCCGGTTTATAATGGCAGAGGGGGCTGTTTAGCAAGATTAGATGCTACACATGGTGCGGTTCTACGAATGGTACGAAATACACGCAGAGGACAGCAACCCATGGAACCGAAAACTCAGATGTCTGCTTTCTGCTTCGTTGAAGAATTTTATTACGCAATCAAAATTATGAAATGCTACCCGAATAATGGTACACTTCTTTCGTTATATAAATACTGGACTAATTTCGATGTATCAGAACCGCTATAGAACGTCCTGTATGATCAATTGTGACAACATGATCATTGTGACAAATTAATTATAGAAAGGTCAATAACTAAAAGTCTATATCAGGTAGCAAGGACACGTCCAACACTCAGTGACCCACGGCAGAACTCCATATTTTACACCTGTCAACAGGTACAACAATCAAAACCAACGCTACCAGCTTCATGCGTTATCAGCGGCACATTATTTGGCAACAATGTAGAGGAAGCTCTAACGTACCGTTCTTCACTTGCAATCAGCATTGATAGTGTGCCACATATGTACGGAAACGTTACTAATATACGAACGTGATAATCAAACCTGTTGGTCATTTTGTTCTTTGAATCGGCTATTGGTTCCAAATGAGAACTCCTAAGTGCTGTATAATTCGAGTACCATAAATGTTCTTTGGATTTGGGGAGGTAAAGTTGCGCTCAATGTGTAAACGTGTCAGTCGGGACGGTTGCTGAAAGCAAGAAACATGTATAGGAATGTTGAACAACTGAGCAGTAAGCAAGCGAGCGGGTGTGCACTCCGTCGTGTTGTTGAGGTCCCGACAGAACACAGGAGTGGCGTATATCGTTATCGGAGCGACACCCCTAAGGCCTAAACGCATAGACCGTTTTCCCGACGTTTTCGGGACGCACACGCGCTCGTCGTGCGTGTGACCTCGGAAAAACCAGTTTATCAACGCGCGCGAAGGGTGTACGCCGGAATCTGTCGACTACAAATATTCGCGCGCGTCTGGGCGCGTTTACCGAGAAGTAGACAGAACGATGGCCGCCGTGCGGGAGACAAGGTTGTGTATGAGTACCTCGCATAAGTTTTTTGGGACATTATTCACCACACTAAATTTACTTGTACATCTTAATGATGTCTGAAATGAATGAACGCAGAAACCAGAGGAAAGAAGAACATCGGCATGTCCTAACAGACGTTTGTGCTCGACGAATATAGCAACAGTGGCGCACGTCACTCGCTCCGTACGCGTCCCATGCATTTCGGGTGGTCGCCTCGCCTGCGTTTCTTCGCCGCGTGTGCAAGGTCATGGCGTGCGCGCGACGTTTTGACGCTGAGAAAACGTCCCATGCGTTTGGCGCTTTACACCAAACGGCAGCAGATAGACATACAGGCAGGTGACTGGGCTTGGGCCCTGCTACGAACTCACGTGAAGGTCGACATGGTGTATCGATCAGCTCAATCATGCCGCGTATTAGTGCACTCACCGGATAACATCACACTCGTAAATAGAGCAAATGTGATGTTATCTGTTGAGTGCGCCAACATCCGGCATGATCGAGCTTACCGATACACCATGTCGACCTTCACGTGAGTGCGTAGCAGGTCCGAACTGACGCCTTATCAGATGATTGTGATCGTGAGTTTCGAAAGCCCGAAACGCCGAGCTATGGTAGGGTGTTCCGTAAACGCTTGTGAGGGTCTGTTCCTTGTTCGGTGTCGTCCTCGTTCTCGTCCGCACTCCTCAACCTTAAGGAGATGCTGCCTCATTAATATATGGGAACTTTGTGAATAGGCAGCTGCGTTTGTTGTGTCCTCGTTTGTTTGATATTTATGCTTTAGATACCAAGTAACTATAGCTCACCATGCTTGGCTCTCTTGGCTACTTGGCTCTCTCGTGGTGTTGGTTCAACTTTTCTACATTTCCCCTTCTTTCAACCAACCAACCAACGGCGCGAGCGCGGTGAAGCTCACTTTAAGGCGCGCTCCACTAACAACGCATATACTACTCCTGAAGAACAACCTGCGTACCTAAAACCCTCTTTTGTTCTAAATGTCCCTATTGTCGGCGTGGAACATGCGTATCGATGTCGTACATCTTACTCTACTTAATCACTGCAATGCCACAGATGATTTCTTCTGAAGTTGTCCTTTGCCTGTGTTTTTCTTTTATTTTCTCTCCCTATTATTTTTCTTCATCAACATCTTTTCTTTACGTGTTTTTCACAAAGCCAACTGAGGCTGGTAGTAGGATTGAAGCCAGAACTGCGAAAAACTTTCATGGAACATTTCAGTCTTGCCATTGCGGAGCGTTGCGACAGGGCGACATCTTTTTTGTTTTTCTTCTTCTTGTTTTCTCGTGGAATTTCCAGTGTTGCAGCGTCGATTTCGACTGCTTTCATCGCAGGAAGTGGTCATTCATGCACAAAATATCGAAAGCATCGATAAATAACACGCCATTGGAAGAAATGCCTAATATATTTCTATTCTGTTTTCTAGGTCTGGACCTGAATTAACTACCGGTTTCTGCAGCAATGGCCATTCCATAGTGTGAAACAGCAACACATTGCAGGATATCAGAAATCGAAACTTCGTTTATATCACGTAATTAAGAGAACACGTCTGTGGTATGTAACGCACACGAGTCGAATAAAAAGCAAACACTTTGAAAGTACTGCAACTACCATCATCAGCAAAAACGCGCATGGTGCGTTTAAGAGCTGGAGGACATTTCAGATCAAGTCAATTTGAAATCGAGTTAAACAGAAACTCATATCGACGCACTCGACTTGCACTTGTCCAACACTCGACCAGCCGCGGCTGCACTTGTACCGCTAATAAGGAAAACGGGGACCTGCATCGACAAATCCTGCATCGATGACGCTTAACGATCGAGTAGGTATGGGGATGGTGGCTCTAAGTATATGTTCGGCGTATACTTCCGCCCAAAGAACATACTCGGTCGTCAGCATTTCCCCAAAATGTCGCCGTGTATTTGCCCTTTGATATGAGTCCTCAGAGCGTCCGAAGGATGATACTTGCGTATTGTCCGGGAAGAGTCATTCAGGTACGTCCTGTGCTCGCCCCTGTGGGTCATTGACAGAATGGCGTAAATGCAGGCTAGCTGGTGGATAAATTCCATGATAGGCAAGCCTGAGCGATGTAATGTTGAACACAGAACCATCAACTTTGTTCCTTGTGCAAAAAATGTTGTATATAGAATCCCGTTAGCTTGTGGCTTTGTATACATAGGTCAAACATCTCAATGCGTTAACCAAAGGTTGCGCCAGCATAAAAACAGCCCAGATTCAAATTTGTTGGATCATCTAAGAATGTGTAATAATTGTCAACCCCTATGGTCCCAGACGGCGGTGCTGGCGTGGGAACCAGAGAGGCGAAAACATCTTTTGAGAGAAGCGTTGGCCATACAGAGTGTGGGCAATTGTATTAGTGTGCCGTCTGTATGTATCTACCCGGCCTTCAAGCGCCTCCTTTGACCTCCTTCAACTCATTTTGTCCTCAATTCCCTATTCCCCTCTCTCTGTCTTCCCTCGCACCGTCTACATGTTCATAAAGTCCTTTGTTATCAATTAAACGTCTTGCTGGTTTTGAGCCTTCGTGTTTGTGTTTGTTTACGTGTCTTGCCCATTGCTCAGGCTTGCCTATCATGGCCTCTGTGGGTAACTCGCTGGATAAGAAATATTATCCCTGTTCAGTTTACCTGCTAAGGCTCCCCATATATTGACTCTTATACATTTATTTTGTTGTTTGGGCCGCTCTCTGAGGCTGATTGACATTTGTCATAAACAATGCGCCGTCCTGTGCAAGGTTTCTCTTCCTCCCAAAAAAGGTGACTGCCTACGATAGATGGAGCATTTACCGCGAAAAACACAGAAACGATTCTGTCGCACAGTCTTGGACTTTCCCAGGTCCTACGGAATGTCTCTAACGAAAAACAATAAGAAACACATGCTTTACATCGATGGAGAGTTAATACTCTAAGCAATTCATCGTTTGTAGTATTATTTGTTTGCGTAATCGAATTAAACTTAGCAGCTCACCCTTCGTTTTACTTTCGGATCTATTGTAGGTTGCGTAACAAGGAATAAATAGTATTTGTTTTTTGTTAAGAAGGAAATTCGAGTACTTTTCGAAGTCAGTTTCCCAGGCTCAGTGCATCTGGTAAGATTTATCTGAATCTTTGAATTTACACTCAGCTTGCTTTTTAAAGCGGCGCACTCATTTTACATTATGAGAAACACGCTAAACAAATAAAAAGTAGAAACCAAAAATGAAAAACTGGTGGCTGAGGTTGAAAAAAATACCGGAAAAAAGAAAAATGACCTTGTACTGAAAACGTGCGCTCATTTCTAAAAAATAAAGCAATAAATAGTTCATGACTATAAGGTATCCTGTGTTGCTTAAAACCCTACTGAGGATGTCTTTGGGAGACTTCCTGAAGAGATTCTGAGGATGGCTCGAGGCGATGCATTTCAATGTTTTTCTGACAAGTTGAGAACCATACGGGGATGTTATTCCTCTCACAAGGGAACATCCCTGGGATGACCTGAGGATATTATTATGTTCTTGGGGCATATGCTTGGCTTTTGTTACATTCCACCTACGAGAAATGTTAATATTTTAGGCACCCACAGTGGGCGAAATCGACCTTAGAAAACATGAGACTGTTTCTAAATCAATACCTGACGTGATAGGTTTAGTAGAGGTAGACACAAGGAAAATTAACGCGGTGACAGTAAGTAGAGGGAAGAACTTGATGTTCGGTGATCGGTAGTGATCTAAAAAACGTTGTTGAAAAACTTGTGCCTTGCAGGAGATGACGAGCCATCTTCAGGACTGGGTACCCATGTGCATTGCGGCCGAAATAAGGAGAGCGCATAATACTGTCGCGCTTTGGGCATCCGAGGTGACGACACCTTACTTGCTTCAGAACAAATGGGTACCCTAATTTGAATCAATTAGCTAGGCATGAAATGGCATAAATTAGTTTGAGCTGCGTGTCGGCTGACTGGAGAAACTTAAATTGCACGCCATCGCAAGACACATCGGACAATGATATGTCCGAACTCCGAGGGTAGGTAGCAGAAAAATTGCGGAAAAGAGCCTACGCTACTTTTATTTGGTAGCGGTGCCGGAATGCCGTTACATTTTCAAATTTGTAGCGACGCTATGATTGCGCTATGTTCGCGTGAGTGGACCGGCATTCCTTGCTTAGTTACTTAGCATAATATGACATAGAGCGACAACCTGGACTCGCTGAGCCGAAGCACGGTGCTCTTTTGCTTCGTCAAAAGTGGCACATACCCCACTGGCCACGGAACGCTGACTTAATCATGATAATTTAGCACAGCATGAAAAACGCTGACTAGATTACATGTAGAATATGACTGATCTTATTATTCTTATCAAAGATAATGTGGGATAAGCAGCGTCCTGAAGAACGACCAAACGAGAGGATGGCAGAAAGCGTGAGGGGAATGCCTTCCGAACTGAAGGCGACGACCGAGAAGGTGCTACGGTAAGATGAGCGAGAGCAGACGCGAAAAAAGTGATCATGGTCTCATCCAAATGGCAATGAGGACAACGATACGAACGAATGCGGAAGAGAAGCAAGTAGAGTGTTCTCTCTTTACTGCACCCCATGATTGCCACTTCATCTTCTCCGCTTTAGACATTAAAAGTGTGAGGAAGAAGTTGAGGTGAACACCGTAAGCAGACGTGGTTCCATCACTCATCGCCATGGTGTAAGTACAGTGTTGAAGATTGATCTATCCCATCCTCCAGCCTTTAACAGGAGAAAGCTTCGTAGTCTACCATACAGTGCAGTTCTGTTTGTGTTTCAGGGGCCTGGTTTTGGTAAAGCAACATCGCTTGGTGACTTTCCCGGTTGCCCTTGGCGTCTCGTTGGTACTGTGCTGTGTCGCGTTAACGTTACATCGACTGCGGCAAGGTGCCCTTCGTTCCCATTATCCAGAAACATTCTGCAGGGATCATGTGCAGGTCGTTGTAGCGGTGCAGTCAGCACCTGACAACTTCAGGCAGCGTATGGCTATTCGTAAGACGCTAGGAAACAGCGCTGTCACCAGGATACTTCCCTGGAGAGTACTCTTCTACACAACACCACCTCGAAAGGAATTGATCCAGGTGATGAGGTCTGAGCTTGCCAAGGAAGACTTGCTAGTCACACAAGGGAAGGACAACGTGACGAGCTTCCTGGACATGGCACATTGGGTGTCTGAGCGGTGTGGCACCTGGTTGCGGTATCTGGTACACATTAACGATACCACCTTCGCTGATCTGGTTGCGCTGCACGAGTACACCTTACGGTTGCCGAGTGACGACAGTGACTTCCATTGTCAGGTATGTGGAAAACGTCACGCTTTGACTATTCTGTGAGGGGAAGCCCCTCAGGACGAGAGCCGCCGATATTTTGAACAGGGACTGTTCTCCTTCTGGGTAGCAATCTATACCAACCAATCTGGGTATGGAACTCAATCAACGGCAAAAATGGATGATGCGTACTAATGGAACGCTCCCTTTTCCTCTTCGTTCACTAAGCGTCTAGGCGCTCCTCGCAATATAAATAATTTAATCAATCGTGATTGTTTTTCTGTTTCTAGAAAGCCCCACGCATCCCTGTACTGTCGCGGTTTCTCTTTCGCTCTGATCTGGCGTGTTCGGTGTAGACCTAAGGACACTTGTTGCGTACAGTTCAAATGCAGGACACGAGTTGTCGTTTTCCCTATCGTAGTTATTGTTATTGCATTAGCTTTAAAAGCGGCAACGCAAGACGGAAAGAATATTTTGAGCCAGTGAAAATGAAAAAAAAAAGAAAGAAGAAGAAGGTTAAGCCTCCACACAGATGTTCATATACGGAGCCGCTTCCATAATGGCTCAAATGTAGTTCAGTCTAGCACACACCTCAAGTTATGAAGAGTCAATTTCCTGGGTAACTATGGAAGTCTTGTGGGCATTGCAGCGTTTGTACCATTAAAGTGACCCTGTACGGATTAAAAATGATAGTTTCGTTAATGAACGTTGCAAAACGTATAAATATATTTCAGTGAACATTATACGCGCTTCAACGAATTTTCGTAAGAAGCCGAAAAACATGATAGTTCGAGATTTCACCAAGGTAAAAGTGTCGTCATTGGAAGTTGGAATCTCTCTCCTTTCTTGAAGATGAGACAGGACAGAGAGGGATGACGATGTGTTTATTCCGTTGAAAGGAACTAGAATGAACGCGAGTGTCACAGACAGTGACTCATCATCTTCCTTGTTGACAATACAATGTTGACATAACATTCAACATCCTTCGCAACAGCGCGAGCTGAAAGTAGCATGGAAAGGAGATTTCATTGGTTGAAAACCGTTTTAAAATTTCAAAATCAAGCAGTGTACAAAAATCATTATCGTAAAATATTTCGGCTGATCAATGCTTTGTTACAGCGCAATCCACTTTATAAAATCGCTGCTGTGGTGGGAGGCCCGCGCTCGAGCCACGAGCCACTCCCCATTGACTGTGACGTCAAACGTTAAAAGTGGTCTTATTCGCTACTTTGTTTATGCTTATTATTACTGTCTCCAACTAAAGAAGAGTGCCGGCGTCTCACATTAGACAATACGCGTGCGGTGGTTTGCGCTGCTAGCGAAGCGATGCAACATGAACTCGTATTCGTTCGTGGAAAACAAGACAAACAAAGTGCATTCTTTGAGCATGCAGCTTCTAGTCCAACTATCGCAACTTTCACTCGCACTGCATCTGCACGACCCCATTCCTGTTTCACATCAATCAATCAATCAATCAATCAACCATTCCTGTTTCGAGGAGCGCTGACCTCAATCCACACCAATTCTCGATTTCGTTTCACTGCGTATTCTGGTCGTGCAACCGAAAACAACCAAATAAAGTTCACTAGCTGGGGACGTATCAGAATACCATGTTTAATAAGAAAAGGCAGCCGCCTCTGTGTCTCTCGGCAGAACAACGCGCACGAAAGGCGATTTGTAGCCGCATGCTGGCACCTTGACAGGTGTCGGTGTCCGATCGTAGCCGAGGTCACTTGCGAGCCCCACACTCTTAAAAATGAACTTCACCGCAGAGCACGAAGGTAGTCAACTATCTCGATTGATATCGTTATCTGTCCATATTTGTTGAAAACGGGAAGCGTGCGCCTTTTTGTAACAATTATGAACAGCATAAGTGTCACAAAAAAGCGCACGCCTCCCATTATGAACAAATCCGGGCACATAACGATATCGTTCGAGATCATGGTTCGCCAGGAGCGTGCTCTGCGGTGAAGTTCATTTTTAAGAGTGTAGTATATTCATACAAGGCACTAGAACAATATATGCCCCAGTTGCATTTAAATGCTCCTTTAGACACCTTTCTGTTCTGCATCACACTCAACTGTACACAAGTCATAGATAACACTGAGAAACCCTCCCCTTTCGCCGATATGTGATTAAAGTGACAGTCGCATCCGTAGAATTCGATTTCGAAATTATATTGCCATTTTATTCCTAGCGGACCACAAACCACGGTATGGAAAATCTCACGAAAGAGTGGCGTGGTTTGACTAACGCCTTCAACCAACACAGAGCAAGAGGGTGCTACGTTGCATACGTAGTTTGACTGTCTCTTATTGAATGTAATACGTGAGAAGAGCAGACGCCGGATGTTTAGTATATTCCGGAATTCCTCGTCTGGACACGCCGCTCCATAATAACCAATGAGGGCGCGAGTTTGAGTAAAGGAGTGCCGCGGCTGTGCGGGCGCCTAACACAGTAACGGAGTGGTTGGACGGCGCATTTCTCACCAGAGAGCGACCCTCTCACTCCTCCGCTTAGGGAGTGAGATCACGCCGCCGGAGCCTCTGCAGTTACGGAAGAAGCGCACATCTTTAAAATGCGTTTATTTAATATCTGAGCACTATCTGGACGAAACAATTGGCCAAGTACACTGTCGGTCAAAGCTGAACATAGTGGTATCTGTTTCAGAGATGTGTTGCGGATGCGGTCGTCCTTTAACCAGAGGAGAAGCGTTACAATCAGCAGGCAACTTGGCTTTCTTTAGTGACTAATCACTGGTTACGATGAACGACCTGGGATAATTATTTAACGAGAAGCGGGAACATAAGGGCTATGTTTTCTAAAGTGTTCTGAATTAGCCTGCTAAGCACAAACTGCCTTGTTGGAAACACCTCAAACGTCGACCGTCAATTACGCATAATAAACTTGTTGCGCAAACATGTAAACCTGTTACCATCAGCTGCTTCATCGTAACACAAATTCACAATTTCTGCATGAACGCAGGTGGAAGCCATGGTGAGGGTGGAGCGCGATCCATCGCATCCGGACTACATTCCAGAGACAGTTTTCCGCGACAACATATTCCCCAACCACTGCCATGGCAGCGCATTCATCGTACCAGGCCGCTTCTTGGAGCCGCTAGTGTATGCGTCCCGCTCGATTCCTCCATACCAGGCGTTCGGGCCCTATCTGACGGGCCACTTGCCCGTATTGGCCCGTCTTGGACATACGGACGTTCGCTCCCGGATGAACAACACCGTAAACGGTGTTTGGACAGAACGCAAGTTCTTCACTGGAGGCTTTAACGACACGGATATGTGGAAACGGCACTGGTTAAAGACGCTAGTCTGCTTCAAAGACAACGAGAATACGACATCCACGTTGACACAGTCCATTGTTAGAAGTATTCAACTAGGTGTTGTCGACTGATTACATTAATCATGTCATATTTTTGTTCTCGTCGAGTCACACTTGTTTTGTTTTATGTCTTTGTTTGAATAAATATGTTTGTGACTCTGGAGTTTGCTGTTCCTGCTCCATTGCGGGGTCATCAATCTGAAATGAGTATAAGCCCTACAAAAAAACAAAAAAAAACATAAAAAGAAGGAGGCTAGATTCAGCTGGAACTTCCAGCCTGGATTGTTGGACTGGATCCAAACTGGACCAAGGGTGGATCCACAATGCATCCCATCTTGGCTTTGAGTGGACACAGCCTGTATACAGGCTTGACCCCGTGTAGAAACACGATGGCTCTAGCCCGATCTAGAACGAGCTCCACAATGGACGCAGGCTGGAAGAAGGCTGGCTAGGCGACATGTCTTTAGCTGGAGTTTCGTGTCCTGATGTTTTCGGGGCGGCTTCCACAAGAGTAGATGTTGCCTTCTGCCGGAACCTACGTTCCAAGGCAGAAGGTTACACCACCAACAACAATTTATTGCGAGATGATGAATGGGGAGCTCCGTCGCTAGAGGCGATACTCTACTTCAGTGTTTCCCAAACTTCGCCACTCCGCGGCCCATATAAATATAGACGACCCCGTCACGACCCCCGCCGACCCCGGATTCCTCGTAACGATGCCGGACGTCTTCCTATCTCAGCACGTAAACGTTAGCCGAAATGGTACACTGATATTTTATTGTTTCTATATTCAGAGAGAATTCCTTGGACCAAAACGTCTTTCACAACGCCATGCTGCACAACTCCATGCCTCGCTCCCCGACAACACACGAGAAAGCGTTTTCTTAGGTTTCTGGCGTCTCCTCTAATTCGAGAAGACGCCACTGCGCAGTGCACCGTGAAGGCGGGGCGTCCGTATATGCCGCGATAGACGCAGACGCTGTGGCTTCTAGTGGGGGTGAGTGGACGTCATGACATCGATTTTGGCCCTCGTGCGCAAGTGATAATAGGCGTGAAAGCGAGGCTGTGTGATGCATCGAAAGCGTCGCGTACCCCGCATGCAGGTGCATTTATGACAAACCTCCGGGTCTGCTACCACGGGCTTCCTGGTAACGCAGAATATGGGCATGGCGTGCCTTTTCTTATTTGTGTCGCTGGGGTCGCAACCCACGGTTCGGGAACCACTACACGACCCCACTGCTGATGGTGATGTGGGCAACGAAATAATGAGCCCTTCACAATAAGGATCGAAATACTATGGTGTCCAACAAGGTGAAAAGAGCTTTGAGGGCAGAGTGTTGGTGGGCTGGACTTGGCCAGGGACCAAGCAACTAGAGAGAGGGGGGCGAGAGTCCAGATGATTAACAGTCCCGGTGGTTCAAGAAGGTTGGTAGCGTGGGCAATCAAGAAGAATGTGTGTATATCTTCCACATCACCCAGTGGCAGCAGCTAGAAGAGCCAACTGGCCTCAAGCCGTAACGCCACTGAGCTGTAAAAGCCACATCGAGTCTTGAATTAAGGCAGCACCTTGACGAGAAGTGTTTGTTAGCATGCGGAAAGGGAGCGTTGGATAAACTCTTCTCAACATAGATGGGGGAGAATGTCAGTTGTCCACTGACGTGAAGCCAGGGGTGTCACGAGGCATCGAAGAATGGAACTGCGGTGTTCTGTCAGCAGCGCAATACTCGTCCGTCTCCGAGGCGAGAGATCTGCTGCTGCGGCGGTGCCGGTCTGTTCATTCCCCACGACACCACAATGGGCTGGAACACACCGGAGGACTGGCCTGTACCCTGCTTCCTACACAAGGCAGTACGCAATTAAGATATCTGTCACTAGGGGTGCGGATGCAAGAATTTCTTATAGCTTGCAGTGCATATTTTGAGTCAGTGAAGACTGCAGTTTCCCGCGGGGTACAATCAATGATGTGCTGCGGAAAGAAAAGGATGGTATAGAGTTCCGCGGCTGTTGATGAGAAAGGCGTTGTCCTTGAACAACGCCTTGGATGGTATGACGAAAGCCTTGCGGTCCTTCAACTTGTCGTCCTATGTAAACCGTCGGAAAAGTGAATCGTAATATCAGCAAAGGGAGCTATTTGTGACAACCTAGCTACTTGTCCTCCTTTTTTGATACCCTCCTGCAGAGACATGCTCTTGTGGGGCTCGTGCAAGTGTTCGAACACCGCGGTCATTCACTGCCCCAGTTCCGAGCGGAAATATAAATATTGCCACATATCGTCTTTGGGGCGACCACACGCAACAATAACAACAGGCAACGAGGCGTCGAACGACGGGCTGGGGCCCGCGACACGTCGCGCTACATGGCAAGCGATCCTTCTGCTCCTTCGCTCACATCAATCTCAAGGACGGGCCGACTACCTTGGAGAGGCTTCTGTATTTCCTCCTCTCCACCAACGAGCGCTTTCTACAATGTTCGTCGCTGTGCATAAAAGCTTGTGAGCTCCCAGTCGGAGCATTATTCTTTATCTTAGTTCTGTTTAAGAGCTATTCCTCTGTTATTATTCAGCTACGCCGCTTAATAAAGCGTTCGCCGATTATTCGCCGTCTCGCTCGTCTGTTTTCATCCGTGACAATATTCTTGTTTCTCGTCCCAGTATCACAGCAGTGGCTTCTTTCATATGCCTTTCGTTTCACCCGAAAATTCCCTGGTGACATATCAAACAGAGATCGCGCCCGATTTCTCCCCGAATTCTTGTGTGTAAATAGCACCAAATTTTTCGTTCCCGAATTTGAAAAATCACAAAACCCGAAAACAAAGAACCCTATGGATACGCCATCTGTATAAGCTGCCGCAGACGTAGAAAACTTCTCGTCAACCAGAACATCAAAATGGGCTAGACGGACTTGAGGGGGAACGTGATCTCTTCGTTCCAGAAGGTTCACAAGATTATCTGCAAAGATTATCTTCACAGCCAGGAATCTTGCACAACCAGCCTAATCGCATCCCATTTCCACATCCCACAACGTCCCATTTCCAGCCCGGCGCCAGCAGGGCACCATCCTGGTTTTCGAATGGAAGTTGGATGGTTTCAGAATCGAAATAATAAACTCATTAATAATAATAATATAAACTAAATAAATAATAAACTAATTACAGAATCCCAATTTGGCTTTCAGAAAGGAAAATCTATAGAAAATGCATTACTGGGGATAAAAGATCAAATCATCGAGAATATCGAGAACCGTCTTTACACAGTCGGATTGTTTCTAGATCTCAGAAAAGCTTTCGACAGCATTAGCCATGATATCCTGTTGGGCAAACTTAAGCTTTGCGGTATACGCGGAATAGCCCATAACCTATTTTCCAGTTACCTTACATCTAGATATCAGTACGTTTCAATCCACGGTCACAATTCCTCAAAGCAGTTGATGAAATATGGTGTTCCTCGAGGTTCGATCCTCGGTCCTACCCTGTTCCTTATCTACATCAACGATATCATTGCAGTTCCCGGCGCAAACGATACGGTGATCTATGTGGATGACACTAGCGTGTTTTTCAGTCACAATTCTTTGTTACGCTTAAATAGCGTAGTAAACAAGTATCTCGATGAACTATCTGCTTGGCTAGAAAAAAATAGATTGATATTGAACATGAAGAAAACCAAATATATGGTATTCACAGCAAAGAATAAGCCGGTCACTGACGACTCTCTGAATTTATGCATTGATCAGAATGGAATTGAAAGAGTACCCCACATTAAGTTCCTGGGTGTTTGGTTCCAAGAGAATCTATTATGGAATGTTCACGTTAGCAGTGTCACATCAGAAGTTATCAGGAAAATAGGAGCATTGTACCGCATCAGGGATTTACTACCTGCCTGGTTAAAGAGATCACTCTATTTCGCCCTAATTTACCCCTCCCTGTACTATTGTCTATTAGTATGGGGCCTAACTAGTTCCAGTAACTATAATATAATTTATGCTCTGCAAAAGCGAGTACTAAGCCTCGTCGCGAACACTTCAGATGTTGTACCAGCAACTATTCCGCAATTAGCTATTTTACCAATACAACAGTTATTCACATTAAAGCTGGGCGTACATACATATACAACGTTTTACTCAGGTAATGTATCAGTGCAATCTCCAAGTAGCTGATATTCACTCCGAAATCCGTATCCGTTTACTAGGAGTAGGTACTGGACTCTCATAGTGCACAACGCTCAACTGTCCTGAACACGATTTAATTAGCAATTAGAGCTAATTGGGACCCCCCACATTAATCAGCACCCTCCAGGGAGCCATCACACTAATTGGGGAACGTCTAACTCGTGTCCAGACCAGCTGAGCGTTGTGCACTACGAGAGTCCATAAAAAATAAAAAATAGACAGAAAATAAAATAAAAAGATAGAAATAGAGTGGAGAGAAACAATTTATTCGAAAATCAACGATGCCGCGGCGAAGAAGCCGCTCCGCAACACCCGCGTGACCAGCGCCCGCCATGTTGGTAGTTGGCACCCAGCAGTTGCAGAGATCGACGACAGGTGGCCACTTAGTTGCAAGGCATCACACCAGATGGCGCCACCATCATAGCTCTAGACGAGAAAGACAGAGAACAAGATACTAGCCGCAGGTAAAAATTGCAGCACTGCTGAACAAGTCGAGGCATGCGAGAGAAAAGGTCTAACCGCTACTGCTAAAACAGAAAACAGTACACATCGGGGAAAAAGGCAATTGCTTAGGCCCAACCACAACGTCACAACACTATGCAGCTAACACAAGGCGGGAACCACTGGGCACACATCGCTAAACATGCGTCAAAAGGCTTGCTCACCGCAAAACAAGTCTAAACATGCGAGAAAAGGCTTAACACGAGATCGGTCAAATCACTCGTTGGTCTCCGCTAAACACAGCAGACATGCGAGAAGAGGAGCGCGTCAAATCAATCACCTTTTCCCCCGCGGCGACTGCTCATCAGCCAGGCAGAAACTGAGCGAGCGCGGAGCATACATCTGCTTTCCGCGATAACCAGCCAGAAACTGACTCAGGCGACGCGCCGCGGCAGCTATGGATGCGCGCGTGCCCTCTGCTCCACCCGACCGCGCATGCGCGCGCTCGCTGCTAGCGCCCTCTGCGCCGCCCGCGGGTGTTTTTGGTTTCGGCTCTCCCATGGAGGAAGGAAACACAAGGAGCGGCTCTGCCCTCCAGACTAGCGTAGCCACCCTCTAGCGGTCGCTCGAGTCAAAATCGCCATTGCTTCCTGTCCACCACGTGATCCCCTCTAAAGTTTCGGTTTTGTAAGGCTTTGTTTCTCGCGCTGCTCTCCGTATGATTTTGCCTTTTGAAAGTAATTTATTGTGAAAATGTGAGCACCGTAGTAGAAACGACGTTTGGTAATGTGTTCTTGTCCCGGCTGCGGCTATCGTTGAACTGAAAGCAGCTCTGTCACGGGAACGCGTTTTGTTCGTAAGTACACGGTAACTTGCTTTAGTCGCCCGTGTGTCTTCGAATAATCTTGAATTGTTCATTTCGGACCTCAAACTCTGCCGCAGATGCGTTTCATATCTTCTGCTGTTGTACAAACCTGATTAATGGGACGGCATTCTTTACCACTTAGTCAAGAAAAGTACATACGTTGGAAGTAACCGTTGCCACACGTGATGTTTCCGGTCCCGCGTACTCCTTTTGCGTTCGGCACAATGTGACTTGTCTTCTAATAGAACAGTAAACATTCGAACACACAGAAATGAAGTGCAAGCACGCGTTCAACGTAATACTGCCATCTGAACTGCGACACAACTACAGCTCGCGTCGTCTGCTTGCTGGAGCCATGCTGTCTGGAGGGTCACGTGAGCGGTCACGTGGTAGACAGGAGCATCCCAGAATGCAATGCGAGGCCGGCTACGCTCGTCCCGATAGAAAACTGTCGGAGGGGCCGCTCCTTGTGTTTCCTTCCTCCATGGGCTCTCCACTGTGCTCGCGCGCTCCTAGCGGCGACAGGTGGCTTCTGAGTTTCGGTTTCACTCTCCGTTCTTTGGGCGCGCGGGTTTATCTGTATAAAGGCAGTGCGCACCGCACTCGCGTCATCATTCTGACGATACGTGGAAAACGCCATGTGTGGTTTATTCTCCTGCGTTCCTCGTCGTCGCAAGGAAAAGACAAAAAACGAAGACGCATCGTTCTGCGCTCCTTGTTACCCGTACTCTGTGTTGATTTGTTGAGTGTCTAGTCCTCTTATTAGCCATTGATGGAGTTTTGTGTTAGGATATTTTTTTCTTTTGCAAGTCTCATTTAGTAAGTAATTCCTATGATCAGCTTCATACATGGTGCTTTTCTGCAATAGTTTCCTATGCAATTGTTATAGAAGAATAAAGGAAGTAATCTTGGGATAGTGATTCAATAAATAATAGGTCCCCTGTCTAGAGCGTACACGTCCTTGAGCCACGCAAGTGCATGATGACGTCATGCCATGGCTTCATTGCAGATTGACCTTGTCCAGTTGTATCGACCGACCGTGTGAAAAAAAAATCGGTGTAGCCTTGGGACAATGGGATGACGTCACGACCAATGAGCAACGCAAGAGGAGTGCGCAGGAATGCTCTTCTCTCTTAGCCTCTCGCTCGGTCTTCCACTTCACCCTTTCCTCTCCTCCTCTCCACCACCTTTCCCTTCCCGAGAAACATGCCGCCTAATCAGGCAGGCAGGCCTCTCGGGTTCCTCCCAACGACACTCCTCCTGCTCCTCCTCTTCCTCGCAGGTGGTCGCCGCAGAGAATAGGTCCCCTGTCTAGAGCGTACATCCTTGAGCCACGCAGGTGCATGATGACGTCATACTGCGACACTATTGTTTCAGGTGGACATTGTACAGAGGAGCATTAGTGAAAAAAAACAGTGTAGCCCTGAGACAATAGGATGACGACACGACCAATGAGGACGGCCTGCAGGGGGCGCAGGAATGCTCTTCTCCCTTAGCCTCGCGCAGGTGGTAGCCGCAGAGGGCGGTAAGAGCGCAGGCGTAGCGGCCGCGGAGCGGCTCCCCAGTCAGTTGCTCGCTGGCTGTCGCGGAGAGCTGACGTGCGCTCGGTTGCTCCCCAGTCCCCGCGCTCGCTCAGTTTCTGGCTGGCTGTCGGATGGAGCAGTCGCATCGGTCTGCGCTCCTGTTGTGGTGAGCTGATTTGTTGTGTAACTAATGCTTTCGCCAACTTTGTCCCCACTTTGTTTGCGATTTTCATGCCCGTGCACGTCGAGCGCTGGTTGCTGTTGTCCGGGAATCCCCACCATTTTCTATCTTCTTCTCCCTTGAGAGAGTAGCACAGCCGTGATCCTTAATAATTTTGTCGTGAGATTAGTTGAGAGAGTAACCCGCAAGGGGGTGCAACTGCGGGACTTTATACAGGAGAAAAAACCATTGCGAGTCAGTTCTCTGCCTGGCTGTCGGATGGAGCAGTCACATCATTCTGCGCTCCTGTTGTGGTGGGCTCATTTGTTGTGTAACTAATTCTTTTTGTTGTTATCTATTGATGGTTAGCATATTTACTCTTGCTTTCCCAGCCTCTGTATTACGAGTGTTTTTCTCCTCGCATGTCCGGAGCCGTCCTAACCTGCCCAGACATGTCATGATGACGTCACAGCTGACGTCACAGGATATCCGGAACTTGTGGTCATAGCTGCGATGCTTTGCAACCTGCGTCTGTGCTCCGTCGCCCGGCGATGGTCAGCGGCCGTTCCGTACCGCTTTCTTCAAGATGGCGTCGTTGATCTTCAACTAAACTCCTTCTCTCCACTCTATCTCTATCTATTTTTTCTTTTTTATGGACACAGGTTGCCGCCAACTCACAGCTTGGTCTGGACACGAGATAGACGCTCCCTAATTAGTGTGATGACTCATTGGATGATGCTGATTAATGTGGGGGGTCCCAATTAGCTCTAGTTGCTAATTAAATCGTGTTTAGACGAAGTTGTGAGTGCTTGTCAGCTAGAGCGCGTGATTTATCTGGAACTTCTCTACACCCACAAACAGTTCTCTCCCCCATTAATGACACATGCCATTAGTAACATACAGACTTGTTACGGCCTTATCGTAATCGCAATCTTCCTACTGACCTCAAGCACAGAGCCTGTTTGCAGTAGATAAGCCCCACGATGTACTCCCCTTTTGTGTAGGACTCGCCTCTCTTCATTTATTATGACACCTCTTTCGTGCTTCGCCTATAACATGGATTCTTGTAAATGGATTGACACATAATTTGGAACAAAATTTGGTTGCTAGATGCATATACTTCTGGTGCAGTGTTTTAGTAAAGGACGTCATATGTACAGGGTTCCCATCCCAGCAAGGCGTGAGATCTACATTCCGACAGGGCAATACTTCTCTTCGAAACAACGACATGCATGAAGTACAATATGCTTCACGGAAGCTTCATTTATAGCGTTTTCTGTTGCAAACTTACTCATCAACTTCAGTTATAAACTTTCATATGCCCTCACTCGCTTTTACACAATCCCTACAGTGCAAGTTCTCTGCCAAGCTGCAACCTCATGCCTATACGGTTGAGCTGAATGACTGTTCCCAAAGACCACCTTCATGTTTAAACGACTGTATCCATCTGTGATCCTCTTACATGGTGTGGAGGCTGACCATGTAGTCCTAGTGGGTATCCTGTAAATAAATAAAGGCATAGAGATTGAGTACAAATCAAAGTAGCAATGTAGAAGACTCTCACCCAATATATGTTGCTGCAGAAGAGGCTCTTATCTCACAGGAGGACTCCAAGCAGCTTCAGAGCATGCGCTGCACCGTAAGTGATAGAAGGAGGAAATCATGTTTGAAATGCTTCGGACGCGTGGACATGCCATCCAAATAGTTTTGTCATAATCACATTCAATGATAGTCCATCGCATGCAATGGCGGCAGCTTGGGTACAAGGTACAAGGTACTAAGGGTACACTGCTCGAAAGCATGAACTCCTTCGTAGCATGGATACCTAGACTATTCCTTGCAGCTCTTCCTCAGAATAGCTATTGTAGAGAGAGCAGCCTATGCTGAACGATTCACTGTCAGCGCACTGCCAAACCCGTACGAAATGCGATAATATTGCAGCAGATGAAGGGCAGTCCCCGCACTGTGACCCTACATGATTTGCGTGTGGCGCGACGGCAAACGGGGCTCGAAACCATTATTTTTTAGGGTTCGGTTCAAGTTCCGGTTGAAGGTTATCGGTTTGGTTCGGGTTCGGCGCAACCAAAATAACGGTTTGAACCGATATTAATCGGTTCGAACCGGTTTACGTGTGCTGTGCTAATCAGGGTACCACATGTGAGAATTAATATCAGGTTCCGGCGATGGCTTGCTCCTTCTTCCTTCCTCTTACTCCTCGCCTCTACGCTTCATGTACTCTTGAGGTACAAAGAACCATGCAGTTCAGCAGATAACCTTTTACTGCACCAAAACGTGCTGGAAAACGGCGTCCAGCTAGCTTACCATTGAACTCCATTGTAAGAGGCTGTTGCCAATTCATAAAAAAAATAAAAAAAAGAGTGAGAAGAAAGTGGCCACGTGGTAGATAGGCGTATCCCAGAGCCCCATGCGCAGTCCGACACGTTGCTCCCCGTTGAAAAGAGGGCGCCGCTCCGTTTTTCCTTTCTCCATGCTCTGGGTCTGGACCACACGCCAACCTCTTTCCTGGAGTCGCTAGAGGTCTGCGTTGCTTGTGGATGTTACTCTGTGAACTACTAAAATTTACATCGCCTTCACACTGCGACGCTGAATGAACGCAAGCAGCCGAGGCAACAATGCAAAGTGTAGCTGTCGTGTAACACATATTCTTTTTTTTAACACCTCGAGTCACAAAAATGTACACGGATGTCGTGAACCATTTGGAGGTGAGGCTGTAGGAGGTGCATGGACTCACCACTTCTTGGTTTATCAATTTGTCCGCTCTATGAATTCGGCTAGATTCCGAGCGATGCAGGGAGCTGGTCCGCGGCAGTCGAGTGGGAAGGTATAGGAGTCTTTACAGTCTGCCGATCCGGCAGCACCATATTTTTTCGGTTCAGTTCCGGTTCGTTCAAAGGGAGGGAAAAAATGTTTACGGTTCGGTTCGGGTTCTCTTCGGCAAAAAATAACGTTTTGTTACGGTTTTCCGTTACGGTTCAGTTCCGGTTTCGACCCCTGACGGCAAACTCCACCATAACCTGCCTTGGGCCTAGTGCGGAAACACGGGTTTCGGCTGCGCACTTCTTATTGAAGTCACTGTACTCTTTGGTGTGTATTTATGAACACCTGGCCGAGTGTAGTGGCAGCACGTTTTGTTACACGCTGCTTACGCTCCTCATTTTCGGCCATCATGTCTGCATCTCCCGCAGCAATGGCGGCATATCTGCGAACACTATACTTGCGTGAATCCGTCCGGTCGTACTGCATTGAGCATTGGAATGTCTTGCTACTAGTCGTTTCTTTTTGTCTTTTGCACAACGGACGTATCTGAATTCAATATATTCTTATTTCAAGACTTACACAGGCGTGTGGCGCAGACATTGGCGTATAAACGGTAAGCGAGAACGTGCTATGCCGGTGGCGGAGAACATGGCTTAGCGGGACCTAACCGCCGTACATCAACCTGGGAGCGCATACCAGAGCGAAATTTTATATCAAACGAAAGCAAAGATTTCCCTCTAGACAACCAATGATCTACCTCCATTGAGCAACTGCTGAGAACAAGCATGCCGGCACCCGTCCTCTTTTTTTATGGCGCAACCCTGTATATGTACATATAGGTACAAAATGAATGAGACAGAGACTACAGAAGTAGGGCAAGTCACAATAAGAACTATTTACTTGGAGTTCAACTTCAAACTTTAACAGAGTGGTGACGATGTCTCTGAGTCTCTGCCACCTTCTTGGCAAAGAAGTTAAATGATTTCAAGGGGCGATCGCATCCTTTCCAGTCGATTTCGAAACCATGCTGCCATTTTATTCCTCGTTGACCGCTTACCACTGTATCGAAAATCCCACGCGAAATAGTGGCGCAGATTGACTGCTATTCGATGGAATACATGACAAGAGCAGACGACGGATGTTGATAGGATGCCGGCATTCCCTCTCTCGAAAGAGGAAAATACGTCATTCCCTACACCACCAATCAGAGCACGGCCTCGGAAAAAGGAATTCCGGAATGGCGCGGGCGTCTGGACGGCGGCTTTATCCTCTGAGCGAGGCGCTCTCACTCCTCCTGAGTTAGGGAGTGATGCCATACTGCCCTTGTTGTCGCCGAGCCTCCGCGCAACTTATTATTTAAACACGTTGCGAACGACAAAAATATCCACGTAGATGTTCGACCAATGCCGAACATAGTGGTATCTGTTTCCTAGGTTGGTTACTGCATACCACTGTCTCATTAAATGCTTTCAGATGCCGTCGCAATCCACAAGGTTTTGGTGCGATCCAATTTGGTGCGAAGCAAATACACCCCAGTTCTTCTTGGTATAGTCAGCTATCACTCCCTGATACATGGAAGAAGATACGAGTTATTCTGTGCGGTTGTTGATCGCAGACAAATACGTATTTTCTCTTGGATTAAGCGTCGCGAAGAAGAAGCACGTGCGGCTGCAACTATTGATCCAAAACGAAGAAGTCTTTTCATTCCAGAGCTACCAACGGTATCCAGGGTTGAGATGTCGCACCGTCTCTGCAGACCCTCTCCACTCCATCTACTACTGCTGTTCATGAATGCCCATTGGGCGTCTGGCTTCAAGGACTGGTACTTCGGCGTCAAGAAGGTCCCCGACTTTCGTATGATGGCTGTGAAACCTGCCGGCTCAATCAAGGACTCTGTGATTTACACCTGTTCAGCAGCATCTAATGAAAGCGATGTAGATATACGATTCCTTATCAACTTCCGAAATCTGACCGACTTCTGCGCACCGACCACCTTTTGTCGATCGCCACCTCGAGTAGGTCAGCGCACCAGCCACGTTTTGGGCTCTCTATCTATCTACGAGGCTCAACTGGAGTTCCGGCCCAGAAGACCCATGTCTGGCACTGTGTCTTGCGTGTTTTCAACTGCGAATGGGAAGCAGGCGTCTTTAGCTCAACTTTACGGATTCTTTTGCGTCTACCGTGAGCTTCCCCCTCCTGAAGGAGACGCGGCGCTTCGCAGGTCTCTCTGTAATCTTCAGCAAGGTTGCCGCTGGGAAGAAGCACACTGTACTGCCCTCAACCACTTACATTGCGCTCCATGCCAAGACGGAATGGGATTCGACCCCTACTATCATCTTTGCTACGACCCTAGACAAATTAACCAGTCATGCGTGTTTAATCATCAATGCCGTCTGTCTGATAAACGGTCTGTATGTGTTGACCGACGTTGTCTTTGCAGAAGCAACCACGTAGTGACACCTGAAGGTTGCAAACCGGTGGTACAGTTGGGTTATCTTTGTGGCCCTGGAACAGTCTGCAAGGATCAACTTGAGTGCCGAGATCATGCTTGCCATTGCCAGGAGGACGACACGCCAGTAAATGGGACGTGCATCCCACTAGGCAAGATAGACATCAAGGATATGATGGTGATTGCAACATCGACCATGATTGTGTTTACGGCATTTACGTCGATGTTATGTCTTCTGCTGCGAGACAAGCAAGAAGAGGACGATGATATGCGTTCCGAACGCTCAAAGTACTCGATGGGTTCCCTACGAATGGTTCCGTCCGTTGGACCCAGCTTTTGAAGCTCAATTTTGTTGTGCTCGCATTTCTAATTTTATTTTGATAATTATACACTATATCCCCTAATCGTGTTTAGACTGCTTCATTTGCAACCCATGTCGACAGCTGCTTCTTTCTACTAGCGTATGCTTGCAGGAATACAAGACACCGGATCCAGAATTGCAGAACAAGAACTGGGACACTGTCAACTGAAGTTCTTATAGTCACTGGCGAGCTGGTGACTAGAATACATGACGGTGAAACCCAGAGAGTAGGGACGATGAGAACAGTGTGTCCGTCTGCTTTTCTGTTCTCGTAGTCTGTACTATAGGGAGTTTTGCCGTCATGTGTTCTTATGATCCCCCTTTCTTATGGGGTAAACACGAATGTTTTCGAAAAGGTATCGTGACCTTGCGTTTTCGTTTTGTTCTCGGGGATCATCTTGTCCTGTCTCGTTTCCTGATTGAAGGAACATGCATTATCAACAACCAACACGGCGTTGGTTGTTGATCAACATCAACGGCGATGACGGCAGTTCCATGCATTCGTATTATCCTGTTTCTTGGTACGGTCTGCACAAGTTTAGGGAAAGTCACTTTCTTACCGGGCGTATCGTTGTGTGCTGAGTGAAGCAGTGTAATGCACTGTAACTTCGTGTGGACAGGAGTGCTGACCAACACCACCTAGATAACACAAGGCCTGATCATGGACGCCGTGACGTCATGCTGGTTGTCCCTCCGCTGCTTCCCTCTGATACTTGGACGCTCGCCAGCGCGTGCCTTAGCAAGCGACGTCGCGCTCTTGTTGTTGAAAGCGATGTTTTAACGAACGTAATGGAATTTAGCATCAACTCAGGAACAAGGCCAACTGATGAATGAAGCACTTCTAAGTTCATGTATTTATCCGAACGTTGAAAATACTGCATTACTCCTTCGAACACTTAAATGGTTACAAAAACCTTAAGTGCGATGATGGGTTGCTTTCAATGTGGAGAAACATCACACACTTGTTGGTCACACTCATTGTCCAAAATTGGTGTTGCAGATGCCTCCTAACTTGCCTTTTTAAGTCGCCATAGAAGACACTGAATTCGTCATTACTTCTTCTTTTCTGGTTCCTAGTGAATTTTCTAGGGCATTCTGAATGGTCGTGTTCTTCATCCTGGCGCGTTTGGAATTCGTTGATTCGCGACGAGCACGCGTAGATGACATGTAGGCCATGCAGTTTGAATAAACTGAAAGCACAGCACCTGGCAAAAATCGTAGTCGATCGCTTTCGATTTCAGTCGTCTTCCCAGTGGCCCCATCGCTGTGCGTGAGTTTCGCGAGAATTCCGATTACTGAAAATGCAGTTCGCAAACCTGCGAGAGAATGAGGACGACCGCATTGCAATCAACATGTAAGCAAGATCCCACAGCGCATTTCAGCGGCAGTGGCTTCAAGTTTACTTACATACCTTGGAACGAATGCTCGGTTTAAAATATGCGCGTGGAATCGCCTTCAGCTATGATACCTTGAGAGCTTCATCCTTTGGGAACGAGAACACATCTACTATTGAGCCCTCGTCGTTGTTGCCTCGACAGCGAGGAACGCAGCACCAGCCCATCTAGAACTGACTCACCAACATCGTTTCCGTTAAGGGAGACTGCCTATCTCCACATAGAGCGTTCCAAAAGCATACGTACGTGTCCCTCGAGAAACCTGACAATGCAGTACGCGACGCACAGGCAAAAATCTCACGAAACAGACACTAGAAGCATGAAGAGATGACCTGCAAGTTGCACAACGCTTGCATCAGCATGCATCGGGCCATCGGACTCGGGATCAGGCTCGGGCAACTAGTGTTACGTCACACGCTGGGAGAGGGAAGAATGGAGAGGGATTGTGTTAAGTAGGTGGTGTTGCGCTGACATGTGTTATCAATTAACCGCTTCATTTCGCAAGGTTAGACATGGGAAAACCTCCAACTAACCCCCGACTCTATCCAGTTTCATTTCCAGTACATTGTGCTGCCTGTACAGCTCGGGTCAACCTTCGTAATAACTAGAGTGCGGATTAATATGCACTAAAAACTCCCGAAATATGCATGCAAATATGCATTAAAAGACATCAAAATATGCACTAAAAACGTCGAAATATGCACCCAAAATTTTGAATGTATGCACTTTATTTTTGGGAACCCCCGCATGAAAGCACTACAAAAAGCTTGTCCGGGCATTCAGGCCTAGAAAAAGCTATAAAAACACAGACATATGCAAAATAGCGCCGCCATTCTTGCGGGGCATTCACGTAAAATCACAAAGAGAAAATGTAACAAAGAGAGAAGCACAGCCAACAGGTACAACAGCCCCCACTGACTGACTTGTACTCATACACAACCGACAAACTAGCGTTGATTCACATGGTTAGGTGATCGGCAATGGGGGCGAGCTAGCTGGGTGGCGCTCGATGCTCACATTCCGGAATGACACCAGTGTTAAGGAATCTGTTCGCGACGATGTAGCGCTCAATGTTCTCGGGGGTGAACCTCTGTCGTCTGTCACTCAGGATTGCCTTGTAGTTCGAAAACGATCTCTCCACGTCGCATGTGGTCAGCGGAGCGTATTTCAAACGCGGCAGAAGGGTTGGTAAGCTGGATTCGGGCATGGAGAGCAGCACATCGCCCACTTTGCTTAAGATCTTGACATCTTCTTGTTCTTGCGTTCTTGTCCAGAACGCTGTCCATTTTCCTTTTTATTTTCTTACCAACTGGTGTGGGAACCCGCGCAAGTTCTTCGCGTGCGCTCTGAACTACACCAAGCGATTCAGTCAGCGCCAAGTCTCCAACCTTCTAATGGATTGAGCAAGAAACACCAAGTACGTTGTCACTACCTGGACGTCCATAGCCAGCTTTTGGTCCTTGAGTATTGTCTGCGCTGTCGCCACAGCGGCGCTTTCACCCGGATCGAACATGTTCACTACACGTGCTATGTCGTCTAAATGGGTACCATAAAATTTTGCTGCTTCCAACCAAGTCCCCCAACGAGTAACTATGGGCTCCGGTGGCAAAGGGGCATCGGGCAGTTGTTCCTTATATGTTGCCCTTCGTGCTGGTGCTTTCAGGAATACTTTTTTGACGGCAGATATCATGTCATTCACCAGTGGGTAAGAGTGTCGCACTTCTTCCGCGACACGGTTTAGTCCATGAGCAAGGCACGTAACGTGCAGGAGGTGCGGATAAAACACTTTCAGCGCTTCTGCTGCTTTAATCATATATGGTGAGGCGTCTGTGTACAGTATCCATAGACCTTCTTCGTTTCGTTGTGGCCATAGCAGCCGTTTACAATTCTGGCCACTGTAGCGTGGTTTGCTTTCTCAAGGTTGCGGCAGGAGAGAAGGTAAGGTTTCGACTCAGGGTTTACATCCAGCCGTCCAACAATTAGGTTTGCCACGTACCGGCCACAGGCGTCTGTCGTCTCATCCGCGGCTGCCCATATGGGACCGTCACCAATGTCGTCCCGTATTGCGTTCACTGTGTCCTCGTACAGCACCGGCAGATAACTCTTGCCAAGTGTCGATTCATTAGGCAACTTCTTACCGGTGTATTTTTCCAAGAACCTTCGTAGTCTGGCATGGTCAAGCTTACGCCATGGGATGTTTGCGGCAACAAGTGTTTCACACAACTCCTTATACATTTCATCGAAATCTGGGGCAGCGCTCAACGAGCTAGGCAGAAGAGGTTGGACATAGAGGTTGGCGGCTTCCTTCGCTTTTTGCGATACGTGGTAAGTCGTCTTCGTGTGCTGATCCAGCTGGAACTTCTTTTTTGCAGGAACCTAGTCAAATAAGAGGTAAAGTCCGTTACCGTCTTTTTATTATATGTCTACATTAAGGAGAAACAACATACAGAAGTATCGGCTCATGGTACGCTCCTCCCAATACACGCGTTAAACCAGTATTTCTTTCTACGTTCGCCTTTCGTCAAAACGGAGCGAGCCTCTGTCATAGTATGCCATCAACATTTTACGGCGGCTCCAGGAAACATTCCACAGCAGGAAGTTTAAAGCTGACTTGAAAAAGGAGCTTATGGAAATAACTTTACCCAACTATTAACCCTTTACCGTGTAGAGGACCACGAGTTTATGAAAGAGCTTACCTTTTTATTGCAAACCTTGCAAAATATGATCTGTGGACAAGTCTGGCATGTCCGTTACCCATCTTCTGAGCTGAGTAGCAGTGGAAGGCTTTGTTTTTGGCATCATGCAGCAATCCTGGCTGAGATGCGAATAGCGCACGTCCTTACTTCTTGCAAACGGCAGACAGACTACGAGCGTCTCGCGTGTGTTGCCAACATTCTAGACGAACGATCCGCCAGAGTAGCCAACCGATTCCGCCAGAATTCGCTAAATTTTGCGAAGAAGCCGCTAAAATCCGCTTAACGCTGAAAAGTGCATGAACACGTTGAGATTTATGTAATTTCACCTCTGTTTATGGTGCGTGCTTCGCGTTCTCGTTCTTCTTCGTCATACCGGGGAGGTCGTACTCGTAGCAGCTCTTCGCGTGCCGTCTCAAGCCCGTGTCTTGACCATGACCCTGCCCGACCATGTCCGGCTTCATTTTATTGCGCAACTTGTCCTTTATCAAGTTCAGCTGGCTGAAGGTGCGATGAAGATCATCCTGGAAGTGCGGAAAACGCACGTTCTTCAAGATAGGTGAACATTTGGAGCGATATATCTTGTATTCCTTTGTCTGGAATTTTCGCGCTGTCCGGGAAAGACTTCTTGTAAAGTTCCCCGACATGATCGGCGGTCAGCACTGAACAGTGTTCAGCAATAAAAAGCTGTGTCCCGCCTTCAGCCTCATGCGCTGGATCGACTTTCCCCGGGGCGATGCGAACTTTCTGTTGACCGGACGTGATGTCACAATGCCTCTCTGTGCTTTGCACTGTCTCCATGTGCCTTCAGATCTGAGTAGTTCGTACCCAGCACGGACTCACACCAGCACTACACCGAAGAACTAGAACCAGCACTATACCGTTTCGTCCAATCTGCCGCCGTTCTGAACCGTACCTTAGCACAGGGTCCCGAAGCCATTCCTTGCAAAGTTTCTGTTTGTAACTCACTTTTGGCATTTCAACAAACTAGAAGAGTGCACACTGTCACGGATGCTAGTGAAGAAGAGAAACGAAGCCACCTCGCATTGGGAACAGCAATCGGCAGACTTTGTGGGCTACCACAAGAGGGAGCAAGATGTCCATACAAACTTTAATTCGTGTTCTGGTGCAAAATCTCGGTTTATGTGTCATCATTTCCCCTAGTCAACAATACTGTGCTGGGTGAGAGCAGCATTTCAGGCCTTAGTAGTTAGGGCCTTAATTTCGCGCCCTAAGGACAGAGCAAAGTCGCTTCTGTCCGGATCGAGATTACGGCCCTCACATATAAGACATTAAATATTGTGGTCTGACCGAGGTACTAGTGGTGTGTTCTCCAAAACGGATCAAAAAGGTTCTTGCACAAAGGAAAGAGAGCGAATCGAAAGTGAGCTTTTTGCGCGCAAACAGCCATCAGATACCAAATTTCAGGTGACCGGTTTCGGTTCTGAAGTTAGCATACTGTAGGGAATAAATTGATTTTTCGGGCTTTTGAGCCAAAATGCGGCGAAAGTCTGAATCCGCTAGAATCCCCTAAATTCAGCCAGGACCCCGTCAGAAATTCCGCTAGCCGCTAAATATATATTTTTCCCGCTAGATGCAAGTCGAATCCGCCAGATCTGGCGGGAAATCCGCTAAATTGGCAACACTGAAATGCGCAGCGACAGACGCTCTGGCGCCTGTCGAGCGAGGCGGCCCGCATGGCAACGAAGAATCCAGAAAACGTGTTACTCAGCATTCGTACGCGTCGAAAGTGTAATGTATTCATTGGAGGAAACTGGGTGGGGAAAACAGCAAAAAGCATTTTACGGCGAAAAATTGTTTTCAATACTAACGTTGTATTGGATCTTACTCCGGCTGGCCTGACTGACAGTACGCAATTTCGCCGAAATATGCATTATTCATGCATTTAAACGGGAAATATGCACTTATCTGCGAAATATGCACGAACGTACGATATATGCATTTATATGCAACAAAAAATCGTCACGATCGGCCCGAAACACGGGCCAAACGTCGTTTTTCGTTGCCCAGGTTCAGGTCCATATCGAGGAAAAAAATATGCATTTGCATGAAAATCCGCACTCTAGTAATAACACTGGAAAAATTCGGTCTCATTTCCCAGCGCAATAACAGCCACCCTTGTTGCACTGGGGACCGGTAAAAACACACAGAAGCTTTCAGCCACGACCACACAAGAGCTAGTTGCAGTGGTACTCTACCACAGCAGTGGTTCCAGTGCCAGATTTACAGTGGTGGGGGTTCCGGGGGACTGTGCTGTGGGGGCTCCCTTGTGTATTCTATGCCTATCCAGTGTGTTATTCGGGGTCGATATGCGTGGACGGAGGACAGATTTTTACCAAGTTTCCGTTTCTTCCATCTTTCTTGACGTCGAAGTAACTGCGGCTATTCTTGCGCAGCTTACATGTTCCGCAGTTGTATTTATTATGCAGAAAGGAAATAATAGACATTTTTCTTTCTTTTTTAAAATTCCGTGTTAGCGCCGCGAAGCAACTTTGGCTATGAGCGGCGTACAGACGTGGACAGATGGAGAGAGGACAGCAGGAAGGAGTTGGGGACAGTGGAGTTAGTATGCGTCCTGGGCCGACTTCAGGGGGACCTGTGCCGACATTCGTCTGGAAGGTCTTCGGAAAACCCAGGGAAAACCCTCAGACAGCACAGCCGGTTACAGGATTCGAACTCGTGTCACCTCACAGTCAGTAGTAGTGGATCAGCTCAAGAAGCCGGCAAGTCACACAGTCGCCTGGACGCCATTAATTAGCAATTAGAGAAATTTGGAACCCCCCACAATAATTAGGATCATTCAGGGAGTCATTACACTAATTGGGGACCATCTAAGACGTGTCCAGACCACTGTGTGAGTTGCCGGCTACTTGAGCTGATAAAAAAAAAATAGGTAGAAAATAAAATGAAAAGATAGAAATAGAGAAGGAGTTTAGTTGAAGATCAACGACGTCATCTTGAAGAAAGCGTCCCGGAACGGCCGCTGACCGTCGCTGGGGAACGGAGCACAGAGGCAGGTTGCAAAGCATCGCAGCACCAGTTCCGGACACCCTGTGACGTCAGCTGTGACGTCATCATGACATGTCTGGGCAGGTTAGGACAGCTCTGGACATGCAAGGAGAAAAACACTCGTAATACAGAGGCTAGGAAAGCAATAGTATGCAAACCATCAATAGCTAACAAGAAAATAGAATTAGTTACACAACAAATGATCCCACCAGAACAGGAGCGCAGAACGATACGACTGCTCCATCCGAGAGGCAGGCAGAGAACTGACTCGTAATGGTTTTTTTCTCCTGTATAAAGCCCCGCAGCTGCATCCCCTAGCGGGTACTTACTCAACTAATCTCGCAACAAAATTATTAAGAATCACGCCAGCGCTACTCCCGTTCCCAAGGCAGAAGATGATAGAAAATGCCGGGGATGCCCGGACAACAGCAACCAGCACCCGACGTGCACTGGCACGAAAATCGCAAACAAAGCGGGAAGCAAGTTGGCAAAAGCATTAGTTACACAACAAATCACCTCACCACAGCAGGAGCGCAGACCGATGCGACTGCTCTCCGTGACAGCCAGCCAGAAACTGAGCGAGCGTGGGTAGGGCACGTCTGCTTTCCGCGACAGCCGGAGAGAATCTGACTGGGGCGCCGCTCCGCGGCCGCTACGCATACGCGCTCCTAGCGCCCTCTGGGGCGACCACCTCCGAGAGGCTAAGAGTGAAGAGCATTCCTGCGCCCCCTGCTGGCCGTTCTCATTGGTCGTGACGTCATCCTATTGTCTCAGGGCTACCCTGTTTTTTTCCACTAATGCTCCTTTGGTCAATCTACAATGAAGCCACAGTATGACGTCATCATGCACCTGCGTGGCTCAAGGACGCGTACGCTCTAGACAGGGGACCTATTATTTATTGAATCACTATCCCATGATTATTTCCTTTATTCTCCTATAACGATTGAATAGGAAACTATTGCAGAAGAGCACCATGCATGAAAGCTGATCCTAGGAATTCCAAAGTCTTACTAAATGAGACTTGCAAAAGAACAAAATATCCTAACACGTAACTCCATCAACGACAAATAAGAGGACTAGGCACTCAACAAATCAACACAGAGTACGGGTAACCAGGACCGCAGAACTCAGGGCAGCACTATCGTCAAGACAACTATGTTCCTTGTCAAAAGAGAAAAAAATACTAAGCGTCAACACAGGAAAGCATGCATATCGGGGCATGTCAGAACACGTCAGGACAAATTGTACGACTGCTGGGCAACAGAGGAAAACAAACAAACACTTGAACAGAGTGAAAAAGACACTCACTATCATTTTTCCCGTTCACAGCATTCCCTCATTGTAAATCCGCTCGTCACAAAATCCACCTGCATCGTCGAACACCATTCACCAGTGACGAACCACACATCCGCACCCCATCAGAGGCAGACAGAACCCCATCGAAGCTACGCTCTTCCACTGACGGCCAACGCAATTACCAGGAGCAGAATTTGCGTGTCGAGACCCGTCAGTGTCCAAGAGAGAAGTGAATCCTTGCGCCCCCTGCAGGCCGTTGTCATTGGTCGGGACGTCATCCTATTGTTTCAGGGCTACCCTGTTTTTTTTCACTAATGCTCCTCTAGACAAGGTCAACCTGAAACAATGGTCTTGTGGTATGACGTCATCATGCAGGTGCGTGGCTCAAGGACGCATACGCTCTAGACATGGGACCTGTTATTTAATGAATCACTATCCCAAGATTATTTCCTTTATTCTACTATAATGATTGCATAGGGAACTATTGCAGAAGACCACCATAGAAAAGAGGCGATTGTAGCATTTCATTCCCAAAGTCTTACTGTACAGGGAAAAAATAATGGTTCAGCAAGACATGTCCATCCCAGCCGAGAGCCATGCAGCTAAGTGAATAATGACGCTTTGTTCCTCCTGAATAAAGTCACACACCTGTCCCCCTCGTGGTTACTCTCTGAACTAAATGAATCGCAAAATTATTAAGAATAGCTCTACTCCTATTCAAGGCAGCGCTATCGTCAAGAATATTTCTTGTACAAAAAGAAAAAGCTACATGTAGAAGGAAAGCATGTCAGAACAAGCCCAGGCATGTCAGTGCATGTTTGTCAGACAACAAGGGGGAAAAAGCGAAAAGAAACAAAGAAGGAAACCAGCATCAAACTATTTCTAAGCACACGCACTCCTCTTATTCAAAAACAGCGCTCATCATAAATCCGTCCAGGGCAATACACACCATTTTTCTATTGCTACACTTTTTTTTCCAGTGACGGTCAATGCATTGCTACAGACTGCGTGACGTCATCACATCCTGTCTGAAGAAGAAGAAGACAGCGGCAAAGACTCCTATCATTCATTGAATCGCAAGATTATTTCCTTTGTCCTACTCTTAATGACATTGATTCTCTCATTAAAATTCAACAAAAAAGCACCGTGCATATTAACGATTTTCACCCCAAAGGCTCATCATGGTCATTCGAATTACAGTAAACTACCACTGCTCCTTAAAATAATAAGTGAGACCACTCAACATCACCTCCAGGCTTATGTAATACATGACCCTTTCTATGCTCATACATTCGTTGTCTGAGGCTACACCTGCGAGCAAAAAGGCGCGGAAGCCGGGGGGGGGGGCAAAGTTCCATTCGCGCACGCCAAAGCACAAGACAGAACGCCCTTACGGGAACACGATGGCATTCGTATACTATATTAATGATTATTGCACTGCAGTTTAGAAAAACTACTACAAAACTATAATTTTAGGAGCCCATTAAAATTGTACTTTCTATGGAAACTATAATTGCCCTATTACTTGGATCGCTATTAATGAAGCGCTCCAATTTTTTCTCTTGTCCCATTTCAGCCTTGTCATGCAGGGAGGCAGACTCACATCCAAAATAATTAATTTACACTGAGGGTACCGTGCTTCAGGAATTCCTATCTTGCGCTCAGATGCAAGCATTTCTTCACGGATACCTTTAACAGCTGACTTCCTCAACATACCGAGCTCCTAACAGCATCTAACAAACAATCAGAGAACAAGAGAGAAACTGATGTTCTGACACTGGAACAACATAGAAGGGATAGATACCCTCAGAGAAACCCTCTTCTCAGCTGCACCATGCGACTTTCTTCTGCGTAAAATCGGTGATTTGAGGAAGAGGGCAGCGAAAAATTGCTCGCACTTGTGCTTGACTTAAAAAACCTGAAGCATATGCTAATAAACTAAGAAAAAGACACTCATGTCTGGTATCTGATAGTGCCACATACACAGACGCATTGCCCTTGCGCAAAGAAAGCACAGGACAGGGGTACACAAATTTCCTTAGGTGAGCAGGGAAAAGGCTTAAGACCTCAGGTCACCACACATCGCCACGCGGCTAGCACAACATGACACCTACAACATACTAGCAGCGGGAAGAACTGCAACACTGCTAAACAAGTCCAGACATGCCACGATGACGTCACAACTCAGGGGGGAAAAAAGCACACGCATGCACGCATAGAGGACAACGCATTAAACACACGGAGCGCTCAGGAATAATCGTAGCGTAACCGCACATCGCTACGAAGCTCAACGTCTAACACAAGACGGCAGCAACAAGATATTAGCGAAGGGTAAAAATTGCAACACTACTGAACAAGTCCAGACATGCGACATCGCATACAAAACACTGCTCATCGGGGAAAAGGCCTAAGCCCGCGGCGGATCATCATAGAGCATACAAAACTTCATTTTTCGCGTAAACTAAACGCGGTCTGCTTGGAAAACGACGTACAAATTTTCTTAAGGAGCAGAGAAATATAGAAATTTCTACTCCGTGCTCAGATACCAGCATTTCTGCTCAAAAACCTGCAAAATTAAGCACTGCTTACTTCGTCAAGATATCGAACACCCAACAAAATCAAACAAACAACCCCACTTCCACTGGTACAACACTATTTAGCTTTTACGCAGGAGGCTTTCTTCTACATAAAAAGTAGAGAGAATAAGAAAAGAGCAGCGTAAAATTGCGCGCACTTGTGCTTGACTTAAAAAACCTGAAGCATATGCCAATAAACCAAGAAAAAGACACTCATGTCTGGCATCTGATAGTGCCACATACACAGAGGCATTACCCTTGCGTAAAGAAAGCACAGGACAGGGATACACAAATTTCCTTAGGTGAGCAGGGAAAAGGCTTAAGTCGTACCGCTCAGGAATAATCGGAGAATCACCGCTTATCATTACGCGGCTAGCGCTTGAACAGTGCTACGAACGTGACAGATACATACTAACAAACAAACAAACAACAGCAGGACCGGCGTCGGGCACTCATAAAATACCCTGCCCAAAACAAAGACTTCGCCGGGTTCGCGAGGCAATTCCATTAAAAACGCTCGTCCTATCCTACAGATAGCAATGCAAACGCGACTGCCCTTATTTTTTAAACCACTATTTCACGCAATAGTGCATAAATGTATCACTCGTGCCACACGAAAAGGCAAACACTTACTTGTCAAGTGGGGTCCCAGCGCGTGCGCGCGCACACACACACACAGGCACACACACACACACTAACATTTTCACACTCACAAACACAAAGTCTATTTTCACAACCATATAAATCCATATTATTCCTCAGGTCAATAATTATCCTGCCATCGCCAAAAGACGGCACAGACATGTATGCTTACTGGGATACACAAATTTGCTTAAGTGAGCAGGGAAAAGGCTTAAGTCGTACCGCTCAGGAATAATCGGAGAATCACCGCTTATCGCTACGCGGCTAGCGCTTGAACAGCGCTACGAACGTGACAGATACATACAAACAAACAAACAAACAAACAAACAAACAAACAAACAAACAAACAAACAAACACTTTTATTCATTTCTATTGATAAAGGCGTAAACCACACTACAAGAACAAAGCACGCTGCTTCAGGAAAGCGTATCAAATGCACGCAACAGGACCGGCTCTCATGAAATAGCCTGCCCAAAACGAAAACTTCACCAGGTTCGCGAGGTAATTCCATTAAAAACGCTCTCGGTCTATCCTACAGATAGCAATGCAAGCGCTGCTACCCTTATTTTTTAAGCCACTATTCCACGCAATAGTACATAAATGTATCACTCGTGTCACATGAAAAGGCACACACAAAGAACTTACTTGTCAAGTGGGATCCCTGGTTCAGGAAAGCGCGCGCGCCCGCGCGCACACATACACAGACACACACTCACATTTTCACACTCACAAACACAAAGTCTATTCTCACAACCACATAAATCCATATTATTCCTCAGGTCAATAATTATCCTACCATCGTCAAAAGATGGCTCACTCTTGTATGCGATCGCAAAGCGATAGGTCCTCGTTCCGGATGTAATAGGATATCGCCACTCGGCCGACGCGAACCAAAAAAGAAAGAAAGGAATGCGCGTTCGCTATACCTCCACAAAGAAAACGGTGCCGTGTTTCTACGCAGCGCTCATCATACAGGAGTGAATTGTCTTCTTCGTTTTCCTTTTATTTTCTTGCACCCATATATTTTGCAAGAATACTATAGAGCAGAACGGACAAATGTGAACATCATTCGCTACACACTGTAGCTCTCATCATTTTTAAACCAAACCACTTAACATGTGTTCATAGGTCTTCACTAAATAGGTGAGCCGATAATGACTCAAAATGAAATGAAATCAAATAAAATAATCATTCCAGCATCGCTGGCTGCAAGCTTGGGTACCCTGCTTGGGTCTGCTGGCGCTGGAATAAAAGATTTATCGCGAGGGTACTACAATGGTGAGCTCTGCTGCTGTTTAAGTAAAACAGTGCTCCCGAACCGCGCCCCACGCGAGCCGCGCGCGGACCCGTTCTCGGGACGCGACGCGCGCGATTCCCCGTGCGAGCGCAACGCGGGCCTCGCGGTTTGGACGCGCGCGATCCCTTTCCCCGAGCAGGCGCACTGTTTTATCACTTAAACAGCAGCAGAGCTCACCATTGTAGTACCCTCGCGATAAATCTTTTATTCCAGCGCCAGCAGCGTGTGCTTTTTTTCCTGATTTGTGACGTCATCGTGGCATGTCTGGACTTGTTTAGCAGTGTTGCAATTTTACCCGCTGCTAGTATGTTGTTGGTGTCATGTTGTGCTAGCCGCGTGGCGATGTGAGGTGACGTGAGGTCTTAAGCCTTTTCCCTGCTCACCTAAGGAAATTTGTGTACCCCTGTCCTGTGCCTTCTTTGCGCAAGGGCAATGCGTCTGTGTATGTGGCACTATCAGATACCAGACATGAGTGTCTTTTTCTTAGTTTATTAGCATATGCTTCAGGTTTTTTAAGTCAAGCACAAGTGCGCGCAATTTTTCGCTGCTCTCTTCCTCAAATCACCGATTTTACGCAGAAGAAAGTCGCATGGTGCAGCTGAGAAGAGGGTTTCTCTGAGGGTATCTATCCCTTCTATGTTGTTCCAGTGTCAGAACATCAGTTTCTCTCTTGTTCTCTGATTGTTTGTTAGATGCTGTTAGGAGCCCGGTATGTTGAGGAAGTCATCTGTTAAAGGTATCCGTGAAGAAATGCTTGCATCTGAGCGCAGGATAGGAATTCCTGAAGCACGGTACCCTCAGTGTAAATTAATTATTTTGGATGTGAGTCTGCTTCCCTGCATGACAAGGCTGAAATGGGAAGAGACCAATGAGAACGGCTAGCAGGGGGCGCAGGAATGCTCTTCACTCTTAGCCTCTCGGAGGTGGTCGCCCCAGAGGACGCTAGGAGCGCGTATGCGTAGCGGCCGCGGAGCGGCGCCCCAGTCAGTTTCTCTCCGGCTGTCGCGGAAAGCAGACGTGCGCTACCCGCGCTCGCTCAGTTTCGGGCTGGCTGTCACGGAGAGCAGTCGCATCGGTCTGCGCTCCTGCTGTGGTGAGGTGATTTGTTGTGTAACTAATGCATTCGCCAACTTTCTTCCCGCTTTGTTTGCGATTTTCGTGCCAGTGCACGTCGGGTGCTGGTTGCTGTTGTCCGGGCATCCCCGGCATTTTCTATCATCTTCTGCCTTGGGAACGGGAGTAGCGCTGGCGTGATTCTTAATAATTTTGTTGTGAGATTAGTTGAGTAAGTACCCGCTAGGGGATGCAGCTGCGGGGCTTTATACAGGAGAAAAAAACCATTACGAGTCAGTTCTCTGCCTGCCTCTCGGATGGAGCAGTCGCATCGTTCTGCGCTCCTGTTCTGGTGGGATCATTTGTTGTGTAACTAATTCTATTTTCTTGTTAGCTATTGATGGTTTGCATACTATTGCTTTCCCAGCCTCTGTATTACGAGTGTTTTTCTCCTTGCATGTCCAGAGCTGTCCTAACCTGCCCAGACATGTCATGATGACGTTACAGCTGACGTCACAGGATGTTCGGAACTGGTGCTGCGATGCTTTGCAACCTGCCTCTGTGCTCCGTTCCCCAGCGACGGTCAGCGACCGTTCCGGGCCGCTTTCTTCAAGATGACGTCGTTGATCTTCAACTAAACTCCTTCTCTATTTCTATCTTTTCATTTTATTTTCTACCTATTTTTTTTTTATCAGCTCAAGTAGCCGGCAACTCACACAGTGGTCTGGACACGTCTTAGATGGTCCCCAATTAGTGTAATGACTCCCTGAATAATCCTAATTATTGTGGGGGGTTCCAAATTTCTCTAATTGCTAATTAATGGCGTCCAGGCGACTGTGTGACTTGCTGGCTTCTTGAGCTGATCCACTACTACTCCCAGTCTCGGCGTGGAAAGCGATCATCCTAACCACCATGCCACGGAAGCTGGTAATGTAGATCATAGACGTGTTTCACAGATACATGCAGTTGCATGGGTGGCATGCAAAACAGATTTCCCTTGGACAAGACCTTTTCTCAGAATCCGACATGAAAGTTACCTGGTGGCATTGCCCGTCATGACAAAGTCAATTCCCACCAGGACGGAATTTCCCACCCCTTGAGACCCCCTGTGCTAGAGGGACAAGAATCTACTGCTCACAGCATACTTGTACGGAGACGCGAGCTACTCGGAGAACATCCTCTACTGGATGCCTCGGTAACTAAAAACAGTGTTTCATAAGGAAAGGAGCTGACATTCACCTTGACCCACAGAGGAAAAAGGGGGTGGAGCGCATGGACATCAAAGGCGATGCTGGTATTCGAGCTCAGGTAAGGTCTCAATATCTGATAGTATGGCCGTGGAAAGACACCTGCAAGGAACCAAATGCTCCTGAATTTTAAGTACATTTTGTTGCTTGGGTTAAGGTCACGGTACGATTAACAAGGTACTCCCTGGTTCAGTGAAGGTTGGAGGAATGTTCCGTCATCGCGTTTTTGTCCCCATTTGTGTTTCCAGTAACGTGGGGCCTTGTCAACGTGCCCACCCACTTTTTTTAACATTACAAGACAGAGACTTTCATCGCTATAAGTTTGGATTTAACCAGAGGCATGCCCGTGCGGATAAGAGCATCCGCTCGTTGGCGGTAGCAAATGTAGTGCTGATGACTGAGAGGAGGTGATTTCGAATGCTACCACCGATCCCGAGTTTTGAGGCATACTTTCCACACGAATGTTGGTTCAGTTCCCCCGAAGCCGACCCACTACGGGTAGTAAACTCCCTGTCTCCTTCTACCATTTCAAGTATGTTCAGGACGCGCTAATGGGACTTGATACGCAGGTGACAGGACGCATGTGACATGTGTCCTGACCTGTATTTGTGTGGGTTTTGAGTGCAGTGATATTTCATGCATTTACGGCAATAAACATTTTGTGCAAACGGAATGTGCAATTGTCCGCGCACTTGTGTGGCCACAACTATTCGGGAACGCTCTGTATCATCATCAATAGCCATTCACATCCTGTCGCTTCGTTGCTTTCTCTGAAATCAATCAGTACGAAGGTGTTTACTAGCCCAAGCTTTTTTATAATTCGTATCGTCGTGCACCATTACTGTTTTCATTAAGGATTCCAGCTTTCCAGAGTAGCTGAATGTTTTCACGACTTATTTTACAGGTGGCTTCTTAATGCATACGGTCTCAAAATTTTTCCTATTCCACAGCTGACACGCTACGCAGTATGAGCGACCACGCATAGCTGGTTACGTCAAAGCAGTTCTAAAATAATGTGGCTATCTCCTTATAACATGATGCTCCGTCGTCTCCGCAGGCTACCGTGCAGCATTGTTGTGAAAATGTCTTCATGACTGTCATGTTACCGCTGTGTCCCGTTACAAGAACGCGCAGCTAGCTGCATTTGGGGAAATATTCTCTATAGTTAATCTCGCATATAGCCAGCACTATTACGCAACACTGGAAAGCGCGAAACGCATGGGACGTTTTTGGTGTTTAAAATTGGTTTTGGTAAAATTCGGTGTTTCATGTTCGATGTGCTTGGAGCATTTTCTTCCTTGCTTTTTCTTTTTTTGGGAAGCGTGGAGGTAAGGTAAGGACGAACCGTATCTTCAGCAGAAATGGAGTTGCACTGAGCTAATGACACAATGAATGAAAGTACGTACAGCTTTCATTGTCCACAAACATTGACGCAAAAAAGATGCAGGGGACAACTGACCGCGACCAACACAGAAAAACACTCCCGTGAGTGATATCGTCTGCGAACTAGTGCAGCGAATGATATGCCTTTATGTTACTCATTGAACGGCGTGTTATTCTTGTTATATTATGTTATGAATTTTGTTATTCATTGACAAAAAAAGAAAAAGAGAAAGCAAGTCTCCCAATTAAAATAAATGGTGAGAGCGAATGGTAACACTCGGTCGTCTGATCCGTCCCAGTATTTTTTTTTTTTTTTTGCGCGCGGGAGCCTGCGGGACCATTTTTTCCTACACCCGGGCTGTTGATACCTGACTTCCGCTCTGTTAAAAACGCCAAGAACAGGTGCTTCACCGCGGGAATACGGTTCAGTGCTCTTCGCCAGCGGGCAGCTCGACGCTCTGCTTTCGGCGCCACTCAGCGGCGGAACTGTTCGCAACTGGGTAGGTGAGCCGGCTGCAACGGCTGCAGTTTTGTATGTCGTGGCTTCGAGAATTCTAATTGATCTGTAATGCGACTTCTTCCGGATTTGAATGAAAATGCATCAAGTTTGACGAGAGTGGTCATATGTACGGCCTAGTCGTAATTGCATTATACGCTACGTTGTGCACAATTGTAAACATGGTTACGGCGCAGAGATCAGTCGCTGCTATGCAGATCCAACGTTCCTTTGAAACAGCCAGCACTTCTACTTATTTTACTAATTTACTACTACTACTACTACTACTACTACTACTACTACTACTACTTTTCTAGCACGTGATGAAATACTCTTTACGCCGTTGTCTGTGTACTGCTGTCTTTCCGAGCCGCGTGTTACCCGTTACGGGGTCCCGAATTCAGCATTATGTATTAGAAGCGCGAATAATCTGACATTCATTTTACTTCACAAAATAGTATCGTTATGAAACACATACAGAAAGCGGTCTCATTGTTGGAACCAGTTTCGAGATATCGTGTTACTAACAAGAACAGATGCCGAGAAGCTCTTCAATTAAAGTGAATATACGAGGTGTGGCCATTGAATAACGGGACTGGAGCGAAAAAGTGTATTCATTACAAATATATTCGAACTCAATTGGTGTCCCCTTCAACATACTCCCCTCCCCTATCTATACAACGTCCGGCACGAGTTTACCGTTCTTCGAAACAATGCTGGAAGTCATCAGGTGTTAGCCCCTTCAGTAGCGTTGCCGTTCTGGCCTTGAGGTCGTCCACAGTTTGGAAATGTGTTCCCTTCAATGCGGATTTCACCTTCGGAAACAGGAAAAAGTCACACTGAGCTAAATCCGGCGAGTAAGGAGGGTGGCCACAGGGATCTTCACACAGGGATCTTGCACAGGGATCTTCTTATCGGCCAGAAACTGGTTCACCGACAGAGCGTTGTGTGCTGGAGCATTGAGGTTTCTGGGAACGAGTTTGGCGCGGACCTTGCGCATGTTCAACTGTTCATGCAAAATTTGTCGTTCGGTTTGTTTGTCAAGATTCATCATTTCTGCTATCATCGGTATGCTCAGGCGGTGATCGTTGCGAACAATTGCATTAATTTTCTCAACGTTTTCTTCCGTTGTTGCTGTCACGGACCGACCCGGTCTTTCATCATCTTCGACGTTTTCCCGTCCTTCGGCAAACCGTTTATGCCACTCAAACATTCACGTACGTGACATCGCATTATCACCGTACACCTCTTGCAACAGCTTCAAGCACTCGCTCGGAGATTTCTTCAGTTTCGCTAGAGGTTTCAGGTCTATCCGCTGCTCCACTTTGGCACTCGCCATTATTCCGGCAACACGACTCTATAGTCCTCCCTGCAATGGACTCCAGCAGACAGACTACGAGTGACAACAAAACACGGCTTCTCGGGGCTCGTCTTGTTCAATGTCACTAAACTGCGAGTGCGTTTCCCGCTCCGTGAGATCCGTGAGGTACACTTCAGGATATTAAGGTGACAGTTCAGCAAAGTTCAGGGAGTTCAGAACAGTCTTTTTTAGGGTTGCTATACACTCTAAATCCTGTGACGGACATGTGCCAGTTAAAAAAGTTCCCTCAGAAAGTGCAGCCGGTACACAGCCGTAATCGTCTGGAAGCAGCCGTAACGGTTATCAAATAGCAAGCACAGCGATCCTCCTCATCGCCAAATTTCAGCAGGTACAAAGCCGCCACGTTGGTATGAAACGGCTTTGTGCTCGCTGAGTAATATGTGTGCCTCCTGAACCTTGTACTCGTGTGCCGGCTGAATATGCGTGCCTTCGTTGGAGCGTACTACGTTGTTCCGCGCTCTGCCGGTGAGGAGTGACACGGCACAACGTATTCTCCCGCAGTACGCTCCACTGATCTCTATGTATAAAGGCTGGATCGCGCATGGGAGAGGGGCTCGTGGGGGAGAGGCGTGCCTTCGGGCCGCCATGTTGGTGGGCCCTAAAATGCTGTGTGTGCCCATAGAAAACAATGGGAGGCAACGGAGATTGTGAGTATTTATTGCGCTGCAAGCATTGGTCGTTGTTTGTCATCACACAATTTTGTAAGGTGCCAGTATACTGATGTATCCTAACAGTGTTTCACAGGTGTCCTGCCGTTCGATTCTTAATTACGTTATGTTTTGCATTCCGAAACTAGACCGTCACTGCAGTGCAGCGCTGGGGATTGTACTACAGCACGTTTCCCAGCCAATATTTCAATAAGAAACGACTTGAGGTAAACAACAACCATGTATATAATACCCCATACTGCGTTCTGGACAAAAATTGTTCCATAAAGAACGGTCCGGGAAAGGATTTACTCGCATGGCAGAAAGAGATCGTTCTGTAGAATCACAGCCGTTGTTTTAGCCGTGTATGCGTTTAGTATGATTTATATCAAGCATCGCCTTAGAAAGAGTCTTTTAGTAAACGATAGGGGTGCTTTGCCTCGCAAATATGGACACACCGAAGCAGCCGAAATAATTACTTCACGCAATTAGATCACACTCGTTAGGACAGTTAATCAGGTAGTGATGTAAGCTTAATCAATTAAGTTACTTAGAAAAAGATAACACCTCCTTGAGACACAGGACTTATCTCTTTTTGAAGTACAGCCCTTCTATGTTTGTTTGCTTCTTCCTTTATTTGTTCTGATTATTTGCAGGCGCGGTTGTGCCAAACTGAATGTCCTTCTCCAGCACTCACATGCTTTTGTTGAATACAACTGCAGCGTGAGAAAAGCAGCTTGTGGACGGGGTCCTGCTATCCAGTGCTGACTTTGTCATGCTTGTTATGTGGAGCATGTTCCAAAAAATGCAGCTCAGCGTATGGTCTTCAAATTGCAACAGGACTATTTGGAGCTTGAAACAGTTGTGATTTTGTCATTTTGGCCCTCGTGTACCCAGTCTGTGAAACGCAAACAAAAAAGTCTAACACGATATGCTTTTGTAATGAAGATCACTGATGATGAGTAAAGAGAATATACGAGTTCAAGTTTATTTAATATTTTATATCATTCATTAGGTTATTCAACATTTCATGTCAAGTTTATACAACATCGTTTATTCAAGTTCAAGATTTATTTCTTGCACTTATGCGTTTCAGGATACAATGAACGTGCAGGGAGGTCGTAAAAGACTACATTTATTGTTTTGTGACCTTGCTACAATGGCAATACAGTCAACCCTTGATTTATGAACCTTCGATTTATGAATTCCCTCGTTTTATGAACACTAGCACGAGGAACCAAACTTTTTACATGCATTTTCCCCTCGTTTTATGAACCTCGATATCCGAATAATGAATGGAATTTCTGGGAACCAACTAGGAGTTGCCCAGTGTTTTTGCCCTCAATTTATGAACGGATCCTTCCGAGGCCAAAAGAAACTTCAAAGGGATTATTCGTGGTCTTATGAATGACGCCTGAACAGACAAAACGTTTTCGAGGTATTGCACCCTGGGTTCTTAACCCCTCGAAATCCGAACAACAAACGGGTTTTTGCATAAGTGTTCCTGACCTCAATTGACACAGCGGAAGGCATGGTCCAAAGCAAAATTAAACTATTTAGTATTGCATAATGAACAGAGTGTGAATGCGCTAACATCTGTGTTTTGTGAGACTGATACAGCAGAAGGCATGGTCTAAAGCAAAATTACACAATATATTGCATTATAAAAACAATATCAACTCGGAAATACTGTTCCATTTGCTCGATAGTATTCACTTAACGGAATTTTGGATTTATGAATCCCTCGATTTATGAACGATTTCTCGGGGAACCGAGGGTGTCCATAAATCGAGGGTTGACTGTATATATTTTAGGAATGACAATGGTCAGGTACGCTTTCTCAATTTTAGGTTGGAATGAGCAATGAATAGCAACTCCCCTCCTGATATTTTCTCATATATGCTAAATTTTAAATTTAATGTGATCAAATATGTGATAATATAATAATAATATATAAGAATATAATACAGTAAAACCTCCAAGGTCGGACAACTCCCCATGTCGGACAAGATTTCATTGCACGGGCAGGCTCCCTTTGAAACTACACGGGGACGAAATTCTCTATGTCGGACACCTCCATATCTCGTAAGTAGGACAGGGTTTTCCCTGCTAAGTCGGACAAAACCCTGGCCAAATTACCGGCCCATCTTTGCACCGAAAATACCCAAAACGAGCCAGTGGCCTTGACTTTCGCCCCTTTTTTCCCCTATACTGGTCTCAGAATTTAGTTGCTTTAGTTTTTCAGAGTCCAAAAACAAGTGCTGTCAGTGTACATCGTAATTCTTTGTGTGAGCACTTGTCTTCGGTTTGTCTAGAGCCTTTGAACGCACACTGCACCAAAGCAACGAAAAGTGGGCTGACGCCTCAGAGACAAGTCATCGCTGCTCAAAAAGATCCAGAGATAATGCCATTGAGTGGAATCTGAACAGAATTGAATCTACTAAAATCAGTAATAATTATCAGTGAAGAGTGGGTAGAGGTACCACTGCCACCAGGTACCACTCAGGACCAGAAATTGAAGAAGGGGGACATTTCTGGCAACACAGCTGTAATCTTTTCCGTTTTTTGTTTCCCTCATATTCTGTAACTCGGACACCTCTATAAGTAGGACACGCTTCTGCCACACCGCAGGTGTCCAACATAGGAAGGTTTCACTGTATGTGATAAATGAATGTGATCAACAGTAGATGTAAACAACATGAGTAGCCAGAGAAGTGCATTCTCAATAAATAATTTTCTTCTTATAGCGTATATGTGCATGCCTATTAACTGACACAATTATTACAGTTCCATGACAAGTTTTAATTTCTGAGAGTGTACTGTAGAGGCTGCTTAGATCTACAACAGTTCATACAAGGTATTATATACTGTGAATGCCTTTAAAAATCCCATGTGACACATACGCCTTTACTTTCTGGAGGTGCTGTGGTAGTCAAGGTTTGTGGGCATTACGCAGGTTCTGCACCCATTTCTTGAGTATGTCGAGGCAGCTGTGAAGTAACCTGCATTGATGATGATTATTCCAATTTTTATGGTGCATCGACAACAAAGGAAATAATACATCAAAACATTGGTTTGGGTGCAACCAGTTAAAAGTGAATATGTTGTTTAATAAATGCATTGGACAAATGTTAAAACATCAGTTTAAAACATGGTTTACAATCCCTGTATCTTCTAAAAATTAAAAAGATTAAAAACTCTTCTAAAAAGAATTATAATCTCTATTATATTGCTGGGTGAAGGAGCCTAAAGTGTAAGGTGTGTTTCTGATGGTGAACATGTAAGAAAATATGCAAAACTGAGAGAGGCTAACCACAGTGCGTGCACTGAGGTTGTTCCTTCCTGTAAAGTAGAAACCAGTGGATGAGGAACGTGATACTTACCTGTACACCCAGCCGTATCACACTGCACAGATTATTCACTGGGTAGCCCTCATGACGAAACCTGTATTGAGAGACCACTTTTGCCTTAAAAACTGCTACAAATAGCACGACACGCTACAAATTATTACTATCGTAACAAGCTGACGATACAGCTCAGACACAAAGGCGTTATTGAAGTCCGTTACGTAGTTTGTTTGCCACAAATCAAACCAAAGCACAAAACAATACCAATACATGAAAAAAGGTGACAATCGTGGTCTCATTATGACGTTATACCGAACTTGTGCGCGAAGGTAATTCAAAGAAATGAATGTGGCACTTGCTTCCGCAGAGAACATGCACCGTGTACCATGCTAGCAATGCATGCAAAAAAGCGCTCGAGTGCTTGCACATATATTGATGACAACACTACCTGTGTAGTGTAACATGTTCTTTCCTGCATATTATGCACTTAAACTGTATTTGCCGCCGGGTAAAACGCAAGTGTGCTCGATTGAACGTCGGAAGAGCGATCAAGCAACCAGCATCTAGTGCTCGTTTTGGGCAAAAAAACACTTCATAATGGTCAACTAAATATACAGAATGGACGCCTATTTATTCCTTGATGAAGAGTGACTCACCTGTATAAATTTAGGCCCTGTAACCTTACCAGTACGGTTGGTACGACGGTAATTACAAGAAGTTGCCATGATCGCTGCGGCGACTGTTGTGGGTACAGTAAGATGGCGGCCGGTTTCTTCACGCTCGCGCTCCCCATCCGCGATCCAGCCTTTTACAATCGAGATCAGTGGTACGCTCCTTCTCGATTCCCGCTTGCTTGACGCTGTCTGCGTTGCAACCTCGCCTTTCAGAAGGATACCACCTTGCTTTTTAAGTACAGGTCTCATGTTTGCTTAAGGTAAGCCAACCCAGCTGTGATGCATCGTACGACGCCTGTGTTTTACTCGTGTTTAAAGGGACTCTGACCAGAAACTGTGGGAGCTCTTTCGTACCTGTAGTCGATAAAGCACCCAACAAGGACTCTCCATGCGAAAATTCACGCATTAAAACCCCACGGTTTCTCTAAACTCGAATTTTAAACATTCGACTTCATCCGAGTGCAGCACGCCTAGCGTCAAACCGAGAAAACATACGTTTATATAGAATATCCACCCCGGTCCACCATCAAGATGACGTCAACACGGGGGCCACTCGCAACACCCACAATTGGCTCAAACGCGTCACGTGGTCACGCAATATCTGTCAATTTCCTTCATGAAATGGCATTTCTACGTTAATATGTTTTTGTTACAGAGCCTCAAAAAGAAAAATATACCCTGCATTTATCACCTGCAACAGTTTCTACGATTTTCTTTTCAATCTGTACACGGCGTTCGATATATGCTTCCGTATCCGGTCAGCTGTAATGGATGCCGTATGCCGAGCTTGCGAACTGCGAACTTGTGTGACTCCCGGTTCATCCTCTTTGTTCGGGTCATTGGGTTGGTGTTAGAGTTGGTCACCATATTCTGAACGTTTCACCTATCGTTGCGGTGTACTGTTCTTGATCTGCTGCGAAGCGACGAACCGCAACGGCAGTCACTCGCCTCAGCGAACTTCTGTCTGCTGCATCTCAAAGGAGCATGGGGACCTGATGATACCTTCAACTAAAGAAACCAAATGTGCTCTCGTGTGGTCCTGACGGAAAAGTAGTATCAACAAGGTTAGCACATTTATTTTTCAGTTCCAAGTCTACGTACTGAAAACCATGCAGGTGCAGTCGATCATTCTCGTAGCTGTTGTGTAACGCGTATGCTTTCTTACATATCCCACAGAACCCTCCACTTTTTCGACCAAGTTATCGTTATGAGATCCTTCTGATGGCTTCTTACTAGGCTATGCCGCTCCGAAGCATTGAGATAACGAAGCGTCGTGGTAGCTGCACCTCTGCCTTCGAAAGATGAATCAGTCATTCCACACTGTGCTTACTGGCTTTGTGTAGAGTCTGGCAAATCCGACAGACTTGGACTGCCTTTTTCAAGAAAGTTTGAAATGTAAGTATGTGTATATTGGTTTCACATATCCACCACATATTGAGCGTGTGTATGATTGTACTTTATATGCTACAGCGTATCAGCGTACATTATTATTCAACACGTAGTGTGGCAAACTCGACATCAGTCACACAAAGCCAACAATTTCCTTTTCTTCAATTGCTTATTTTTATCATATCATGTTTTTGTCTATATCTCAATTTACCAACCAACAAAGTATATTATTTTAGTATAATCGTCTGATATTTAACAAGTCACAGTTTTACCATGGTTTTGGCACACTATAGCCCGAGTTGCTTATGCGTCATTAAATTGAATCATCGTCATCTTCAACTGCCATTATTCAATTGAAGTGCCAGGCGGATATAATGATATGGCAAGATATATTTTTTTGCTGTCATCCTGGAATTGCTCATTTCAGAAGAATAGTCACCGTGAATAGAATAGTTTGTTTTCGTTTTCAGAAACATTAAGAGGACTAAAACCAAACACTTTTCTTTCAGAGCATCCCTTATGCACCTGCATTTCAATTCCAATCTGTATTACAAGAATGACAGACCACTCAACAGAGATGAACATCTGAAAGTGAAAGAGCTGGAATGAATATACGTTAATCTGTGTCAAAGGTTCTTAGTATGTGTGCGAGTCGAGGACATAGGTCTCAAGCTTATTCCTGTCTTCAGAAGAGGTGACAACTATGCTCCTTCTATCTATTAACCAGCTCCACTTTTTAGGGTTCCCTGTACATCATGTACTACCACGTTGTCAACTAAGTTGACTCTGTCAATTTCTTTTTTTAAATTCCAGCATGGCTTTAGAAAAGGGTATTCAGGCAAAACTAACGTAGTGGAATTCGTTCACAGCATTTCAAACTGTCTTGATTTCTGGGTCCATGTAGATGTAGTATTCTTTTTATTTTGTAAGGGCTTTTGACACTGTGCTCTACGCTCGCGTGTTGGCCAAAGTAGCCTAATTAAAATTTGATCCTGCTACCTGGATATGCAGTTTCTCAACTAACCGTAACTGTGGCGACAACTCGTGAGGAGAACCTATCATATCGCCACCATGCAGCATTTGTTATATTACAATCGCTTCACATTTTAATCTAGTCAAAAGCAAGGCCTTTTGGTGATCGGTCTTGTATAATTACGTGCCCCTCCGTTATGTAACACCACACTGGGTTCTTCAACCTATGAGAGAGAAATAAATATATTGCCAAGTAAATTGTCTACAAGGCTCGTTATTCCATTTCGCCACACTACCACAAGCAATTGTTAGAGTAGTGGCCCAGGGTACGAAGCTCGCCACTAATCATCATTCAAACAAAGTTCATAATGTAAAATGCTTTACTCAGAACACTGGCTTAACACAACAATTAAGAATAAAGAGAGTAAACGTTTCATTGCCTATCCAGGTGGCATCATCCCTCCAACAGAGAACAATCAAAAACAACATCAAAGGAGTCAAATCGGTGGTCCACATTCCTTTCATCCAATGTATTTCATACGCTATTTGGAGGGCACTGTGCCCATCAGGCATTTTGACTGTGCATATCAAGTTGAGTGCATAGAATCTGATGCAACCTACATTGGCGAGATAGACAAAAGACGTGGGACAAGACTAAAAGAGCCAGTTGCCAGGGCTACTAATGCTTAGCTTAACTAAACAGGACCGAATCAGTCTACCACTGCTGTCCTAAGGGACATATATTTTGATGGTGCAGTAACCTTTGCTCATGACTAGCGATGGGACCCTAGAAAGTTCTTAGAATCCTGCGTTATCAGGCGTGATGCTTCAGCCTGTAATACATACCGTGGCCCCCTATCGGATGTGTAAGATTCCCTCTTAGATAGGCTGATGTGCTCATCTTTGGCCTCTGTTGTACTGATGATGCCACCTGGATAGGCGACAAAATGTTTACGCTCTGTTTTTATTCGTTGTGTTGAGCGGTGTTTGCAGTAAAGGACGCTACATTATGAGGTTGTCACCCGGCTTTTGGAATATATTTTCAAATAAAGTTGTTGTTTTACAAAGCTCAATACATTGCAGAAATCATTCTTGTTGCCTATTGTTTTGGGGGTGCCATTCTAGCAGTCACATGAAGCACTGAAGGGCCAATTTAAAAAGTAAAGGCAGTCTGATTTATGTTCTTGCCGACATGGCACAGCGTATGTACGAGGTAGTTCCATTTCAGAAGCCTGAGAACATTCAAAGCAATTAGTGTGCTAGCATCAGATATGGTGTACAGCATTACATATTTGCTTTTGCTAGGGCAACTAAGAAGGGTGGATAGAAAGGCAGTTACAACCTGTTTCCACAAAAGACACTCAGATTCATTAGCAATTTCCTCTAAGAGAGCCAAGGCTTTTTCTAGATTACTAGAACATGGGTACCTGGTTATAAATAACAAGAATTCATCTACCAGAAGTCAGTGTTTCACACACCCTGCTTTCCATCAACACTATTAAAAGGTGTGACCCCCAAACCTACACAAAATTCCTGGAGAGTCTTTACTGGACACTGTTGCTGTCCCTCTCACCAGGTGCTCTCTATGAACCCGATTCACAGTTCTGGATGCACTGCCTAAGCTAACTTCAGCATGCTTTCCCAACACGAATGGTAACTGCTATGAGGAGTGTTGTACTTACTGAAAGCAACATGAAATGCTGTACCTTGACAGGTAACGTTGATATCCTTCTTAAGACCGTAGAGAGATGTTCCTTGCTCCCTTTCTTCCAAATCTTACTATCAGACGCAAGCCCACTTGCCACCAAGCCAATGAGATGTGCCTCACAGTCAGTGCAATCAAGGGAATCAATCACTGAGGCTCAGAAAAGCTGTTTTCCATCGGGATCTGATCCAGCACTGAGCCGTGAGTAGCCCCGTGAAAGTACCAGGGTTTCTTCGAATTTTAGATGTGCCAGCATTTGTTTTCCTCCCCTCCTTCTTTTTATGTAGTAGCTGATTACTTTAGCCTTGTACTGCTTTGGAGATTGTGGAGATGATGTAAGAGGTGGAACTAGGCTTTATGCAAAATGAGGCAAAGTGTGACTATGTACAAATCTTCTGAGAATGTCTATGTATCATTCACACAAAGAGAGGATACGTGTTACATCTTTTTCCGGTTTTGATATTTATTTATTTATGAATATGTCTCAAAGGCCATTGCAGGCATTACATGAGGGGGGACATCAACATGGGTCACTTAATAAATACGGAAGTTACAAGGAACATACATATTTGGAAGACAAGACTCTATTTTTTGATAGTTCATCAGTCTTGCTCAAGAAATTGTTCACTGTAGCAATGGTACACAATGTCACGAAAGGAGTGCTCATCTATCGTTCCGCAAGACTCATTAAAAAGGACTAGTGTTGTGTTTCAACACAACATGTTGAACTCATGAACCATGCATCATCCTGAGAGCTATAGATCATCCTAAATACAGATGCTGAATTATTTTAAATGTGATAGACGAGCTGTGCGAAGAGGTACCCCCAGTTAGGATCTTGGGTACTTGAAGCCTGTGGCATTTTCTGTGGGAAAGGCTTGCCAGACCCTCTTCACTGCACAGGCTGGGATGACCATGATCTTGTTTTTTCCAAGCTTGTGCCATACTCACCTTGCAAACTGGCGATACGCAGTGTATCTGCATCGTCTACACAGATGTACATAAAATATAGTTTAGGCAAATAGGTAACCGGTTACAGTACAGTGTGTGTGCATTGTCATTTCTACATGTACCTGAGAGTAACTGCAGTTTACCTGCCCACACCTTGTACATTACTACACATGCTGTGTTCTTTTAGAACCCAAAATTGTTTTGCTTTTCACTGAATCGAAAATCAAGAACACTCAATATCGCTAAAAACCTACGCTAAAACCTTATGCACAGGGCAATACATAAAAACGTGACTCAGGACACAGCACACTGACAATTACAAAACTGCCTATATTGATTTTCTCCAGTTCAGAGTCGTGTACTATAGCCTTTTTATGTGCTGCGCCCTGTACTGGAGTTTTTAACGACTCTATTGCAGGACCAAACCAGTTTTGGGCGCCCAAATTTTAACATCGTTCGACAAGGACACATGTGACTTACTTGTGAATACAGTCGCTCATAGGTTCGCGCTGCCCACGGAGTTCAATATGCGACCTTCAGGACAGTCATATTGAAGAATAGAAGTTGGAAATCTTTGTGGGTTGTAATGCACTCATACTGCAGTCATTCGGCAGTGTTTTCGATCTCCTTGCAGCACAAGCATTCGATCTCCTTCGGCATTATGACACACCAGCCACACCGGCACCATGAACAGCAAGTGCGCATTAGATATCAGAACACGAAATTTCTGAGAACGTTTACATGTTCGATCACAGTGTGCGTTAAAAAGCTCATCGCTTACCTGAAGACAGTCGACTCATGCTGTTTGCTTCATCTGTAACTGATGTTCGTAGAGCTCTAACTTCGTCTCGCATTCGCGGCATCGGCGACGTTTCGAAAGCCTACCGAGCTGTTCAGCACGCAGAATTTTCTTCGCGATGTCTCGATCGCAGAAAGGTCAGAAAGAAGTTCCGGGCTCGATGTCTCCGCATTTCTGCCTTCGACGTCCATATTGAAGATCGCTTTCCGGACGGATGCCGGCGCTCTCACAAACTCACTAACAACAGAACTTCCGGTCCGGGCGCCCAATGAAACGTGCCCCTCGTGACTTCGTCACACACACGGAAATTGGCGGATGTCCACTGCAAAGAGGCTAGATTTCGGCCCCGATTGCGCGAGTTGAGGGGGGAAAGCGAAGCCGGTTTTCAGCTCCCTGTTTGGCAAACTTTGCCTCCGCGCACAGCCAAAACATTTCGCGTGTGGCTTGGAGGCATATTATACCTTCGTAATAGATGCAAACGAGATATTTGTCGAACTTCTGGTCAGAGTCCCTTTAACAATCGAAGTACATTCTGTTGCAGACGGTGGACGCATTGCAAATGGCGGCAGGAGAGGATCGGCTGCATCGGTGAAGCGACGATGTACATTACAAGCGAGGTTAATTGTATTCTTTCGTTATAGGTGACGGTGGGACTGTATCGATTGCGTGGAGGTGAGTTACAAAATGGTGTACTATTCCAGCATTAACGTTGGAACAATACCAGTGTGATATTCACTTCGGTTTCTTTACAGGTTGTTTCCTGTCTCAACGGTCACACATACGCGTGAAAGATTGCAACTGCTTCTCACATGGAATTGATGTCTGCTGCCACTTGTTGGACAATTGTTCCTCGGCCATTTCGTTTGAGGAAGGAAGGAAGGTGTTCGTCACTAAGGATCTTCATTGAGCTTTCAGTGCCAACCTGTTCGAAGTTTCGAGGATTGTGTGTTCGACGTTTGGAGGACTGCCTGGTGCATCGGATGGGTTGTGTGTCCGTGCAACGTGTGCTCCATATGTGTGTGTTGGGATTAGGGAACAGTGTATGCTTTCCATTCGGCAAACGATGATGTGCTGGATGCAATTTAAAGGTATGTGCAAGCCAATAAAATTTGGTGTTTCATGTTCGATGTGCTTGGAGCATTTTCTTCATTGCTTTTTCTTTTTTTTGTGAAGCGTGGAGGTAATTTTTCTGTTAGGGAACTCGAGAGGCGCAATGTGTTTCGCGTATTAGTGGGTACAAGTAACCCTTCGATACGTCCGGTACACTGTGGCTCCTGGCGGTTGCAGGGATGTCGTACCAGCCCTATTGAAAAAAACCCATAAGTAATTCATATAGGTCCTGTGTAAAATTATAGAGGATGCTACAGGATCCTTATGGGTTATTTAGGAACCTATATAACTACTGCGTAGGTCATTATGGAATCCTATACGAGTCCATGTAGGAGTCATGTAGGAGCCATAAGGTCCTATATAACTCCTGTGTAGGCCATTATGGAATCCTAAACGAGCCCATGCAGGAGTCATGCAGGACCATGCACGACCCATAAGTTCTTGCATTGAGGATGTAGGAGTTACACGGGTCCTCTATGTAGACCATGCAGGAGTCATACAGGGTCACATACGGCCACATAGGAGTCATACTTTGCCGACCAGTTATAAGCCCCTGAAACCCTGAAACAAGCAATAACGTGCAGGAACACCATATCAGCCCTCCTAAAATCAATATAAAATTTTTACATGTAAAACTTTTATATTGGTTTTAGGAGGGCTGATATGGTGTTTCATCAGTTATTTTAAGCTGCAGCTTAAAATAACTGATGTTCGATTCATTTTGGAACATACATACAACTCCATTATTGATCGATCAAACATCAAACATAAAATGATGCGTGCGTTCCATGCACACATTTGGCATATTACAGTACTTGGCGTTTTTCAACCGTCCAGTGGTTGTTGAATCCCATCCAGCGACATTGCTTTGTTGCTCGATGGGTTTCCGGGTCTAATATCTTGGCCAGCAGCTGTCATATCGGGACGCGGATTTTTGTGACGAATTCCCGTTTCTTCCCCCTTCGCCTGCATGCTCGTGGCTTCTGAGAAATCCTGACAATTGCCGAGATATTTGGAAATTCAAGGCCCCCGCAGGTGCTTCCGACACCTCCAAAGTCCCGTAGCTCTTGCCCCGTTTGTCGGATCGAGACTAAAATTTAGGTCCGAACAGGCATGGAATAGCTCTACGATCGCTCAAATCACACTAGCAGCTGATCTCTAGTGGTTTAAAAGTTGTACGAGGAGACGCGTTAGAAACGCCGTTTTTTCGAACTTCGGGGCCCTTTTTCGAAAACAAGCTCGCGTCGGACATGATGTATCTCTGGAGAACATACTGTTATCGACGCGGTGCACGTGGTAAAATTTACCACACTTTTCCAACTTTAGCGGTTCTCGAGTTACAGGTTTCCGCGTTTACTGGCTTTCCAGTACATGGGACCGACGGCTTTTTCCCCCCCAAAATGTTCCCCTTGCTGCGACATGGTCGTGTTTCATTCGTTGTGACAGTGCTCTTTCCAACAGCGTTGATCGCGAAGACGCGCGACGTTCCGTTCTCGTGATATCGGCTTAAGAGTATGACGAGGCGACCAGTCTGGCTAGCGCAACTCTGGAACGCTTCCCACTGTTCGGAGTCTCAACTCGCATACCCAACGTCCGATTCAGTCGAAATTTTGTGTGCATGTGCTCTGTTCTCTGCTCTACAACTTTCTCATTCAAACCACCCGTCCATTTCCAGCGGTTAAGGCGTCATTCTCGAAATTCCTGACACCGACCACCATTTCCTGACTCAGTCCCTGTTTTCAGGTTCCAAGCCCGCGGCGGATGCGAATTTCCTTTTAATGGATAAACGCACTCGACATAGGCAACGCGTAGAAACTTGCGGAACCTTTCTATCCCTCTCCGTTCCCGAGTTAGGACACCGTGGCAACGGCGGCCCTCTTATGCATAGGACCGGGGGCACTTTTCTGGATATCGGGGTTTTGTTGGCGTACAAAGGCGATTGAGGTCTCTTTTTGACGGGGAAAGCGTCCTCTTTCCGATAGTATTAGTCCCGTCTTCGCGCGACTTTATGTTCTCTTGCCATAGTGCGAGGAGCGCCTGAACAGCATGCATCTTCCTTCCCTTCCCCCACCGCCACCAGGCGGGGCTCTGGAGCTCTGGCGTCCATTTCGCTTGCAAAGTTCGTTGAGGGCGGACGCGTTTGTTCTCGCATCCGCATTTTCGCGTTTCGCTGTGGCTCTGGGCGCCTCTGGTGCACTGAACTGCTGTGGATGTGTTATTCTGCTCTACAGTTGATGCCTGGACGTCCTTTGTTGTGTGCGTGTTGGAAGATACATCCAGAAGCCCTTAGATTTGGTGAAGTGAAGTTAGTTGCGTGCCAGTAGTGTCATGTTTCGTGCTTTTTGTTCAGTGTCCTTTCCAGCATGTGGGTTCCTCCTACTTTATGCTCTCAGTGTGAATATTACCGTTGTGATTCCTATTACCTTATCTCTATCTGTTAGCTCAGTGTCCCTATTGGTAAATCTCCAACTCTTATCAGGGTGAAGATGTCACATGTGATGCTCCAGTGGCCCTGCTACTTACGACGAATTTGTGAATTTCAGATGCTTTTCACGGATCGATTTTCGTGAACAACGCAGATGAGCCAGCACACACACGACGTGGGAAAAAGAACAGATACGTCACGGAAATGTTGAAAGTAAGTCGCGTCAAAGTACGTTGCAGAGCTCTTCACTGATTTGTGTTTACTGTGAAACGGATGAGGCATACGCCTCACCCATGCAACTCCGTCATCTGCTCCACGGCAGTGCAAGCCTTTACAGCTGTATCCTTGAATGTAAAAAATTGTGAATGGTATTAATAAATAAAGGGAAGTAGACGGTATTTTATTGTACTCCTCTCTTATTATTTTTGTTCATTGCATGTGTATGCATGTATCACCACAGCCAAATTTCATACTGTGTCCCCATACACGCAGTGTACAGATCATATAGGAGACGCAGGTCCTACATCTCCTATAATACCTATATTGCTCCTATAAAACCTATAACTCCTGTGGTACCTACCAAGGGGATGAAACTCGCGAGTTCCTTTGCGGACTAAAGTGAGGCGCTGCGAGCCTTTCGCGTCATCAAACGTCATGAAACGTCAAAATTTTTACGTCGAAGCGCGAGTTCTCTACCGAGAGCATCCCATTGGCTCCTGCGGCCGCTCCCCTGGTATGCGAGCGCTCATTGGTCGGTATGTGGCGCGCGTAAGTCGGCACCGCCGTGTCTGGGGTGCCGGAGAAGCTCGCCGTAAAGTTTCGAAATATCGTGCAGCGGGGACACACACAAAGCATGTTTGCCGGTACCGCTTTGGATGGTTTTTAGTGCCCGTCGATACCGACTCTGCAAAACTCGAATCCTCTTGCATACTTCTGCAAGTAAATTCAGTGATAGATAAGTGGAAGGCAGGTCTGCTTCGCTTGCTTGGCGCGACAACGATTCAAGAAGAATCAATACTGTGTTTTTCCACTCGATGGCAGGTAAGTCAGTTCCTATTCCATTCTGCCGCTTAGCGTAGCATAGCATAGCACCGCACCTGTGGCGTATACGCAACATTTTGGCTGGTAGAATTTTTAGTTTTCACGTTTTCTGGTCCTTGTTCTGGTCTTTCTTGCTCAGGTATCAACTAGGTACTGCTCAACTCATATCTGCTTCAGAAATGCATCTGCATGGACGCAATCGAATGGATATACCACTCTGAGTGGTTGGAACATCATCTTTCGGCTTAGCAGCTGCACAGGTTCCTTTGTGACGTGTCAGCCTTGACATGTGACACTACACAAGCAGCAAAGGGATATGGACATGTTTTCTGTCATGCTGCATTTGTGAATGTGTGTGCCTGTGCAGTGAATTTACTGATCTACTGTGAAATCTTCCACGTGAGACATAGTGAATGCGAAGTTGCTTTGGCATATTACTCGAACTTCAGAAACAATGTTCATGTGAAGTTTGTGTTTGGCGCAGATACAGAAGACTGCATATGTGTGATTTGGAAATACCAATCCCGAAAAATAAAGCACCTTGCGCAACAGAAAGAGCCAACGCTTCTGCGTTTTATTTATTTCACTGGATGCGAACGAAAATCCAGAACCGCCAAAGCGGGGGAGAGAATAGAGGGGTAAGGGAAAAAGAACGCCTCGGCAGCGTCGCTTTACGTCACCCGTCACCCAGGGAGACAAAATAAAACAAAGCAAAAAACTACTCTACCGAGGCCCAACGATTGGCCCGACGTCCGAGGTCATGTGAGCTTTTCCCAACAATAGAAGTATACTACACGTTCATCCCCCTGGTACCTACACCACATATAGGTCCTATATCCAATAACATTATATGAGGATCTACATATAGGATTTTTCAGTAGTGAGTTGCTTCAGGGGGCACATGGCACCTGCAGCTTTCGCAGGCACGGCGTGCCCCTTGAAGTCATATGGCACATTTTTTAAACAATGTGCCAGGTGATCAGACGGCACCTATCCGTCACTGGGTTTAGAGTGTATGTTGCCCGGAAACAGTGTTGGGCAGTACTTGAAGTACCAAGTACTCCAGTAGTACTTTAAGTACATTTCTGTGTACTTGTACTTTACTTTAAGTACATTTCAAATCGTGTACTTTGTACTGTACTTACAGTACGTTTTTTCTGAGTACTTTCCATCAAGTACTCAAGTACCCAAACTTGGACTCCAGACAAAAAATCATAAGTGAGTATCAAAAATGCACCCTACTAAAAGTGCTAAAATGGCAAGAAGACGATGAAAACACACAAATAGGGCTATAAATCTCTGAGTTTTCGTCGTCTTGCCGTCATTTTAGCGCTTCTAGTGGAATGCAGTACAGTATTACATTATGACAAGTATGACATTTTACCAAAATGATTTTTGTGCGTTTAAAGAGCATATTTCTTGAATAAAATCTATTGTTGAGAGGCTTGAAATGTTGAAAAAGTATCAACGCTTCTATGGTTATGTAAAACGAATGGAATGCAAAGACACGCACACATTATACTGCAACCGGCAGCACAATGACTTGGTCAATTGTCATTTCAGTTCTGCCAATGCAAGGTTCTATGTTTTTTTATATTGTTTCCTTCATTGACCATTAATAATCAATTTATATCACACTGTGTGATTGCATTACACGATGAACACTCTGAAAGACACACATGCTTTCATTTTTACATTTTAAGTTTTTTTTAATTGGTCACATGGATTACATTGCTGCATATCACAGTCGTATAAAAATGAAAGCTTACATCGTGTTTCATCCTTTTTAATTTTCTTCGAATTCTTTTTTAAACATGTTGTATTCCAAAAAGCAGCAAGGGATGCCCAGAAATGTACTCCCCCCCCCCCCCCCTGAAATTTTCTAGCTCCTTATACCCGAAGATTAGTACCAGAACACCACACTAGGTGGGTGACCTTGGATCAGTCAGGGTATAATACTATTTTGCATAATTGCACCACAGCTGACTGATTACCTCTCTACATGTAACTGCAAATTATAACATCTGATACACGGGTTAGCACTTAACCTAGGACTTTATGGTTTCAGAGCATTTGTCAAGAATGCTCGTTGAACTTTTGACAAAATCCGAAGACAAAGATACTAAACAGTGAAATGCAAAGTGATAAATTAGATTGATGTAGTACTTGATGAGTAGTTGAAGTATTTTGCTTAGTACTTTGTACTTTACTTGAGGTACATTTGGAATTGGGTACTTTGTACTGTACTTGAAGTACTAATGACACTAGGTACTTGGTACTTTACTTTAAGTACAATTTTGAGGTACGTTGCCCATCACTGCCCGGAAATTTTCCCAAGTTCAGCAGCAGGCGCTTGTGTCGTCATTCGGCAAATACTAATCCCCATCTTGTCTGTGAAGAAAGAATTACTCTTCTTCTCGAAATTTAGAATCATATGTTTGCTTTAACAAACAAACAAGAATCGTGCTTTGCCGTTAATTAGTTTGAGTGACGGATACCCAGCGCTGCCGCGATCGGCTTCCTTATTTTGAACGGGGAAGTGCTGAAACTTCAAACGCTTGCTAGTTTCGTTGTCAAGATCGCTCTCAGTGTTAAAAAACGAACAAAGCAACATTATCTCCTGTTATGACCACCCTTCGGTGACACTTTTTGTGTGTTGGGACCTGCGCTTTCGATTACGTGTCAACCACCTACGCAGTTGGAAACGTCCTTCGTAGGAGGAGGCGCTACCAGTACTCCAAAACTTCAGTGTACGGGGCCTTAAAACTCCTTTGATACCACCTACAATCGAGACAACAACCATAACGACAACAATTATATTTTGACGATGAAGTAGGGAGGTTTTCCAGACATGACAAGACCAGAACGCGCCGGTCCTGACAAAAATTTAAACATTTACCGAACATAAGAAAATACATTTACTAAACACTTACGTCACTGAATCATCACCGACTCTTCTGCCACTTTAGTTGTGTTAAATACTTCGGTTTAGAGTACCGTTTACAGTATAAAAGAGCACTTCATTTAGGAGCAGGCATAGGTGGGCATTTTGGTGAAACCTCACTCGCCCTCACCCTCACGGCCCTCACGGGCACATGCCCTTACTAGCCCTCACCCTCGCCGCCCTCACGAGCACATGCCCTCACGGCCCTCACAGACACATGCCCTCAATCGCCCTCACCCTCACCGCCCTCACGAGCACAGGCCCTCCCTTGCCCTCACCCTCACGGCCCTCACAAACACATGCCCTCAATCGCCCTCACCCTCACCGCCCTAACGAGCACAGGTCCTCACTCGCCCTCACCCTCACGGCACTCACAAACGCAAGCCTTGAGGGTCTTACCCTCATAACGTCTCCTGTGAGTGCACTCATGAGGTTGTGCCCCTCATGAGACCTCCTGTGAGTGCACTCATGGGGTCTGAGGGGCGCCAGTTCTCTGTGAGTGAAGTCACTGGTGAGGCCTGAGGTATGTGAGGTCAGTATGAGGGCATTCAGAAATGAGGTCAAATGACACATGATGTGGTTCCAGCGACACAACCACTGGCTGTGTACACTTTAAAGGGCTGGTGTGCACGCGTATTTAGCAATTTCGTCTACGTCGCGCTGGGAACACAGCAAAGCGTCCTGAGCTGACTGATTACTTGGCGATATGGTTCCAGCGACCCAACTACAGGCAGGGTGGACTTTAAAGGGCTGGTGTGCACGTTTTTACCAATTTCGTCTATGTTGCGCTGGGAACACAGCGAAGCGTCCTGAGCTGACTGATTACTTGGTGATATGGTTCCAGTGACCGAACTACCGGCAGGGTGCACTTTAAAGGGCTGGTGTGCCCGTTTTTAGCAATTTCGTCTACGTCGCGCTGGGAACACAGCACATCGTCCTGAGCTGACTGATTACTTGGCTATTTGGTTCCAGCGACCCAACTACAGGCAGGGTGCACTTTAAAGGGCTGGTGTGCCCGTTTTTAGCAATTTCATCTACGTCGCGCTGGGAACACAGCGAAGCGTCCTGAGCTGGCTAATTACTTGGCGATATGGTTCCAGCGACCCAACTACAGGCAGGGTGCACTTTAAAGGGCTGGTGTGCCCGTTTTTAGCAATTTCATCTACGTCGCGCTGGGAACACAGCGAAGCGTCCTGAGCTGACTGATTACTTGGCGATATGGTTCCAGCGACCCAACTACAGGCAGGGTGGACTTTAAAGGGCTGGTGTGCACGTTTTTACCAATTTCGTCTATGTTGCGCTGGGAACACAGCGAAGCGTCCTGAGCTGACTGATTACTTGGTGATATGGTTCCAGTGACCGAACTACAGGCAGGGTGGACTTTAAAGGGCTGGTGTGCACGTTTTTACCAATTTCGTCTATGTTGCGCTGGGAACACAGCGAAGCGTCCTGAGCTGACTGATTACTTGGTGATATGGTTCCAGTGACCGAACTACCGGCAGGGTGCACTTTAAAGGGCTGGTGTGCCCGTTTTTAGCAATTTCGTCTACGTCGCGCTGGGAACACAGCACATCGTCCTGAGCTGACTGATTACTTGGCTATTTGGTTCCAGCGACCCAACTACAGGCAGGGTGCACTTTAAAGGGCTGGTGTGCCCGTTTTTAGCAATTTCATCTACGTCGCGCTGGGAACACAGCGAAGCGTCCTGAGCTGGCTAATTACTTGGCGATATGGTTCCAGCGACCCAACTACAGGCAGGGTGCACTTTAAAGGGCTGGTGTGCCCGTTTTTAGCAATTTCATCTACGTCGCGCTGGGAACACAGCGAAGCGTCCTGAGCTGACTGATTACTTGGCGATATGGTTCCAGCGACCCAACTACAGGCAGGGTGGACTTTAAAGGGCTGGTGTGCACGTTTTTACCAATTTCGTCTATGTTGCGCTGGGAACACAGCGAAGCGTCCTGAGCTGACTGATTACTTGGTGATATGGTTCCAGTGACCGAACTACCGGCAGGGTGCACTTTAAAGGGCTGGTGTGCCCGTTTTTAGCAATTTCGTCTACGTCGCGCTGGGAACACAGCACATCGTCCTGAGCTGACTGATTACTTGGCTATTTGGTTCCAGCGACCCAACTACAGGCAGGGTGCACTTTAAAGGGCTGGTGTGCCCGTTTGTAGCAATTTCATCTACGTCGCGCTGGGAACACAGCGAAGCATCCTGAGCTGACTGATTACTTGGCGATATGGTTCCAGCGACCCAACTACAGGCAGGGTGTACTTTAAAGGGCTGGTGTGCCCGTTTTTAGCAATTTCATCTACTTCGCGCTGGGAACACAGCGAAGCGTCCTGAGCTGACTGATTACTTGGCGATATGGTTCCAGCGACCCAACTACAAGCAGGGTGCACTTTAAAGGGCTGGTGTGCCCGTTTTTAGCAATTTCGTCTACGTCGCGCTGGGAACACAGCACATCGTCCTGAGCTGACTGATTACTTGGTGATATGGTTCCATCGACCCATATACAGGCAGGGTGCACTTTAAAGGGCTGGTGTGCACTTTTTTACCAATTTCGTCTATGTTGCGCTGGGAACACAGCAAAGCCTCCTGAGCTGACTGATTACTTCGTGATATGGTTCCAGCGACCCAACTACCGAGAGCGTGCGCTTTAAAGGGTAGGTGCGCCGATTTTTAGCAATTTCGTCTATGTCACGCTGGGAACACAACAAAGCCCAGGACACTTGGCTGTGTTCCCAGCGCAACATAGACGAAATTGGTAAAAACGGGCACACCAGCCCTTTAAAGTGCACACTGCGTGTAGGTGGGTCGATGGAACCATATCACCAAGTAATAAATCAGCTCAGGAGGCTTTGCTGTGTTCCCAGCACGACATAGACGAAATTGGTAAAAACGTGCACACCAGCCCTTTAAAGTGCATCATGCCTGTAGTTGGGTCGCTGGAACCATATCACCAAGTAATCAGTCAACTCAGGACACGTGGCTGTGTTCCCAGCGCGACGTAGACGAAACTGCTAAAAACGGGCACACCAGCCCTTTAAAGTGTACCCTGCCGGTAGTTGGGTGGCTGGAACCATGTCACCAAGTAATCAGTCAGTCAAGACGGTCTGCTCTGTTCTCAGCGCGACATATACGAAATTGGTAAAAACGTGCACACCAGCCCTTTAAAGTCCACCCTGCCTGTAGTTGGGTCGCTGGAACCATATCGCCAAGTAATCAGTCAGCTCAGGACGCTTCGCTGTGTTCCCAGCGCGACGTAGACGAAATTGCTAAAAACGGGAACACCAGCCCTTTAAAGTACACTCTGCCGGTAGCTGGATCGCTGGAACCATATCACTAGTGCCTTCATAATTTGCCCACGTCTCGTAAGCGTCATTTAAGCTAATTTCTGAATGCACTCATACTGACCTCACACCCCTCAGGCCTCACCAGTGACTTTACTCACACAGACCTGGCGCCCCTGAGACCTCATGAGTGCACTCACAGGAGGTCTCATGAGGGGCAAAACCTCATGAGTGCACTCACAGGAGACTTCGTGAGGGTAAGACCTCATGAGTGCACTCACAGGAGGCCTTATGAGGGTAAGAACCTCATGAGTGCACTCACGGATGGCCTGATCGCGGGCTTGGCCTCACTCACCCTCACCTCAAAGGCGTGAGGTGAGGGTGAGGGGCACTCATGAGGGCCCTCATGAGTGAGTTCGCCCAGCTATGGGAGCAGGTAACACTACTTTGCTCCATGAATGCAAAACAGACAACAATGTTAGTTACACAGCACCTACATAGACCAAGACAATTATTGTTTGAGATCACGCGCGCGTTGCTGGAGTGCCTTTCACCCGTGTTGCTCCTCCATTGTAGCGCGGGATCTGGAATATCTCGTTTGGAATTTTTGTGAGTTCAGGTTAAGCTCAAAAGTTATTTTTTAGTGAACTGGCATCCTCATTTTCCATTCGGTCAAGTGGCTTTCAAAATCCCCAACATAATGTTTCGCACCGCTTTAGCACAGACATTTCTGTCAACCATGTTGTTCACACCCGTGCACGCAGGCATTGCAACATCCTGTAATGCCAGCATCGCTTCACCCCTGAACATTTGTAAATGAACAACGTAACAACAGTTACAACACACGGACGACTGTAAAATGGGAGGGCTTCCGTACTGCCGGCAGCAAAACTACCGATCTCGATATTCACAGTCTCGTGACAGAGAATATGCTTGATGAGAATACGGCATAGATACAGGTCAGCTGGTGGACAAACTCCATGATGCGAAAAGCTTGAGTCTTGGCAACAACTAGAGGATCAAAATGATTTAAAAAAAAAACATTTATTTGATATATTTGTGGTGCTTCGTACGTAGCGGAACTGTTAGGGTGAAACCCTGTGGAACAGTCCCAACGATAACAAACAATACACTGGAGGAGATTGGTGTAAGTTAGTAAATTCAGTAAAGTCAATAAATTGATGAAGGAACATGTTCTATCATAGAAGGTGAGGAGCAGAGCAGTGTGTTACTGAGAGTATAATTGTTACTTATACAGGGTGTCCCAGAAAACGTGTCATTGAATTATAATTAAAAAACTACTCCACCTAGAGTCATGCGGTCAACGGTATTTGTTCTTACTGGGTTTTTGCCACCTCCTCACGTGAATGTCGTGTAACGTAAGTTTAATTATGTAAATTTTTGCGAGCTTAAGTCAGAAATTTGCCTAGTAAAGGTCACTTTTTTATCCCACCAATGTGAAGAGCGTGTCTAATTTACTCAAATTAATGGTAATTGACAAGGATATTCAGGAGCTATCCCATCGGAACAAATAGCCGAACATCATGCTCTACGGAGGTCGCACAGAATAGCGCACGATGAATTTTTCAGCGCAATCTGTGTCAGTCCGACAAAAGGAGGTTGGAAACCCAGCCCATCTCGGCATCGCAGAAAGAGATAACGCAGGCATGGCTTATCACGTCCGGCTTTCGCTGGGATAATGCTTTCCCTCTCCCAATTTTAGGAACTGTTACTTTTTCTACTATCACTCTGTGGGCTGGCTTCGGAACCTCCTTTCGTCGGACTGCGAGCGATTGCGCTCAGAAAGACATCGCGCGTTATGGTCCGGTGCTCCGAAAAGCATGATATTCGGCGATTTTTTCCGATGGGATAGCTCGTGAATATCACTGTCAATTATCATGAATTTGAGTGAATTCGGCACGCTCTTCATATTGGTGGGGTAAAAAAGTGACCTTCCCTTGGCAAATTTCTGAGTTCAGTTCGCAAATATTTGCATAATTAAACTTGGGGTACATGACATTAACTTTACAAGGTGGCAAAAACCTAATAAGAACAAATGCCGTTGACCGCATGATTCTAGGTGGTGTAGTTTTTTTTATTATAATTCAATGACACGTTTTCTGGGACACCCTGTATATGTCTATAACTGAGCCGTTAAATATATTTTAGTTTACTTTTAAATGAGCGCAAACTGGATGTCTGTCTCTGAGACCAGTCTGTCTAGAGGAAGAGGACCAACACGTGACTGAAACCAGCGAAAGCTTTCGATGTTTTGCTTTTTTTTTTTTAGTGTTTGTCTAGCTTTTATCCGGGCTTAGGCTTTTCACATCATGGAAAATGCTCGACTGCTTTGAAAGATGATATATCGTGCTTCAAAATCCGATTAACCTCTCAGCTTCACGGGTTTTCTAATGCCTTGTGAACTTTTGTCACATTAAGGAACAGCTTGATTTTTCTCCTTCATCATCCTAATTCTTACAAATGCCTGTATGCTATAGAGACGTTCCTAATACTACCTCTCCCGGTTAAAATTAGCAAAACCTGTAAACCATTCGTGTTCTCTGTGTGCAGAGATCGCATTAGCAACGTGCAACAGAGTTCGGTAGCCTTGGACCGAAGAGTCACAGAAAGAAGATACTTTCCCAAAGGATAAACGGTATTATTCACTGGTAAGTAGCCTACCCCTTCCAGATTCCATACATTTTGGGAACGCTCGGTGAGACGACGAAACAGAGGGAGCAAACCTGACAGGGAAGGGAGAACAGGGAGAGTTTATCTCCAGTACGCCACGTGGTGGTAGCTCCCGTAGCTAAACTCCTCTGTCGCGGATTCCTGGTCATGTTGATGCGAGAGTCCCTTTAAAGTCGTCATAGGTGTAATCAGACTACTTGCGTTTTCCCTTAAAGGACTGTGTGCCGCCCTCTTGTGCGCCGGTAGACCGCGGTAGAGCAACTCGTATTGTCGCCCCCAGAGTTCTGCGCAGCACGAGGCCCTAGCATATGTGTCAACGGCGCGCCTAGGTGCTCTATAACGAGCAATTTCACTTCGTTTTCGAAATGCATCTGCATCGGTATACGTTATTATTATTATTATTATTATTATTATTGTTATGTTATTATTATAATTATTACGTGTCAGTGCCACGAAACAACTAACACGAAGCGTCGTACAGATGTGGACAGATGGCGAGAGGACAGCAGGAAGGAGTGGGGGACAGGGGGGTTAGTATCAGGGGACGTTCAGGGGCATCAGTGCCGGCATCCGTCAAGATAAGTCTTCTGAAAGCCAGGATAAACCTCAGACAGAAAAGCCGGTGGCAGGAGTCGAACCCACCACCTCGCAGTCTTGGGCACGACCTTGGCTACACCAATGAGCGGGATGCCTTAACCCACTCGGCTATCCAGTTGGTATATGTATATGTCTAACTATCCCGCCCATGACAAGTCATGAAGTCCTTTCAGTGATCAGAACACAACAGCAGTGGGAGTGGAAGGTTTTATTCCAGACAATTCGTTTTTAGTTAAGATGCTGCTTCCACAACTTGCACCATTCCTCACGAGGGCCATGTGCTGGTCGGAAGTTGTTAGGACTGAGTTTCAGATACCGCGGTCTGTTCCACTCGTAAGGCGGCCAATGAAACTCCTCTGGAGGGCGCCTGCGAAATGTCTAAATTCGTTAAAGAGCTCAGAGCACGCCCTTCCAGGTACCGATAGTCACAGCATTTGTCTTACGTGAACATAAACCCAAACTAAAAATAAAAAATAAAAACGCGCGTTCGGAACCAAAAGTCACTCCATTTAAAATCGTTCCAGTATGCGCAGTTATGCAAGGGAACGAAAGGAATGAACCAATCATTCATTCCTCTATGCTGAAGTAATCGACCTAAAGTCACGTGAATAGTATAGTTCGAAGTTTCATCAGCGATAATGTCGCACAAAACACCGTAAGGAAATCGCACTAGAGGAGTACTGCGGGGCAAGATATTTTTGACACGAGTACTATGCCCCGACGTTTCTTGGATCCAGATCCTTGATGTCGAACATACTCCGGCATAGAACATAGTCATAGTCCGCAGAACATAGGGTCCCGTTCGGTTCACGAACTTGTATGAACACTATGCTCGAACTACCAGCCATGATTAATGTCGGAAGGGGGACTGCGAGCGTCTGCGTCTCGTGGTCGTTATGCTGCTGTTCCCTCCAATCAGAAGTGGCGGTGGTGGTGCCCATGACTGAGCTCACCGTTGTCACGACACTTCTAACGCTCTGGGGAAATACGCGTCCTGGACCGACTTCTAAGGGTAAGCTAACTGTGCCGACGTACAGGGTGTCGCAGAAAACGTGTCATTATAATAATAATAAAAAACTGCGACACCTAGATATCATGCGGTCAACGACATTTGTTCTCACGACATTTCTTCTTATTTGTGCAATGACATTTGTTTGATGTCAATATCATATAACTTATTATGTTAATTTTTTTGAACTGAACTCGAGTAAGGTTACTTTTTTACTCCACCAATAGAGTACCAGGCAGCCCGGACGCGCTGCTGGCATCGCGTGAACATCGCAGCATCGTAACGCCGCTCATTGCACGAGTACGGACGGCGTTTCCATGTTGCGATCTTCGGGCGATGCCAGCATTCCCCCAAACTTCTGCACCTACGCGGGTCCCACAGTTTTGCCGGGCCAACGAGGAGTGTCTATGAGGCATTGCGCTCCGGTATAAGTTGCAGTATAAGAGCACGACTGGGACTCTGCCGTGTTCAGGGCGGTGCTTGCGCTTGAAGCAAGAAGTTGAACTGCGTGGCTCGGCTATGGCTCGGCTGCCGCCGCGGGAGCTAGCATTACACTTGCTATTTGATAAGGAGTGAGGACTGGAGCTGGAGACACGGAAGGAAACAAAATTCTCTGACACAGCAACTGTTTATTACGAACCGAACGCTTATATTCCCAAAATCCTCCGAAAGGGGGAAAGAGGTATGAGCGAGGGTTTACTCACACAGTTTTCCTTCGTGGCAATCTCCCAAGATTCTAACAACAACCGTTTCCATTTGTTCCTTTGTACGCAAAACGGAAGTAACACTGCAAATGGGCTGACAGCCATTACACTCCCATAGGTGTCCCACAAGTGCACTGGAAACGTGACGTTTTGTTCTCCGGTTCCAGGCCTCGGAATGCCACCAGCTTGTCCGCGCTCTTTCACTTCCCTTGAGAGGGGTTATTCGCCAGAAAACGCTCTGTCGTAAGGGTGTTATCAATAGAATACTTTACTTTTAATGGTGTTTCTGTTTGCAAAAACAAATTGTAAGAGTGTTTTATGAGGAATACACCTAATTAAAGGGCGTTTCAGAAAGCACCCATATTTCATTGTGAAAAAAAGAAGGAAGCGCGCCGTGGGTCAAATGTGTGCTTAGAAACGGTGTAAAATGATTAGCTGTGCAGGTGTGTTATGGCGCTTACGCTGGTCCCACAGTGTTGCCGACCTAACGACGGATGCCTATGATTCATTGTGCTATGGTTTAGGTTGTTCGCTTGAGTCACGGCTGGCACTCAAAGCGTCTGACTCCATGCCGCTGGAAAGCAAAAGCGTCTGACTCCATGGCTGGGCATGTTGTTCCGGGAGCTAGCATTACACTGTTTCAGAGGCAGTGTTTGCCACAAAACACTCCATCCTAAAATGAGTTCGCAATAGAATAATCCCCTTTTCAGGGAGTTTTTGTTCTAAAACACCGTTTCTAAGGGTGTACGTTTTATGATGAATACACATAATTAAAGGGTGTTTCATAAATACCGCATTTCAGGGTGTAAACAAAGGAGTGCGCCATGTGACAAGCATGTGCTTAAAGGAGGTGCAAAATGATTTATGGAATCAAAAGAGAGGACAAAACGAATAAGTGGGGAGGAAACGCGTGTTGCATTAGTATTTGCAACATCGTGGATGCGCAAGAGCTAACAGCCATATACAACTGTAGCGGTCTTGGTTATAGATCGTGCGATAGATAATGGGAGTCTGTTCCCTTATCTCATGTTGTTACGCGCGTCCCGTATCTTTCTACTTACCTGCTGTGTTCTATCCCCGGTGGCGTTGTTATCGCCACACTAGCGATAATAGTATTTAAAGACACTGGCTACGGAAATAAAGCTTCTTCCTGTTTTGGTTTTGTACGAGACGGCTGCTCGTCATTCACGCAACAACATGGTGTCAGAAGTGGGGTAATGCGGGAAACGCCCCCTTCATTCCATCATGCCGCATCCCCCGCAAGCTGCAGAAACCGCGGCAAGTGGAGCGTCAGCGTTAACGAAGCCTCAGCCGCTACAATCCAGCGGTGTCAGTGGCGTTAGTCTGCCAGTGCCTTCTAAGTTCGACTTTGCGAATCCGGCAGAGTGGCCGTCGTGGCGAGCAGTCTTCGAAGACTATGCCTTCGCTTCAGGTATCGTCCGCACGCAAGATGAAACACGCGTGCGAACACTTCTCTACTGCATGGGGCCTCAAGCTCGCCCGCTCCTCTCGTCACTGGGTGCCGAGAAACCCGAAGAGAGCAAGTATGACGACGTAATAAATAAACTAGAGGGTCACTTCGTCCACCCGGCAAACGAAATCTACGAGAGCCGACGGTTCCACCGTGAAGTGCAACAGCCTGGTGAGTCGGTCGATGCATTCTACACCAGATTGAGAACTAAGGTGAAGCGTTGCGGATATGGAAGCGACGCTACGGAAGACCGCCTAGTTAGGGACAGATTTGTCGTGGGACTACGGGACGATCGTCTATCCGACATGCTGTGCCGTTCAGCGAAGCTGACTTCAGAAGAAGCCTTGCTCCAGGCACGTCTGCACGAGGATGCTGAAAAAGAACGTTCATGTGCTGCGCCTACATTCGACGTCAGTGGTACGCTTCTGAAGGGCCGAGATAAATTTCGGATGCGACGTCGCGACAAAAGTGCCCAGGGTCGTCGAGCCAGCGTCGAACGTGAAGATAGTCCTTCATGCGCGTTTTGTGGACGGGCCAAGCATCAGCGAAAGGATTGTCCAGCACGCAAAGCAACATGTGACTTTTGTGGCAAACAAGGACATTTTGCCGAGGTGTGCCGCAAAAGACTTTCCCGGCGCCGAGGATAGAAGTCGGACTCTGTCGAGTTATCTACAGTCAGCACCCGTAAAGCATGGTTCATCGATGTCGACGTGAATGGATACTCCGTGCACTTCAAAGTAGACAGCGGTGCCGAGGTCACAGTAGTTCCTCCTTCTTTTCCTGGTTGCCCGGACGTCCTCGACGCGCCGAAAAGTGAACTCACAGCAGTCGGAAGTTACTTCCTGAACGTGAAAGGAATATTTCGTGCGACGGTATCTTGGAGGGGTCGCTCCGTTACAGAAACTCTCTACGTGGTACAAAATCAACTAACGCCATTGCTAGAATTTACGGCGATCGAAAGTCTTGACGTCGTACAATTTGTTGGCGCAACCTCGACGACGACAGCTCAAGGACTCCGCCTCACGCCGGAAGACAGCCTATTTAAGGGTCTAGGTGAGCTGCAAGAACAGTATCGCATCAGACTACGTTCTGACGCGCAGCCATTCTGTTTGAGTACCTCGCGACGTTTGCCTTTGCCTCTGTTCAATACTGCGAAGCAAGAACTCCTCAACTTGGAGCAGCAGGGAGTCATCAGGAAAGTCGACAACCCAACTGAATGGTGTTCTGGCTTAGTCGTGGTCCCGAAGAAAACTGGAGGCTACCGTTTGTGCGTCGACCTAACCAAACTAAACAAGGCGGTGCAGCGTGAGAGGTACACGCTCCCGACCGTGGAACAAATTTTGGGACAACTGATCGGTGCAAAGGTCTTCTCGAAACTCGACGCTACGCTAAGTTTCCACCAAGTAAGACTGGCACCTGAAAGCGAAGAATTCACAACATTCATTACGCCACTTGGGCGTTATTGTTATCGGCGTCTTCCTTTCGGGATAGCTTCAGCCCCTGAATTTTTTCAGCGTGCAATGTCACGAATCGTCGAAGGACTTCCAGGAGTCGTGTGCATGATCGATGATGTCTTGGTCTTTGGCGTCGATAAAGCGGAGCATGACGCTCGTCTGAAGAGTGTCATCAAGAGACTAAACGATGCAGGCGTCAAGTTAAACTTCAACAAATGCAAGTTTGGCGTGCCGTCCGTGCATTTTCTTGGGGTTATCGTCAGTAGCACCGGGATAATGCCAGATCCTGAGAAGATCAAGGCCATCAGAGCTTTACCACCCCCACAGGATGTCAGCGGAATTCGCCGTTTGTTAGGCATGCTTAATCACATAGGACGTTTCCTTCCCGACTTGTCGACCATCACCGCTCCAATCCGTTTACTTCTACGCAAGAACACTACCTGGATGTGGGGACCAGATCAAATGATAGCGTTCAACCGCCTGAAAGACGTCCTCAGCTCGGACACTTGTAAGGCCAAATACCATCCAGAATACCCCACTATCGTATCGGCAGACGCCAGCTCCTTTGGTCTTGGTTCCGTTTTACTTCAGCGGCAACCAGAAGGTGAACTGAGAGCGGTGGCTTTTGCGTCTCGTTCCCTAACTCAAACTGAAGAAAGATACAGTCAAACAGAAAAAGAATGCCTAGCAGTCGTGTGGGCCATCCAACGCTTCGATCAGTATCTACGAGGACTTTCTTTTTTGGTTGAAACAGATCATTTACCCCTGATACCACTTCTTGGGTCTAAGGATTTGGAAATGCTCCCGCCTCGCATTCAAAGAATGCGCATAAAGATAATGCGCTATCAGTTTGACGTAAAGCATGTTGCCGGCAAACTTCTCGCAACGGCTGACACTTTATCGCGGGCACCATGCGATTCTGCGGAAAGAAGCGAGGTGATGAGCAGCGTTCACTTGCCCTCTGCAATAACCGTCGACGTTGTTCGTCAGCATCAGCTCCAGGACTCGGAATGCTCGACGATCATTTCGTTCTGTAAAAAGGGATCGCCTGAGCGGCGAAAAGTGCCACTAGGTCTCCTATCATATTGGAGCGAGAGAGCACATCTAAGCGTCTACAATGGTTTACTGATCCACAACAAACAACTGGTGATTCCGGTATCACTTCGCAGAGACATCCTGAGTCTCCTACACGAGGGTCATCTCGGATTACGTCGATGCAGAGAAAAGGCCAGAGAATCTGTCTGGTGGCCTCAGTGTGTAATGGAGCTCAAGCATTTCATCGCGGGTTGCCGGAATTGTGCAGAGACTAAAAGTCATCATCGAGAGCCCCTACTTGTGACACCTACGCCAACTAGACCATGGAAACGTCTTGGAGCCGACCTTTTTCACTTCAAGGGAAAAGAACATCTTCTCTTGGTCGACTATTATTCCCGTTATCCTGAGGTAATCAGCCTTCCTTCTACAACGTCAGGCCAGGTCATCACCGCCTTGAAAAGCTGCCTTGCCCGTTTCGGGATCCCAGATGTTCTAAGGACTGATAACGGACCTCAGTTTTGTTCAAGCGAGTTCGCTAGCTTTGCACGCTCCTGTGGTTTCCGCCAGGAGCACAGCAGTCCGCGGTACCCTAGGAGTAATGGAGAAGCTGAACGAATGGTTCGAACAGTAAAGGACATCATGAAGAAATCCGACGACGTCTTCTTAGCTTTGCTGTCCTACAGAAACTCTCCAGGACCAACAGCGTATCGCCAGCACAATTGCTTATGGGGCATCGCTTAAGTACACGTCTCCCCGTTCTACCGAACACTCTTGATCCTGCCCAGCCAGACCATCGTGCGTTTAAAGCCAAAGACGCCTCGTTGAAGGTAAAGCAGACCACCTACTACAATCGACGTCATCGTGCAGCTCCCTTAACCTCTCTGACTCTTGGGGGACAGGTATGGGTATCAGACTTGAAATGCTGGGGACGTGTGCTCAGCCCAGCACAGCGGCCAAGATCGTTTGTTGTTGAGGTACCGACCGGCACGGTGCAGCGCAACCGCCATCATCTTGTTCCCGTGACGCCTTCGAGGGTCGAACTGCCTTCTGGGGAAACTTCGGCTACTAATACTTCGGATGTTGCTTCTCCTGCAACATTCACGAGGCAAGATCCTACATCCCCGGCAATGTTCACAAGTCATCAACCGGATGCTGGACAACAGGCCCCCGAACATTCTCCGATAGTGACACGTTACGGGCGCAAGGTGCGTCCGCCTAAACGACTGAATCTTTGATACGGTGATGTGACATTACGAGATGACTTCAATCTCAGGGAGGAGGTTTAGCGGTCTTGGTTATAGATCGTGCGATAGATAATGGGAGTCTGTTCCCTTATCTCATGTTGTTACGAGCGTCCCGTATCTTTCTACTTACCTGCTGTGTTCTATCCCCGGTGGCGTTGTTATCGCCACACTAGCGATAATAGTATTTAAAGACACTGGCTACGGAAATAAAGCTTCTTCCTGTTTTGGTTTTGTACGAGACGGCTGCTCGTCATTCACGCAACAACAATGGGGAAAGTTGCAGAAAAATCCCGATGCCGCCCCGGGATTCCGAACCCTAGTCTAGAATGCAACATTGTATTGCCCCAGACCTACATAGTGTCATATACAAAACAGCTAATTCGCACTTCACAATCGGATCATCATTAAGACTACGAGGAATCCATTTCGGACGTTTTGCTAGTGGCAACCCATGGGAAGCCCTGTGACGATATATGACTGTGACAAAATATGAGAATTATGACGCGGTTGGTACCATAGTGTTTTTCAGTTTGGTACCATTACGGAGAAAGACGAAAGATGTCGCCTCAGGGTCTTCTCGAGGCGGCATTCTGAAAGAGCTCCTCTGATTATGCCCACCTTGAACACGTCCACGTGCGTAACGCTATCGAAGACACAGATGGAGAGTGAAGGCTGTCCTTACGCCTAATTTTCGTAGGGATCCACCTACCCAGTCTTTGCGAATGTTGTCCATATATTCACTATGGTCCTGCTGAATTCTTTCTCCCTGTCCGTGTACCACGACGACGAGAAAGGCTCCCCAAACAAGTAGAAGAGCTCTGCCGTGTGGATGACTCCCATCCATGGTGGCTGCACTGCATTCTTGGTGCGGTAGTCGAATTTGTAGAAATATACTTGCCCACCGTGTTTTTGGACTCCTTCGGCAAACTGATGAGCGGGGCATACCATGAAGTAGTCTGCGATGCAATTTGCAATGGCGGTGCGTAGTGTCCGGTAGTCGGTGTGGCCTAAGAGTCCTGCGGAGATACATTGACCTATTTTAAGGGAGAATAACCCCTACATAAAGATTTCATTTTTGTGGCCGCGACGAGGTTAACGAGAAGGAGCAGGCGTTCTTGCTCAACAAGAATGATCTTAGCTCTCCTCTCCCGCTACGTGAGTGGTTCCCGAAGGCGCTCTAGAAACTCATCAAGTACTTGATGCAGCCCGTAAGCGAATGAGTGCCGCCTCGTGACGCATAGAGAACGTGACTGATGTGCCGAACCACGGCTGCTCAGTATGTTGCTCCTGCGCTCCTACTCTTTAATCGCTGTAGGATTGCCTCAGGACAGGAGCCGCCGATATTTCGAACAGAGACTGTTCTTCTTCTGGGCACCGTCCTCATCATTGGCATGGTATTTAAAGGGTTATGTGTGACGTGTTTATTGGTTCATGCGAATTGTGGGTCAACAGCCCGGAGGGAAGAAAGGTACGGACCCTTTACGGCACACATGCCGGCACCAGAGTTAGCAGTCACTTTTATGGAAAGCTACAGATTTAGTTTTTACAGTGCCGCTTGGAACGTAATGGGAATGAAGCCGAGTGTTCCCTCCTAAACGACAAACGAGACGATGGCGAAGACAACAGAGAAGAAGTCAATAACAGGATGCAAGCAAGCTGGTGTAATCTTCCATAGGCAACCTTACCTTGAGTCTGAAGGCAACTACGAAACAGGACGGACGAAGGAGCACTCTCGTCGTTGCCCTCAGACTCAAGATAATGCTGCCCATGTGAAAGATATATTTCAGTGGGGCCACTCTTACCAATCGCACCGTGCAAACAGGGCAGAGAGGAGTTTCCTCGAGCATAGAAGAAATAATCAACTGACTTTGCCTCTGGTGACCAATTAGATATGCAGTGCGGTAGAATGCATTATGCATCCGCATATTTAGGTTTTACAGCAACTGACTATCAGATTTTCTGACACGTAATGACTGACGAGAGCACAGATGTCATCACGATGTAGGAATAGCGAGAGGCACGGAAAAAAAGAGAGAAAATCACAGATCATCAGACACAGCAAACAAATTTATTAAGGTCAACCAATTTGTATTGCCAAAATCGGCGGAGAGGGGCATGAGGAAAGAAGGAAGCGTAGCTTATTAGCTAGAGTCCAGATTTATATGTGCTGAAAATCGAAGAAATATGCATTACGCACTAAAGCTCACCAAGATATGCAGTAAATGCATTAGTTAATCGGGTTGCGTTAGCTGTATGTGGAGCGATGTCACGCATCAGAGCTCAAAAACTTACATCTGCCATGTAATCTGTTTATTACCGCAGGTATAAAATAGAATATGAAAAAGAAAGAAAGAAAAAACAACTTGCAGGACTAGTACAACCTGCACAGAGTTCCTCCTTGAAGGAAATACTTGCCACGCTCCTCATGTGCAATTCCTCATTGGCGTGCAATGTTTACTTGCGCTCCTGATAGAAAAATGAAACTATGTAACGTTCAACGTTCTAAAGCGTAAAATTATGCTACCTTTCAGTTAAAATGTTCTTGTAGTTTGAAGAGGGGCGCTCTACATCACACGTTGTTGCTGCAGCACACTTCTAATGCGGAAGTACTGCTGCAGGCACGCTCTTTGGTAGTGTAGGGCCAGGCACTTCTGCAAGGACATCTACAACTACTTTTAAGACGTAGAACCCATGGTTCATTTTAAAGCCACAGTCCGAACCTCCGGAGGGTATTCCGATTGCGACTCCATTCGATTGTGCTCCACACGTATATTATACACGTAAAATAGAAAGGGTGAAAGCTTCCCCGTTTTAGAGAAAATTAATTACATCCCACGGTTAACCCATATCCGGTTTTGGTTTCCCCGTGACGTCACTGTTGTTTCCGACGTCACAATTGTGCAAGACGACACAACAACACTCAGCACTTGTTTGAGGTGCAAAGTGAGATTTTTCAGGTGAGACTTGATCCAGTTGGGATTGGCGATTTGTTTAATAACTTATGGTATTCCTAACTATGTAGCTTGTAACATTTTCTATGCGGGTGTTGTTGCTATAACTCAGAGAGACGCGCCTGGCAAATGTTTATGCTGTGTAGGCCTCGTTCTCACGATGGACTGAGGAACACCTATGTTTCATCGCTCAACATACACCGTCACATATGCAGTAACCGGTCACTGTTGATAAAAAGCAGGAATGCCATGCGTATTGAAAGTACAGAAACCAAGAACGACGACGCACAAAGAACACACAGCCCATCGAGAGGAGCCAAGCAGACACCGCAAAGGCCGGAAGAGAACGCTCCTGGCGTCACGACTGTCCAAGTGCGGCTTTCAGTCGGGGGCAAAAGAGGCAAGTTGAAAACTGCATTACAATTCTCGGAGCCGGATATAAACTAAATATTTTGCATGGTGGCTCGGAAAGATATAAGGAATCATCTGATGCAGCCTATTTACTTCACATCTGGGGTCCACACTGTCGCTTTAAGCACCATTTGAAATTTGCCATATACCTTTGCACCAATTAGTGTTGTGACACTTGGTCGCTCTTCGCCAGAATTCATCCCAACGTGCGGGGAGTGGCAAAGCAGGACTCCGGACGCTTCGAGCTCTCTAATGTACTTGGCCAGAAAGACAAACTGTGCTCGCACAAGCCGCACCTCAATAGTAAGCGCCAGCTCTTTGAAGGGTGCTTGCGCTTCCTTAATGGCGGTACTGTCCTCGGGATGTCCACGACGCGCTTCAGGTCATCAAGATGAGTCCCATAGACAACGACAGCTTCCAACGATGTACCCCATCTCGTATTAATAGGCTCAGGGGGAAAGCTGCAGAGGTACCCCGCTAAGCCTACGTCGTTCCTTGTCAGGACTTTCCCTTTTTCAGAAGGCATTTCATAACACGTCTTTGCACTCTTCAATGTTAAACTCCATCTTACGTCTCTGAACGTCTCGATTACCAATTCAATTCGATGACAAGTTCATACTTCCAGCTGTAATTACTTTTACGAATCCTTCATCCCTCGCATATCTCGACTCTGGAATGACCCCCCCGGTGAGTGACTAACCCAATCCATTTTAAGCACTCTGTGGCTGTCCACCTAGGTATTTCCATGACCTAACTTAGTCTCAACGGTTTTCGTATTTTGATGGTGTTATCCTCACTTTCGGAGTTGTTATTGCATGCTTGTATCTCTAGCTATTGTGTATCCCGTTTATATGTATATATACCTTATAGTATCTTGTACTTTTTTTTCAGCATCGTGTCAAATATCCGTTTCATCATGTACTCTGTTGTTCTTGATTTTTTCTGTATTCTTACCGTGTGGCCACCTCCGTTACGTAATCTCTTAGGGATCTTAACAAATCAACAATAAATAAATAAATATTCATCCACGGCTATTGTCGTGTACTTCGTATCGAGCAGCGGCTGCAGCCTTGCACTTGCCTCCCGTCAGGTAAGCATGTACGAGAATAAGTTCGTGGGTGATGTTGCTTCTGTTAATTTCAGTCTCGATTTTGCATGCTTCGCTTTGCGGAAGGGTACACTGGTGGACCAACTTACTGTTCGAACGTTACTAATTTGTGATTGAACACCCCATTTCAGACACCTTTATTCTCTCCAGTGCTTCAGAGACTTGGCTTTCTTCATGCCGTAATTGAACGGGATCATGTCCCGCGATTCATCGTAGCTTGATCACCAGAAGAACGCGGTCTGCCCAGCGAGCTATATTGTCAGTCCATTGTGCGATACCTTGTGACATTGAAACATGTGTACGTGCGAAGCACTTCCCGACAGTGTGCGCGGGATGTTTTGTATGAATGAGTGAACACTGGATACCACTTTCCAGGTTGTATTTTCGTAACAAAAAAGTGTGTTGCACAGTGCCCCATGTCGTGTATGTGTTTTTTGCGCGTCGCGAGTGTGTGAAACTCTTTCAAATTGACTTCGCTGACGGCGCGATTCCCTTTTCCACGTCAGGTTGGAAGCTTGAACTGGCACTGTCGAATTAGACCTGTGAATGTTATGCATTTGTCTGATCTTGCTCGTTCATGCATATAGCTTCCTCCATTACGTGGCAAAGACTCAACGTATCGTATGTGTGCCTGATGCACGAAACGGTGCGCCGTACGTCATATTTTTTCAGGTTCGCCGTAATTCTTCAATCCGGAAGTACATTTTTTCTAAATGTACCTCATGTTCATGCGATACGTAAGCGTTACTGGGCGTAGAGTGTAGTGTTTGCAGCATCTATACTCGCATCCAGTTTCCCAACAACTAGATGAGCTACGCAGCGGCCGCGAGCGTCTGTCGTCTGCAGCTGCCCACATTGGGCCACTCTCTAACACAGCCGTATTTCATCTAATGCTTTTTGATTCAAGATCGGCAGGTAGTTTTTGCGCACAGTTGGCACGGCCGGCAGCTTTCTGTGGGCATATTTTTCGAAGAAACTCGTTAGTCGCGAATTCCCCAGCTTATTCCACGGGATATTTAGAGCGACAAAGTTTCACAGATGTCCATCGCGAATCTGTGAAAATGGCCGAATACTTAGAGACCGGGCAAGTAAAAATTGGGTCGATCTCTCTTTCCTGGCCTTTTGCAAATGGTACCGTGCGTGCTGGTCAAGCCGGAACAACTTCTTTGCACGGACCTGGGCATAGTGGATTAAAAGAAAAGCACATTACTTCTACGTGAACGTTTTGGCAACCGTGCGAAAGGTGAGTTACTGTGAACAAACTGTATTTGCACTTGAACATGGCCTAAGTATAGCGACAGCATTGTCTGATCCTTGTGCTCAAAGACTTGCGGTCTCGGTCTGGGCAGTTGTAAGCCACCATACTGCCACATACCAGCTACAAAATGCCGAAAAGTTTCAAGCCTTACCGTCTTCTTCCAGGCGAGATAGAAGAGTATATACCTTCCCATCCGTAGTAAAGCCTCTATATTCTGTCGTCCAACTTTACAAGAGACACGTATTTGTAGGCTTTGGTCTTGGCATTGGAACAAACGATGTGCTCGCGGTGGGATGCGACATGTAGATTGTAGATAAAAAAATGAATGTTAAAGGAAAGAAACAGCTCACAGCGGCGCAAAGACGCGGCGCCCCTAGGATGCTGTCCCTGAGCCGCCAGCGAGGAGAAAATGCGCGTTTTAGAAACTTTTGTTCGATATTTCTCGCGTTCGTTCCTCGCAATCATAGTGCCATGGCTGGTACCCCAGGAAATATGCAGCGAAAACTCTAAATGTGCGTCTACGTGATGAATATGCATTTATATACATTTGAAACTCGTCCCAAATTTCGTTAAAAAGGACTCAAACGGAGTTTTACAACATCTACGTGCAGAAAATACGCATTTGCATGTAAAGCCGAACACTACTTATTACATTCCCCCTGCTGGCTATTTTCAATGACCTCCCATGACTTAGTGGTTCCCGCGCTAGTACCACAGTAGCACCACGCGCAAAGCCTTCAGACTCCTGCAGGTGACCGACAAGTTCTGAGTGACCACACAACTTTTCAGCATTGGCCATGTGTTCCCTAATGTTTTCATTCACGCAGCGACCTGTCTACTCGTACATAAACAAATCCGCACTGATAGAATAAACAACCAATTGTTGGCAGCGCACCAAGGGTTGACGGTGCAGACTTCGGTTCTAGAGGAAAACGGAGTGAGAGGCTTAATCTGAACACATTAAAAAAAAAAAAAAAAAAAAACCTTTGACGTTGTAACGCTTCCAGTGTCACAGAATATTTTAGCGGTTGCCAAGCGTTTTTTTCTTCAGAGTGTGCTGTCCCTCTTTTCGTCAGTGTCTCTCGGTCTCCCTACATCACGTTACGAATAACAAGCTTACCTAGGTAGCTCCAGTATATCTTGCGGAGAGAGGACTTGCTGAAGCTGTGCAAGAATGTTTGGTTGCAGGTGGAAAAAAGCTGCGACTTGGTAACGCGACGGTGGCTGTCGCGGCGAAAGAATTGTGGGCTCACCCTGCAATGTAACCACCACTGCTCATTGTCTTCGTTTGTCAAAGGGATTAACGGTAGAAAAAATCATGTAGTCACGTGTTGAGGATGGTGGTGCCCTCGTCGCGGGTGACTCCCAACATGACACTGAGGTCGCGCCGAAAGCGTCCTTGTTTCAGGGCCTCGAGCACATTCAGAGGAAGCATTTCGTCGCCAAACACTGGGAAGAAAACTTGAAGCTTCTGCAGCAGGTCATGCTGGATCATCTGCATCATAGGCGGAAAGAGTTCAGTCTGACCGCTAGGGGAGATGGATTTTATCCATCGTCAACCTTAAACACGGAGGGCGTCTTGTTTATCAATTGTAGAATTTTTATAATAAAACTATGAGAGCTACCTAGATGCGGTTTTCACAGGTTGGTATGCGGCCAGGCGGGCATCCTGCCTGGGCGGAGAGCGTACGTAACTACAGGACGACTAACTCCCCAAAGTCCAGTTACGGTTACAAGTACATAAAAACTTTCCAGGCGGTCCAGGACGCACACTCCCCACCCTCCTCCCCTTCTCTCCGCCTGGCACCGCCTGTACGGCGCTCATACCCACCGTTTCTTCGCTGCACTAACACTGGGAATGAAAAAAGAAAACAAGATTGAAAATTATAAATTTTGAACACAATTCACTGAGTTATCTATGACGCAAGGAATCGAGACTAAACATTTGGTTTGCATAGCTTGCGAAGCATTATTTCAGTAAAATATTGGTATTCTTGTTTGCACGCTTCAGCAGAGGCAGGACAGCGAGCAGTTTTGCATTAATGCCATCAGAGGACATTCCGAACGATGTAACGAATAAGGTTAATAGTGAACAAACGCATTGCTCAGGGTTCGCCTGTCTCGCTGTAATATTGGAATGCTAGTCGTTCGTTCTGTGGTCCTGAATGTGGGGTTTGAAACACGTTTCAAAATGCATACATTTGCCATGTGGGATGAGGGGTACCATAAACTTGTGCGAAGAGTCATTGGGAAATGACACCAAATCCTGTGCACACGATTAGAAATACAATACGAACTTTTGCGCAATCCCACGACTGAAGGATCCGAACAGCAATGGATACGGTTGATATATATATATATATATATATATATATATATATATGTATATACGAAATATAAGGAAACATTCTGATGCACTTTCTGTCACTTGCTCGCTTTACTTTCTACTTCTTTGTTGCTTAGATAAATTTATAAATGTAGAACACGTTTTAACGGAACTGCTATTGTATGATCGCGAGATGTGACGCGTCCTCGTCCACTTCCTTACATTGAAATGCCATTGGTATTTATTCCACGAGGGGACTCAACTGAACCAAAGTTGTTTCTCGTGGAAATCAGACTCATTACCGCGAAGCTGTCAATGGACGGTCTACGTATCTGTAAGGTACACCTCTTCCTGCACTGAGTGTGCTTCTCTTTCTGTGGAATTCCGTAACACACCCGAACAGTTGCTGCCTACGAAAAATTCGACGATGTGACATTTTATACGCCTTACACACTCATGAAGTACAACAAATCAAATAGACGGAATAAGACATAGTGTGCAGATGTGCGAACAGTGGAATTTATCGTCAGCGGGCTTTGTCGACACTACCTGCCTTGATTTAGCATGCCCAAACGGAGCGTATGGATAACCACAGGCAGCGACAACAACCGTGATTGCTTTACTTCCCGAGCAGGAAGGGTTTGTGGACAATCGACTAATATTGCGTGTGAGATTCATGAACGCAGTCTTCATACGAACTTTTGTTCAGAAGATTTAAAAATATTCTATTCTTTTCTATTTTTGTGCTACGCGTGTCTCGGTTACGTCGATTCCATGCGTTAAACTTCCAACAAAATTTTCTGTGAAAAGGGAATTCCCCCTTCTCCGCTTTTACGATAACTTCTATATTCGCTGTCTTCATAACCTTGTTTTGATGCAATGCCGTACGTAGTAATTTATCCAGACACTCCCCTATACACCCATGACCCCCGAAATCTGAGAGGTTACGCAATATCTTGACAGAGTATAAAAATAAATGGGAGCAGCGTGTATGTTGCGACGTCACCCCCTGTGGAGCCCGGTATCTCCGCCCCCCCCTCCCAGTAACCAAATTCTGTGTAAACCACGAGCCGTACGTACCAGGAGCTTCTGTGGCCCAACTCTGCGCAGACAGGCAAGAATCTGCTTGGGTCGCGTCTCCACTGTCATGTCGTCGTCGGCACAGCCAGCCTCACGTGCGAATATATTGGCTGTGGAAATACTGTTGTTGTCCAGAGAGATGACAGAGACGCAAGGGCTGCCACTCTGCATAACGGCACGGTGAATAAGCGGTGCTCCAAGCGGGGACGTCACTAGGAGTCCAATAGACATTGCACCAGCACTGTTCCCGAATGCAGTGATACTTTTCGCGTCTCCTCCGAACAGGTGGATGTTTTCTTTCACCCAACGTAGGGCAAGGTACTGGTCGTAGATTCCCATGTTGCCTCTCACTTCTTCGTCGTTAAGGTTAAGAAAGCCGAATGCACCCAGACGATAATTCATCTTAACTAGCACTGCGTTCCCCATGGCTGCCATGTACCTGAGGAGACACAAAATACCTTATTTGTGAGAAATATCAATATACATGGTAAATATTGTTTGTTTGCAAGTGCTCGTCGCCATACCAGCACTGGAGAGCTTCGTGCTGTCCAGTTTTCCAGAACAGCTGTTCAGTGTTGGCATGGCGACGTTTCGAGAACACGGACACTACGTGCAGCGCGCCAAACACCTTCGGCTATTTTTCTCCCTATATAAATATTATTATATATACTGAATTGTTGTCAACTTTCCTGAGGAACGTCCATTTTTATTAGTTACGTTTTTTATACAAGAAGCTAAGAAAGCTACACAGAAGAAGTTCTAGCAGTTGAGCAAAGCGGTCAGTCAGACATCCCCTCGATATGTAACTACATGATGACTAATCACATAAACTTCATAAATTAACTCTTTAATTAAGGTATTTCGTGCAAACCCAAGCAGCACAATGTACTGAAAGTCGAGTGCAATAGGGGTGGTCGGTATGTGTCTTATCAGAGTACTTCAGTTTCACGAGTGTGTTCAAGGCCTTCCACCTACCCGTCCACCCCTATTGCACTCGACTTTGAATACATTGTGCTGCTTGGGAAGGGACATAAGGGAGACAATCCTCGTTGAAAGTCATCCTATCCTTTCACAATCCAGAAATGAACACGGGCCGTGAAATATCCAGTGCCAAGCTTCGTTATGGGAAAGAGCCCAAACCAAAACAGCGCGTATCAGGAGCCAAATCAAACCAAATCAGGAGCGCATGACCTTCGCTGGCTGAGGCTTATCGAGCCTACAAGAGTTTAAAATGGCAAGACAGATCAGCATCTACGTTAGTCCAATCATCTCAATCGCTCCAAAGCACGTGACCCTTTGACGTGGGATGAGCGCTGTCCTCCCTGCACTCCCGATCGGCGCGGTTCCGGCTTAGGCTCATTTTCATAGCAAAATTCGGCGATGGACTGCCGGCATGGTCCGGCATCCTGCGAGGGAGAATCCAAGTTGCGAAGCAGACGACAATGCTGGGTGACGTCACGGTATAATACGGAGCTCTTCGCATTTCGGTTTCAGTTTGCTATTGTCAGCCCTTAGGGATTAATTACTCGCGCAAAATGAATGCGAATGTTGTGTTCAGCACCGAGTGGGTGTTTCCTGTAAGATATGATGTTCACCTGTTTTTTTTTTCGGATCCTTGGGAAGTCACTATCGTGTACTGTATGTGACTGTCATGTATTCTAGAGCCATAACTTTGTAGTCGATGCGAGTCCCAGAATACAACACTACTACTTAGTATACGCGATCAGTAACTATACCTGAGTGTCTGTTACCGTATCGAATTTACTTTACTAAATCGACTTATGGTATTTTTAAGTTTGCGCGACGAACCCCTGCTCGCTTACTCTCGTGATTGCCTAATAGCACCGGCAACATCATCAGCACAAAAGAACACGTACATCCTATATCGCTGTGCACAATACATTCTGGGTGAACCACCTTATAGTGACACTTTAGATCACAGAGTCAAATATCTCCATTCGTTACTTCCTACTACCACTTATAAGCAACTGCATCTATTCACAAAGCAGATGTATCTAGTCGTGCTATAGTTGCAAATTTACTATCGGTATCACCTTTCTGGTGGATTCACCATATTGCCACGTATCGTCTTTGGGGCGACCACACGCAACAACATCAACAGGCAACGAGGCGTCGAACGACGGGCTGGGGCCCGCGACACGTCGCGATACATGGCAAGCGATCCTTCTGGAAGCATCTGCTCCTTCGCTCGCATCAATCTCAAGGACGTGCCGACGACCTTGGAGAGGCTTCTCTATTTCCTTCTCTCCACCGACGCGTGTTTTCTACAATGTTCACCGCCGTGTATAAAAAGCTTGTGAGCTCCCAGTCGGAGCATTCTTTCACCTTAGTTCTGTCTAAGAGCTATCCCTCTAGTATTAATCAGCTAAGCAGTTGAATAAAGTGTTCGCCGATTATTCGCCGTCTCGCTCGTCTGTTTTCATCCGTGACAATATTGCCTCTTTGAAGGAGTTCATGCGTTTCGTGCGAAATTGCTAGCAGCGTTCCTTTCTTACTATAATGGACTGGATGCTGTTAACAAATTCTCAACCGGTGCTCCACAAATTGTTTCATTGAAATTTTCGTTTACAGTTCTATGAAGCGCATGAGACTCACCGTTCCAGAGACAGCGGTTTTTACTGCGTTATCTATTCAGTTAGTACATTTGCGCGTTAATTCCGCAGAGTGGTGCTCGTCACTGTAGAGGTTTTTGCACATGATGCTTGTGAGATGATGTTAAAATACAAACATTTGCGGTACGCGACATCCCTTAGACGGCGGCCTTTCAATACAAAGTTACTATTATTACCGCAATGATTCTACCTCAGGTCTCTTTGTATGAGAGGTCGTTCGTAGAGGAAGATTCCTCCGTGAAAGTACACCATCACATTGAGCTCACTGCGGGGATCGAGAGACGGTGTCCAGATGTTGAGGTAGAGACAGTCCTCGCTGCTCACCAACCGGCCTTGCATGCATCGCGGCGGTAGTTCCATGCATTCCTTCACCTGGCTCCAAGGTCTGACCACTATAGGTCTCCTGAATCGCAAGCGTCCCACAGGGGGCTCGGCGTAGGGGATACCCAAGAAAGAGTATATGGTACGGTTCATCACACGCTGTTGGAAACCTCGAACAGGCCCAGTTGACGTGGAAACGACGTCGGCCTTGCACACTGCACAGAGGGTGACCAATAGAAGCAGATGCAGCCATCTGTCCCCGTTGTTGGCACCAATTTTGGCCCCGCGGGACATAGACGACAATTTTGCCCTAACACATTCACGACCCCCGCGACACTGCAACTTCTTTTTCGCTTTGTCTCTCTCCCTTGTTTTCTCTGATACACAGGTAAAAAGATGCGGAGCTTGCAAAAATGCGCTACGTATTCGTTGTGTTTTCTGTGTTACTTATTGTGACGAGGAGGCTTTAAATGAGAGTCATATCATCTCTCGTGAGATAATACAATCCTCATAATTATTTTTTTTTTCTGTACTTTTCGATAGAAATTCCTCGGCACCTGATAGAGTGGACAAGGGTCACGGTGAATGCGCAGTGGTTGGACCAGTTTCACGACGTTTGTGGGCACTCCAAACAGTATTCTGCAGCGCCATTTATGGTCGCGTAGGCGGATTTTTCCGTACACACGCAAGTATCACATACGCTGCAGCTCTGAAAAATCGTGGCGCAAGGATTTCCACAAAGGAGATTATGTTTCCGGTACGGCGGTAAAGCAGGGAACACGCCGGATACGACCGTGTAGTAAGGGCGCTCTACACTAGAGGATGATAGTTGATGCTACAGTCGCCGGACGAAACTTTAGTGCAACTTATGCAAAATAGTAAGCGCCGTCTCGGGGATGCGGTCGCAAATGGGGCGGCCATTTTCGTGTTGTCGACGGCGGGAGAGCACTTCAGAGGTAGCTCGCTGCCGCTTCAAGGATACCTCGCTGACTCGTCGTGTTTCCCGTAAATGCAGCAAAAATGCCTCCACATTGTTGCGTACTACTCTGCAAAGAACGTAGACTCACAGACAGGGATGTGGACAAGGTACGTGTTTGATATTTCGTTGAAGAGTAATGGTAGCTAGTATTTACTTCGTTGCCGCTGACTGGCTTATGTCGTCTATAAACCATGACTCTATGTGAGTACAGAGAGGTGGAAACTTCTGCGGTTAGGTTGTGATACGTTTGACCGCACTGTACATGCGATGTGCATACACGGAATACGGCGACACATGAATCAGTTTCGATATAAAATGTGGCACAGCAGACACAATACCAGCACAGTATGGCAGTGTTTTGTGCCGCAGAGCCGCCAATGCCATTCAGCATAATCGTAACGTCAGCCATATCTTTTTATTGGCCGATAAATCATTTCGTGATACCCAATGTTATTGCTGCAGCGTCGCAATGCATCGCATCGCACTCTTGTCTCTTATCATATATATACGAGTATGCAGGGTGCGTCATGTAACGTGTCATTGAACCTTTGTAAAAAAACGGCTCAACAGAAAAATATGGGATAAGCGGCTGCCTTCCGGCCATTCAATTTGCCACCTATTAAAAATAACTTTGACGAGTTTTAATTGAAATAAATTAATTTTCTGATTTTAACTCGGAAATTTGCCTAGTCGATGTAACGATTTTGTTGCTAAATCAGATAGACCGTTGTTGAATTAGCCAAACCCACTGCAAAATACGTTATGTAGTAGGGCGGTTATGTTCAGAAAAGTCGCCCGAAAATTCAGGTTTAAGTGCGCATTTGTCAGCGACGCACTAAGCCGGCCGCAAAACAGCGGCGTGAGGAGGGCATATCACTCGCCCCCTGACAGAGCGATAACGAGGGCGGTGACCTCCATGTGTAATATCCGTTGACAGCAGCAAACTGCATTGTCGCTACCCTTCCCTTATTTCTCAGCTGCTCTGTCTATAAGATGGGGAGTGCTGTACCCCCTCACGGCGCTGTTTTGCGGCCGACTTAGGGCGTCGCTGAAATATGCGCAACTAAACCTCAATTTTCGGAGTACTTTTCTGGACATAACCGCCGTACTAACGTATTCTGCGATGGGTTTGGTTAATCTGATTTAGCAAGAAAAACGTTACATTGACTACTCAATTTTCCGAGTTTAATTCTTAAATTTAATTTATTTCAATTAAAAGTCTTCAAAATTATTTACATAGGTGGCACATTCAGTGGCCGGAAGGCAGGTTTACCCCATATTTTTCTGTTGAGACGTTTTTTTACAAAGGTCAAATGACACGTTACGTGACGCACCCTGTATATATATCTTTGTAAGTGCTCAAACGTCGCCACGCCAGTACTGGACAGCTTTTTCGGCCTTATTGGGCCGTCAGCAGTACGCAGGCAGGCAACGTTTGAGCGGATGGCGTCAGAAGGTCACGTAGCACGTGATTCCTCCCGTCAGGGTGTGCTGACACACCACTGAAAGCCCAGTGCAAAGCCAGTGAAGTATATTAGGGAAAATATATTAGGACCTGCCTGCGTACTTCTCATGATGGCCAAATAAGGCCGAAACAGCTGTCCAGTACTGGCGTGGCGACGTTTGAGCACTTACAAGCATATGCTCTGCGTGCAGCAAAAGAGCTCCAGCAATTTTTTTCCTAATATGTATATATATATATATATATATATATATATATATATATATATATATTGCAGGTGTGTTTCCACCGTTTCGCTAGGGATAGTACACTGTTAAAGAAGTGGATAATTGCCATAAAGCGAGATGAAGGCCCTGATTTTCGTGTGACGAAATACACAAAGGTGTGCCCAAAACATTTCTGCACGAGTAACTTTAAAGCTGGTATTGCAAGTGGTCACAGCCTTCTCAGAGGCACAGCTGTGCTGTCAATGTTTGCGTTCAGATGCAGCCTCCGAAAGCCACCAAAACTGCGTGTGGCACTGTTACCACGACCATCCGCCAGTCGGTTAGATTCAGCACACGAATCGACAGAAGTCCTAGATGTTCTGGCTGAGGAATATGACACTGCACCAGCCATGACATGGATGGTGAAAACTCTGTTCAACCTGCCTGCAATGTCCGAGACACAGAGGGGCTAGAACATCTGCTGTCTATCACCAGCGAGAATGACCACGAAATACTGAAACTTCATGACAAATGTGCTCCCCTAGACGAACAACTGATATCCGCCAGGACAGCAGTTCATGAACTGCGAACACAGATCGAATGTCTTGCACGCCAGCTTCAGGAAGAAAAACAAAGGACATCAAATTTTGCTCTTGAAAAGTTCAAGCACTCAAACGAAGACACTTTGCTTTACACAGGTTTGCCGGGCTATGGACATTTTGTATGGCGCGTACTCGTGACAGGTCCTTCGGCTCGATTAGGTTGCGCAGGCCTTTCTCGCTCCATTCAGTTCTTCTTGTCACTTGATGAAAGCACGACGCTGTGAGTCTGTGTAGACGACCTTTGTGCCAACACGATCTAAGTGCTTGCTGCCTTGAGTTTAGGCCGGACTCTTCCGGTGATACACTGATATTCTGGCAAAAGCAGAAACACGAGTGAATATCAACAGTGAACTCGGAATTGTGAAGAGTGAATTTTTACACTGATAACACAAGCTGGGTTTAAGGCTTCAACAAAGAAAACACAAGTGTCATCGCATTGTCTTCCGGTCTCCTTCATAGCATTCAGAGTGGTACGATGCTCATTATAGCCATTGCGGAAAACACTACCCAGGCCCTATTTCGAGCTACCGATTGCGCGTGACCGACACCGTCGGTAGGCGAGGATCGCTCGCTCTCGATCGACATTGCGGGAACGACACATGCAACTTTTGATATTCCCACGGCGCGGCGTGCTTGAATCGCGAGGTGCACCGCACGAGCTAGCGAGTTGTTTGCAACCGATGGCACGTGATGCGTGATGTCACGTAACGACGGCACCGAGCATTTGGTATTTCCTTGCCTTCTAAACGTGTCGCTTGTGAACGACGCTATCGGCTGAGTGTCGGTGCACGGGCGACTGCTCGGACCCAATCGTTTGGCCTGTCGATTAGCCGAGAGCATTCAACGGAGATGGCTGCAAGTTACTTCGCGTGGCTGCTATCGAGGCCAACGCGGTCGGAACCTATGTACACGTCGACGTGCCTTCATCGCTCTGTGAGGCAGAAGCGGCCTCGGGCGATGCCATATAAATGACTGTTGATGCGGACTCCGAGGCCGGCAGTGCCCGTATCCCGAGTCTCCAGCATCCCGATCATCGCCACTTGCCCTATCGCAGAGGCGAGCCGCTACTCCAGCTCAGAGAGCGATTCTTTCAGAGGGAGGACCTCCTCCCGTCCCCCGCCTGTGTTGTGAGATGCGAGCTGCCTTGGCTTTGGTGGCGCTTTTCCAGTCGGTCCACGTCTAAAAGTTTCCATTGAACACAACTTCAATCAAGCAGTGGGATATTGCAACAACAACAACATATATATTCTGATGATGAAGGGGGGAGGTTTTCCACTCTAGGAGTGGAACGCTACCCCATAGCTAGGGGGTCAATATGAGTGGTGACAATGATGAGTGATGACGATGAGAGATGACGGGAATGATCGAAGCGGCGATGGCGATGATGAACGTGATCGTGATGGTGGTAATGTCCGAGAGCGCTGCTGGGGTCATAATGAGTTCTTTAGGCCTGTCGCCTCAAAAGAGCCAACTACATGACGTAAGGCCGCCCTGGAGTGGGCCACGGTGTCCCAAGGGCCGAGGATGGGGATATTGCAGTCGTCACTGCTGCCGCGAATTTTGAGATTTTTGTTGGTGTTTCATATCTGATACTAATTTACGCACCTTTCTCCACCTCTCAACGGGATTTCACTGCACCACCGCTGGCGTTCAAACGTGTAGCCAGCTCGCACCACTGCCTATTTCTGTCTTGCGATGTGTAGCCAGCGGACAGCCCACCCGTAAAGAGATTACGGTGCTCCCCCACATAGTCGAGCACAATGTGAAACTGCTCCGAGGTGGGACGTGAAGCGCGTACCGGTGAATCCCTCGCAGATAGAGGAAATTACAGTCAAACCTCGCTTTACGAACACCCTTCGTTTCTCAGAAAATCGTTCGTAAATCGAGGTATTCGTAAATCGAGGTCCGATGAGTGCAGTGCACAAATACCTCACAAAAACACGGGAAATTTTGAATAAGTTTTATTTTTGAAAATACTGCGTAATTGTGCTTTGCACCATACTTTCTGCAAGGTCTATCCTGTTTAGAACAGATGACAGAAGTCTGACACTTGACTCATCCACCCGGTCCACATTATCCTCAAAGTACCGTATCGCGCGGATGAGACTGTTTCCAACGGTAATATAACGCTTGTTACCGGCTGTCAGGACTGAACGCCTTCTCTTGGAACGGCAAGATGTTTCCATCTCGGAGACCTGGTCCAAACTCACAACCGTTCGGCTGTAAACGCCCGAATTATTCTTTCAGGAAATGATGAATCATGTTTGTGGAACGTAGTGGCGTTGGGACATTGTATGTTTGACCTTGGCAGCATGTACTCAGGAACTTTCATTATCCTCCGGTCCATTGGCCTGTCCTCTGTACGTTCATAACGCCCGTTCGTATATCGAGGTCAGAATGGCTTGGCTACTTTGGGTCCGTTCCCTAATAATCCGTTCATAGTTCGGATATCGAGGGTTCGTAAAACGAGGTCAAAATACATGGAAAAAGTTTGGTTCCCTGTGGAGCCGTTCGTAAGTTGAGGGAATCCGTATATCGAGGGTTCATAAAACGAGGTCCGACTGTATACGAAAAAAAAAAAAGAAGCACGGCTTGTTTCTTTCTTTTTTTTTTGCGTCGTCTTTTATTGCCTATGTTTGCCTTTATCTCAAATGCACAAAGTGATATTTGCGAACGCGCTCGTGCAATCGCTTTGTCGTCGTCTTCTGGGATGCGCGTGACAGTAACGTTGAACACGTCGACGGGCTGAACGATGGTAAATAACCCAAGCGCGCGATCTTTAGAGGTAAACCGAAATCCCAAAAGTGGCATGTATCGTTCCCGCCGCCTCGATCGCTTCGCCTACGGACACCGTCGGTGGTCCGGAACTACATGTTGTAGCTGCTCAACGGATTGGGAAGTTGTCAGTGGTTCATTTACCTTTGCCTTTCGCACCTCCGACTGCTCTTCACTGCATGTATTCACTGTCAGCCGTGGAAAAATTTGCTAGAGCGGGAAGCCGCTACAGAATGTAGCAAAAAAAAAAAGAGAAAAAAATTACACACATTGCTAGCTTATGAGGGTCGGAACGAGGCGGCAGTCGTCTTCTGGTGGTTCGTGTTGAAAGTTGCTCTTTTTCACGTTCCCCTCTGCTGAGCTCTTCCCGCTGAACAAGCGTGCGTATCGGTCAAACGACAGGATAGTTCACGCGCGGCTCGTCTCAAGCACAGGAATACCAAATTATCGGCGCTGTCGTTCGATGACATCACACACCACGTGCCGTCGCTTGCAAACGACTCGATTGCGCGAGCGAGGCACCTCGGAATAGGGCCCCAGACTATTGAGACTGAGAGCAGTCACAAAGTTCTATGCACATGGGCCCTAGTGAGTGCGAAAGAACCATATGGTAGATTGGAATATGTATCACGGAGCGATGACATCTGCTTGTCCCTCCAAGTGATTCCTCTTCGGGAGTAGCCAGGTTGTTAAAAAGTACAGCGCTCGACCATACCATGGAATACCATGGTACCATGGAATATGTGCTTTGAGACCTGCAGCCAGTTCAGTGACCATTCCATGCAGTGCCATACGAAGTGTAGAAGATTACCTTCCACTGAATTGTGTTTGTTGAAGTCATCTACACAATTTCCACAATGTAAGTACACGTTTAACCGAAGAAGGTATACATGAGGGCGTTAACAAGGCCATACACTTGCTATCAGTATGCTTCGTTCTTCTGCGGTAAATCAGTCAGGAAACACATACTGCGTTGCTCCGAAGAATAGAGGCAGTTCCGGGACAAAGTTGACCTCACTGGGCCCTGCTGAGATGTCACCAGCAATCTACGTCTTAAAGAATGCAGGAAGACTTGCTTGTTGGCAGGTCATCGGTGGGCAAGGGGATGCCACTCCAAGCCTTGTGGTGCTGAAACGCCTCTTTCCAGCTCGCAGGACAGAAGCGAAGTCGTGGTTCCCCAGGTCAGTTGGACGTCCTCCAAATTTCTCCGAAGACTGCAGCTGGTGCTGATGCTCCGAATTCCCAGCTCGTGCGTCGAATAGCCGGACTGGCATTGGCAGAAGTGCACCACCTTCCCGGCGGCCCTCCATTCCACATCTTGCATGCTCAATCAGGAGGAAGACGTAGTGGGAATCTCGTGGCATGATGATGTAGTACTTCATGACAAATGTCAGATTGGCCATCTGTAGTCGCCCTTCGATCCTCATTACTCAATTTTCACCCAGAATGGTCTGTCCCTCTTCATAAAATGCTCATTTTTGAGCGACTTTCCCTCTTTAAGGGTCCGATGCTCATCTGGAAATGACGTGACCTGTACGTATAGCGTCCAGTGTGTCTTCGCCTTTTCCAATTCGTCCTTTTTAAGGGGCCCGCCAATACATGTACCTTCACAGTTCTCACAGAAGCGGATGATCCACGCCGTCACTCTGTTGATGCATTCCTTCCCCCAAATTGAGGACACAGAGAGGTCCAGAATCTGGAATTTAATCAAAGGCGGAAACTCTGGCAGACATGAAGAGGGTCCAGAACAGCCACGAGGACCACAAGCTCCCGTGCTCTCCAGTTTTGTTGGCTTCCGTGCACGAGCCGGATGACGTTTGCCCGTGCCCGACGATGACGGTGCCGGTTAGCAGTAGTCTGGGGCCGACGGTAGCGACACAGTCGTGACACTGTGGAGCCTCGTCATTGAACTGAAGTTACGGCAGTTCACTGCTGGGTCTGCCGTCGTCGTAACTAGTGTTAACGTCGTTGATGTTTTCTTTCTTTCTGTTTCTGTTTCCTTTCTTCTTCCAGGCCGTTATGCGTACTGTTGTACTGCCGTAAGTGCTGTTCAGGCCATTCTTATTCATTATTCAGCCATCTTGAACCATTCCACCAAGTATCGCTGGCGATGAGTGTATTCAGACGCATGCCTCGCGTGAGCATGTCAGCCACATTATCCGATCCAGGACAGTGTCTCCATTGAGTTTCTTTGGTGACGCTTTTGGTCTCCTGAACCCTCCGTTGTACATCGTCCTTCCAGTTCTCGGCTCTGCCATGTATCCAATGCAGCACGATTGCTGAATATATCCAAAAGAATACATACTGAATATCCGGGAATGCGTCCAACAACATTCTGTACATGCGTACGGCTACAACGGCCGCTTGTAGTTCCAGACTAGTAGTTGATGACGTGTCCACTGTTTCCATAACAAGATGTGCCACCGCTCCATATGCAGAACAACTTGCGTCGCAAAAGAAATATAGAGACGCATTGGGTGTCCATGTTCCGATCTTGATGTAAGCCAGACCGTCCAGTTCATCGCACCATCTTTCCCAGGGCGCCTGAAGTTCCTGCGCAATAGGCTGACCCCAAGTGAGATTTTCCTGCCACATTCGCTGCATATATAGCTTCGCGACGATGTGTACAGTGACAGCAACCCTAATGGATCATATATACACTGAGTCGTTGGCAGCACTTTCCTCTTCGTCCATGCACCGGATTTTGTGTGCTGGAGAACGTTGGAAGCATTGTACAAAAGTACGTCCCGTTCGGTGTCCCACGTCATACCCACAACCTTTATTACTCGGGACTCACCCGCAAATGGTGAGATCTCCTCCGGGTCCTGTGCGTACAGCTCGTTCAACCGTGTTGAGTTAGATCCCCATTTTCTCATATTCATGCTTCCCTTGTGCATTATGCGCTTCACCTCGTTGTACGTTCTAATTGCATTTTCCTCACAATCAGCGCCTGCAATGAAATCGTCGACATATGTACATTCTTTCAACAGCTTTGTTGTTTCGGGGTATTCTTTTCGGACTCTGCAAATAAGATCTTCAACGTTGCTGCTAATAAGAAACTGCTGGGGCCAATCACAAATGTGACTCTTGTCATTCCCCGCACTTGTACCTTGTCATCGCTTCCTGTGGGAGCATCTGCATGCCAGAGACACCGCAAGGCATACCGATCCTTCTTGTGAATGAGTACTGGGAGACTGACAGCGATTGGCAACGTGATTCTTTTTACTACATTTTAAGCAGCCCATGACCTCAATCAGTAATCTCTTCTTCTCCGGCAATGAAATGTCGCTGTCACAAGAAACCGTGCGGTGTTGTTCAGACTGGTGAAAAAGACAGGGTTCGTTATTCCTGCCTTGACTGGGCCTCCTTCAGTTGTGGGCGTTTATAAGTGCAGATACTGTTGGAATGTCCACACTTTTGGATTTTATTTTCGACTGGCAGGTTTATATTCTTGCTTGTCTTCATTTGTATACGCCGCCGCACGTTCTTTAGACACAATCTTGACGCGTAGATAGTCCACTAATGCTTGAAAATCCTGACTGTAAAGTTGAACTGTACCGTCGCCGACATTCGCCGTTCTACCAGGGGTGGCATTAAATTCCATCCGATCTTGGTGTTCAGTGACCATTTCTCGTGGTAACTTGTTCAGAATTATAGGTCTAAGCAGCGTACGTAAGCATCGGTAGATATACTCAGGACCTTGAGACCACGTATCAGGGACTGAATTTCATTCTAGAACTGACGGAGCTTTGAAGTATCTGTAGTATCCGTCACAGGCGGGATATTGGTGAGCCTTCTGATGTGCTCATCAGCTATGCGGGTGGAAGATCAATACTCCTTTTTTAGAAGTTCAATGGCCTCTTGATAACAACCCTCATTCAAATTCAATCGGTGTATAAGATCAGCAGCGTTTCCAGTGAGCAACAACGTCAAATAACAAAATTTCTCATTGGCCGTGAGAGTGTTGTTATTGTGAACGGCACCGTCATACCGGTTCCAAAAAGGAAGCCACCTGTCACGGACACCATCGACTTTGAGAAGTTCCAATTTTGGTAGTTTTATCTTGTTGTCCCTATTGACGGAGCAGCTGTATGCGAGGTAGTTTTGGAAGCGATAGTAGTGGTATACTGGTGTACTGGGATACTGTTTGCAAATGAAGGTTTAGCCTAGTTATGATTCCCAAAATCTGATGACGGTACTCGGTTACGCTTGTCATCTCTCGGTCATATCCTTCATAAGTAAATTTATAATTCAGTTCGTCATCTACATTTGTTTTTAAATCTGTAAAAATTTCCTGGAGCTTCTCTTGCAGAACAACAAAGTCATGTTCGCTTGTCGTTTCTGCTTGCAGCCTTTCAGCTATGTCATTCCTTGATCGTGTGGTTTGTAAGCGTAAAAATCTTCTATCTCTTCGTAGGTTGTCGACGGACGACATTATCTCTGTATCCTCGGGAGTAAAGAAAACCGTAGGTCTCACCGTGGTCGATGAAAAGATCACTGCCGGTAGTCAATCCTTGTGATAGCGGTAGCCCTGTAACCTTAATCCTTGTAGCCTTGTAATATCCTGGTCACGGCATCTATTTCTGTAGAAACCGTTAGACTACAGGACAGTGCAGATGTTCAATTGCAGAATGAAATTGCTGGCGATGCGAGATGATGATATGGGTGATGATGCGTCTACGCGCAGTCTTCTTCAGTCCTTCATGGCTGATCTATTGTGTCTGCAACCTCAGCGCTCGTTGTTGCCAGACGCAAAAGTAATTTTGCATAACACTTATTTCTGCGTGAGGCCGACCACGGTCTGTTCACTGTTTCTACGTGAGGCCGACCATCGATTCACCACATGGTGAATCGTTGAATTCGAGGAAGCATTGATTTCAAAGCGAAACCATCCACATGCACAAACAATGCACTGCAACGCATTCGGTGGTAAGAAAGTGAAGGTTTCAAGTAGGTCTGTGCAGCAGAGGCAACAATAAACGCTTTAAAATGGTCAAAACACACGGAATGGTAGGACCGAATAAGAACAAGGAGGAAGACACTCGCGAGTCTTGTACCAGTAATCAGGGCTTGCATGAGCTCAGGGTATCGTACCCGCTCGATAACGCAAGAGGCACAAGCGGGGACGCTCCCTGAGTCACCCAAATTAGTTCTGAGCTACGAGTTATCGGTTTACCTTAAAGGAGCTTGGAAAGCACTTCAATTACAACCATTTTTTTAAACCAAGCAGTTCTCACGTCTATTAAAGAGACCAGGCGAAGTAATTCTATCAACAGATGCACAGATATCGCATAATTCGATTTTGAAAACCGTGGCCGTGCGCAACGGTGGCAATGCCCGGAACGAGCCGTCGAGCCCCTCGCGTCATTTTAACGTCGAGAAAGTGGAGCCGCTGATTGGTTTAGAGGAAGATCGTCTGCTATTTTTCACTCGGAACCCCACCGTAGCAATGGAAGAAGTTTCTTTTTGTTATTCTTCGATTTATCAGATACTGTAAACGAACATTGGTCTACAGACACCGTTCAAGGTTAGGCCGTGATATTGTGGAGGCCATCCACATTGAACTCCCTGAGCAAAGTTAACCAAAAATCGGTCAACCTGTCCCCGCTAGACCTCGGATTTTCCCTCCCGCGACCTTCCGGACCAGGTGGATTATGAAAATAAACTTCAGGTGCCAGTTGAACACTGTTCTGTCCATGCCTGTGTTTTGTATGGTGTTCATTATCCTGGTGACTGTTTGTTGTTCTGTTGTTGGCGGCAATACGTATATACACAGTGCAGCACTAAGCGCTGCTTCAGTTCACGCTTCAAAATGATCGCTGCATCACTACGGAGGAGTGTTCTTGCTGATACGTTATTGTCAGATATAATCCAGTGAAATCTATCGCAATATGCCGGTCCCGGCACATCGCGGCATCAGGCGGCAGGCAGCGCGCGTTGAACATCCATTGGCTGGGTTACACACCAACATGGCCAAGCAGTGTCATAAAACTACCACAATTTATGGTCAACTTACCAGTCACCGAGCTAAACGAGAATTAGCCGATGCAGGCTACAAACATGGACGACACAAACACGCAAGTGTGAATTCATCCGTGCCCGGCGCCTTTTGTTTTGTCACCACATAATGACCGACAACGCCGGTTAAGTTTGCGCCCGCCAACATATCAGCGTGCACTGAAACAGCACGTGACTAGCGTAAATGTTATGTTAGGCTCGACGAAGGTAGTCACGCACTTTAATGTTGCACAAGTATTTACAAGTTCCGATCAGAGTTCTCACATCGCCGAAATGTCCCCAATGCCACTCACTCTCCCGCACGCCGGATTCTCTAACTTTCCCTTCCTCGTTCTCTCCTCTCTCTCCTCCTTCTCCCCCGTTGCGCACGCGCAGACCACTGACGTCCCCTGCGCATGTGGCTCCCTCCTGTGCCAGCCACGGGAGGTGAACCTGAGTCCCAATCCCTCACAGTCTCCCCCCCCCCCCGCCCCAACGTTTGCTATCCCGCAGTTGCGACGCGAGCTTGGATGACCTTGGATGACGTGGATGGAACCCTGGCGCTGATAACATACGGCCCGTCACGCCTGGGAGCTAGCCTGCCGAAGATGCCCTTACATGCATTGCTGAGGATGTGGCAGTCGCGCAAGACACGATCACCCACAGCAAATTCAATGGGCTGTCGACTCCTGTTGTACTGTTCCTCCTGCAGTAGCCTCATCTGCCCCTGATGGCTGCGTGCAAAGTCAAGGGCACTCTGCAGGGCCTGTGACAGCTCTGCACCATATTCAGGTGCTGACACTCTCTCTCCTGTGCGGTGTCCCGGAGATGGTGTCCACGATGTGCGTAACTCCCTTTCGTAACACCGGAAGGCGGGAGTGTAACCTGTGACAGTGCTCTCCGATGTTCGCATAGCAAATGCAATCTCCTGGAGATGCTTGTCCCAGTCACGGTGGTTGTGGCAATAGACCATAATGCTCTGCTTGACAACAGCATTATGCCTCTCAACGACCTGTCCAGCAGGCCTGTAGGGAACTGCATGCCTGTCAAGAACACCCCACTGTTTCATCACTTGCTTCCAGATCTTGCTGACAAATGGCTTCCCATTGTCGCTAGAAATGCTGCGCGAAACACCATGTCTACAAAACACCTCGACAAGTCTTGCCACGATAGCTTGGGAAGTTTCAGAATGAAGGGGGAACAGTTCCACAAATTTCGTGAATTTACCCAGGACTACTAGGATATACCTATGTTGGCGGAAGGGGTCCAATAATGTCTACGCTCAGCTCATCCATAGGCACTGTTGCCCAGGAGCTGGTCATCATGCCTTTCGGTTTCTGTCGGTTAGATTTCATTCTTTGACATACACCACAGGCTCTCACGTATCTTGAGACGTCAGCTCTCATGCCCAACCAAAAGTGATGCTGTCTTATTCGTTTATAAGTCTTGAAGTACCCCATGTGTCCACTAAGAGGGTGGTCATGACCGAGGTGTAGTATCTCTGAGCGAAGCTGCTGAGGGAGCCATAGTAGCTTTGCGTCGCCTCCGACATGCCAGAGGACGCCATCCAAGTCCACTTCGCTGTCATGTGACAGGTCTCGAATTTGCTTTGCTTCTCGTGAATCTTCAGGAAGATATCCGCCAGTAATGTGACTGCTGATGTTTCTCAATAGCGGGTACTGCAGCTGTTCTTCTGCCAGGTTATGTGGGTCAATGAAAGTTGCTACTGATGTCTGCTGCACTGCTAGTGCATCCTCAACTCTACAGAGGTCTTTGCCTCTGGCACCACAATTGGCAACCATCTCTCCGCCACGGACCACGGAGTATGATTGTCTGATCGTCCAGGGAAGCGACTCAACGTATCAGCAGGAATGTTGGCTTTGCCTCTGCGGTGTTTCATGGTGCAGTTAAAGCCCTGAAAACGAAGTACCCATCTTCGCACCCTGATTGAGGCCTGTTCACTGCGGAACATCCACGCCAACAAGGCATGATCACAATGCACCTCAAATTGGGTGAACTCCACATAAGGCCTAAATTTGTCTAAGGCCCACACTACTGCCAGGCATTCCCCCTCCTCCACTGTGTAGTTCCTTTCAACATCTGTCTAAGTCTTGCTGATGAATGCTACCGGGCGCAGGATTCCTTCACATTCGTACAATAGGACGGCAGCAATACCCACTCCACTTGCACCAGTTTCGATGATGAAGCGACGGTTGAGGTCCGGCAAGCTTAGCTCTGCATCTAAGAGCTGATGGTTGAGGTCAGAGAAGGCAGCCTCCTGGTCGGCGCCCCAGGTCCACACACATGATGACACCATCACAAATGATATGGCCGAGGAACTTGAGTGATTACCTACACAGCTCAATTTTCTCCGGGTTGATTGTAAGACCCGCTGCACGTATCCTATCTAACACTTCTCGCACGTGTACAATGTGGTCTTCTAAGGACTCTGAGTATATGAGCACGTCGTCCAGAAATGTCATGCAGGACTTATGCTTAATACCGTGCAAAACTTTGTCCATTAGCATTTGGAACGTAGCTGGGGCACCTGCTAGTCCGAAGGGCATTCGTGTGAATTCGAATGTGCCCTGGGGACAAAGGAAAGCAGCCTTTGCAGTGCCATCTAGTGCAAGCGGGATTTGAAAGAAGCCCTGATAGAGGTCGAGACTTGAAAACCATCGCGCCTGTCCCAGCTGTGCCAGCAGCCAGTCTGTCCTGGTCATCGGGTAGACTGGAACACGGGTCTTGGAGTTTAATGCTCTGTAGTCGATGGCCAGACGGTAGCCTCCTGACTTTTTAGGGAATTAACGGGCCGGAGCTCGCATCCGTGTTGGTATATTGTCAGGTGTCTCAAGCCCGATGAGGTCTGTGCGACCGGGGATTGACGTCAGTTTGTCGTTATATTCATCTAACACATGCAGTATGCGTGCGTTTATATGATCTTGACATTTCATTGGCTCTGTACTTGTGGCATGTGCTAGCAATGGCTCTTCAAAAAGTGTGTCTTAAGCATGGTTCACACTAGTGCGTTCTGCTGCGTGCGGATGCGTGCGGGCGCTGGTTACCGTGGCAACAGATTCGTGCGCGACGTCAGGAGGCAGAACGCAAGGAGTTCGCCCGAGCTCAACTTTTTTCGACGCACGCAGCAGCCCGCAAGTGGAGAACGAATGGCGAGGCCGCCTTCCGAGCGTGCGCAGTAGGTTTCTCTCTGCGAGACTGTTTTCAACATGGCGGCCACCGGAGTGGAAGGCCTTGAACACCCTGCTCGGCGCTCATTGGCTTACGGTTTGGTGACGCACGCATTCGAACGCAGGTATGTCAACAGCGGAACGGATTGCTTACAACGCACGCATACGCACGCCGGCGCTCACACGCAGCAGAACGCACTAGTGTGAACCATGCTTAAGGCATATACATCGTCAGCAATTGCCGGCTGGGAATGGGCTTTATTTGGAGCACGTACGAAGTTAATCAACTGTTGTGAGTCCACCCACCGCGTCCCCTGTGGACCGAAATGTCTGTTGCCACAAGGAAGTCTCTCCCTAGCACTACCTCCCTGCACAGGCCTTGCATATGAAGAAAGCGCTGTTTACGGCTGCAGCCAGACCAGCGAATTCCGCATCTGATTGACTGTGCTCTGTTGGTATATCCAGATGCTAAGCGGAGGGAATGAGACTCCTCTCGAGGGGCTGCTCCTGCTGACTGGGCCGCTGCCATAGCTGCATCTTCAAAAAGGCTCACGCTGGGTCCGGTGTCCAGCAATGCTTGGAAGACGCTGTTTCCTACTGTCACCTCCAGCAAGGGCTCCCTGGGGCCGGCTGTGGCTGCTACCTGCAGCAATGCGTTGTAGGTGCTGGCGGGGTCCGCACCTACACCCGGGCGTTTCCCGGACAGTTGGCACGAAGGTGTCCAACACCGTTGCATGCATAGCAGCGGGGCTGTCCTCTGGACGGTCTTGTAGCACACTGCCTCGCCATGTGGCCCATTCCTCCACAGCGATGGCAAACTTGCGGCTGATTCCGTGCTCTAGCTGCAGCTTGAGCATTGGTAAAGCCCTCTCTGTGGAACTGCCATTGATGGCCTGCCTGGTCTCTACCGTATCCAGCGCTGCTATCCCACGCTGTGGATGGCTGGGTGTTCCTTGGCTCAGAGTCAACAAGGGGTGGCCGTTGGAGTGCTGATGGTTGTAGAGGTCAAGCATATGCAGTGGCTCCTGGAGCTGTCGGTTGACTTGGTAGCTGGATTTGTAGGGTGTCCTCAACAAACGCCAAGTCTTGAGCTACTTGGCTGCGCTTGGTGGGGGTGGCTTGTAACTCAAACGGCTCCATGCCTTCTCCATTAGCCCACCGGCAGCCTCGGCCATCTCGCGCAGGTTTTTGAACTGCATATTCTCCGCCAAATCCTGGAATTGGGGATGCATCAGCCTCCTCGCTGTAAGCACTTTTTCGTCGTCTGGCGCGTGCTCTCCGATCCGATCGAAGTATTCGGCGATCACGTGTATAAAATGGCGGAGCTTCTCCTGCGGGTGTTGTGTCCGCCGCTGCAACTCCGATTTCAGACGTTGTTTGTAGTCGTCGGATATGAACTCCTTTCGGAACGCGTTCACAAAGTCCCCAGTCATCGAACTTGCCGACAAAGCGCCACTATAGCTTCGCGCTGCCGTCCAGTACTGCAGGTACTACTTGCAGAAGTCGCTTGTCTTCAGTTATGCCCGAAACTTGGCAGAATTCTTCCAGTCGCTGCAAGAACCTGGCCGGTGACTGCCGGTCCTCGTAGCCCGAAAATCTTGGTAAGTCTGAGAACGCGCCGCCGGGTCTCAATTGCGGTAGCGACGTTGCTGCGGTTGTGGTCGGGCGCACTGCCCCGATACCTGCCGTGCCTGACGGGGTGCCCTACGTTGTATCGATTGGAGTGTTCATCAGAAGTTGCCGAACTTGGCCCGCTACTCGTTCCCTTTAAAGAAGAGAGCCGTCAGTTTGTGCAAGCATACTTTATATCACGATGCCGGCGTCTACCTTCACATTTGGCGTCCCGCTGACTTCATCGAGTGACATCTTCACCCCGGGTTGCTGGGACAAGCCCCCACTTGTTAAGCTCGACGAAGGTAGTCGCACACTTTAATGTTGCATAAGTATTTACAAGTTCCGATTAGAGTTCTCACATCGCCGAAATGTCCCAAACGCCACTCACTCTCCAGCACGCCGGATTCTCTAACCTTCCCTTCCTCGTTCTCTCCTCCTTCTCCCCCGTTGCGCGCGCGCAGACCACTGACGTCCCCTGCGCATGTGGCTCCCTCCTGTGCCAGTCACGGTGAACCTGAGTCCTTATCCCTCACGGTTATCTGACTATAAAACGCACAGTCGCGCGCGGGAAACTGCCAACGGTGAACTGTGACTAACCTAGACATAACATTTCAAACACGCAACTAACTAACCTAATGATAAACTACGCACATGCCGCCCTGCTAACCAAATGGCTGCTAAGACGTGGCTTTAGTGCGTTAACACGACTTGGACACATATCGAAAACCCGTGAATTTGAGTGGTTAACTAGTGGTGTTATCTTCTTGATCACTGCATATCATCTTACGAAGCAGCATTTTCCCTAGTTTTCCTTGTTTTGAGAACATGAATCCATCCCATCCTAAAGTTGGCAATACGAGAACGTGAATTTCGAGCGTGGAGGTCTCACGACCAGGAATATCGAGGTCCTTCCTTATTCATCACTTGATAGGGAGAAAGCAGGGGCAAAGAAAAAAAGGAAAGAAAGAAAAGAAAACCGGGCAGCACTGACCCAGATAGAAGCGCGGTCAGCCCTTTCCACCTTTATGACGTCACCAATAACGTTTTTTCCTTCTCCTTCTTGTTTAACCCTGAAGAGCGAGTCGAGCGGGAACGCGCGCGGCGATGTTCAAGTGTCTTTTTCAAGTTATCATCAAGTTATCAAGTTATATCAAGTTATCATCAAGTTAAGTCATCTGCTTCCACAACGCGTTCGGAACGGAAAATTTTTGAGATGGCTTTCTGAACTATTTTAAGGGTCTCAGTCTCGTGCCGTCGGTTCGACTTGTCTCAAGGCGCATTCTACGGAATAGTCAATTTGAGCAGCGTTTTCTGCTCCGCTGCGGAGAGAGCGAGTTCCACTGGTCGTTTTATGTCACCTCGCTCCGCTACGGAGTGCTCCTTCTTGACCGCCGTGAAAGCTCGGATTCGGTCGGAACTCCAACGAAGCATTGCATAGTTCCCAGGCGGACAACGAGGAGGTCCATGACAACCCCTTCAGGATCGGGGTACCAAGGAAGCTGCTTGTTGCAAATCATTTTACTATATGGGTTGAGCTTGACCCGTTGCGGCAGCTGGTGTCAGCTGGGATCTGGGACCGGCTGTTGGACATTTTTTCCCCAGTTTCGATGAACCAACTCATCACCGACAACGCCTCGTATTTCACAAATAAGACGTTTGTCAATTCCTGCTCTGCGTTAAGCATACGACACTTATAGACATCCCCTTATTACCCCAATGCGAACATTATTGACAGTTAATGGGAACATCAAGATGATGTTTGGGTCTTTTATGAGCAGACATAAGGATTGGACGCCAAGAACAGGTCAAGAGGATTTACACCGGCTTATTTGAACTTACTCGTTACTACTCGTTCCCGCTACTCGTTCCTTAGCGGAGTATGCAGATGATCTCCGCGATAGAATCTCTGCTGCTATTCGTTTGGGACGAGAGTGTCTTGAGGTCGCAATACTGGAACAGCTACTCCACCATTAGAAAGGTTGACGCCAGGTCAATCACCACGTAGAAGACGTGGTTCTATAAGGCGAACCCATCGACTTGACGCAGAGAAAGGCTTTGCTGCCTTACACGCTGACCGGTGGGACGGTCTGTATCGGGTGAACGCGCAGCAAATTTCAATTACTTACAGGCTTGAACCTTGCAGCGACAACGGGCAATCCGGCCCCGACCGCGTGCAGGACCACAATATCTTCTGTCAGTGCATCTCGGATCAGGGCATGTGGGAGGAGGAGCCCCCCGATCCAGCACAAGAGCGCTCTCCCTTGAGTCCACTCACGACTGGTCGTCAATTCAGAATTTCCCCGGATTCGCCGCTCTAACCTACGTTCACGTAGGCAACCGAAGACGGTTTCCTTTTTTTTCTCTCTCTCATGCAGGCCTCGACCGGGTTCCCAGGCCCATCGGTCAGTAGCATCAGTTAGTAGCATGCATGTGGCTTTTCCTTTCCCCTATTGTCTGTTGTTACCCTCAATGGGCTTTACTGTGCGCTTTACTATACTGGTCTTTAATTATACACGTTCAACCAACAACCACCTGATTGCGTATGCATCATGTTGTCCTTAATACGTGTTAATTTAATTTCAGTATTTTGTTTTTGTGAAATCAGCACAGCGCGTCGAGTAGAATTCTTCAAAGATGAAAGTTATTTATTTGAGTTTAGACATCGTCAATGAAATATGTATTCCTGAACACTGGACGAGTTTTCTCCCATGTAAGTGACGGGATAGTTGTAGATGAGGGTCTTGGCTTCCACCTCTTTGGACTCGAAGGCATGATTGTTCTTCCGTGCTGGAAAAGGAAGAAACGCCAGTTCAGTATGCATTCCGTCGTAGGACCTCACAGCTCTGCTGTTAACGTAGCCGCTGTCGTCTGCAAGCAGTTGCAAAGGACACCAACAAGCTTGTACCACGTCACGCGGAATTACATAGCTCTTCTGCAGTTCTACGATCTCGTAGACTATGACACACTGAGTACGGATGTCATTCTATACTCCGTCTATGATAACATAACACGGTGAATTCCTTTGCTTCAAAAGGCCACGGCTAAAGGGGTTGTGAAACCATTTGCAAACTTGCGAAGAAATAACGGTGTAAACATTGGTCTATATCTGCAAAACATGTACACCATCGTCATGCGTTACGAAGCTATTGCACTCCTCCGTCGCGCTCATCTCTTCACCTCCTCGCCCGTTTCTGGAGCGATGTCTTACCGCGGAGAAAGTTGTTTTCCATGACGACAGAAGCGGTTGTAAAAGGAGCCTGCCACCACAGAACAGCCTTGGCTATGGGGATATTCGGGTACTTCGGGCAAGCGTGCACAGGTAAAACGTCACTTTCCGTCTGTCAGCCCGCGCTGTTCGGCGCCACCTGTTGTCGCAGTTTTAACAAACCCACCAGGTAAACAACCGTTCAAATGAGGACTGTGCGACTTTGCACTTTGATCCATGGACTATAATGTACAGCTCCCCGCAACCTTAACTTGAACGCCGCTTCGCGTGGCGGAGGAGGAGGAGAGACACCCTAGTGGGATTCAGCTGAACTATTGGGAGAGCGCGTTTCTGACTGTTCCACTCGCGTGTAGGGGTGTCCGTTATTGCTCAAACGCCTCGAAGGCAGGCGGGCGTTGCTTTCCGAAGACGCTGTTATCGGGATTGCGATTGTTTGTGTTGCTTATGTGCGATATATGCTCGATGATATCGGTAATCTCGGCGATATTCGAGGCATGGCCGCGTTGACATCTAAGAATGCTTGTGTGCATCCGAATGGGTCAGCAACGATGCTGTATCAACTCGAGACGAAATAAACGAGGATAAAACAACTTTATTTTGTGATTGTGAAGTTTCATCTCCTTGAGTGGCGATGCTTTTCACCATTGCTGATGATAATAAGGTGAAGCGAGGATAGAAGGGCATCACACATATATTTGAGTCAGAAAAGAATGAAATGAAGTCAGCCGTAGTAGGTGGCAATTGAAACAGGACAACTTGTGCCTTTCCTTTTCATGTCGCTACATTTGCAAGTGTTCTTGATGCTCAATACATCCTTGCACATATTCGGACTGCCCCGGGACTAATTAACCCATGCCTTGAGATGCTGATCAGCAGTTTGGGGCATTCAGCCGGCGCCGGGTAAAGGGCTTCAAGTCCTTTGGAGCTGTATGTGTTACTTTTCTATCTGAAGTCGTAAGTTAAGCGTTATAGCAGTTTACGCAGACTACAGGTTATATCTATGCGGATCCTCTTTACGCAAGAATGTACTGCCTGTCAAGAGCACTCGCAGGTGTAGCGACATGAAAATGCACAAGTTGTCCTGTTTCAATTGCCGTTTCGGTGCCCTATGTCATAATGCGGAGATCAGTGCTCGCACCTGGTACGGCTGACATAATTTCTACTTGATTTATTTCGTCTCGAGTTGATACAGCATCATTGTTAATCCATTCGGGTGCACATAATCATTCTTATCTGTCAACGGCGGCCATGCCTCGAATATCGCCGATATTACCGATATCACCCAGCGTACATCTCACACAAGCAACACAAACAATCGCCATCCCGATAACAGCGTCAGGGGAATGAACGTGTAGTATATTTCTATTGTCGGGAAAAACTCACGTGACCTCAGACGTCGGGCCAATCGTTGGGCCTCGGTAGAGTAGTTTTTTGCTTTGTTTTATTTTGTCTCTATGGGTGACGCGTGACGTAAAGCGACGCTGCCGAGGGGTTCTCTTTCCCTTTCGCCTCTGTTCTCTCCCCGCTTTGGCGGTTCTGGGTTTTCGTTCGCATCCAGTGAAATAAATAAAAGGCGGAAGCGTTCGCTCTTTCTGTTGCACAAGGTGCTTTATTTTTCGGGATTGGTATTTCCAAATCACACATATGCAGTCTTCTGTATCTGCGCCAAACACGAACTTGTCATGAACATTGTTTCTGAAGTTCGAGTAATATGCCGAAGCAACTTCACATTCACTGTTAGCTGATGTCTCAAGTGGAAGACTTCACAGTAGATCAGTAAATTCACTGCCAAGGCACACACAATCACAAATCCAGCATGACAGGAAACATGTCCATATCCCTTTGCTGCTTGTATAGTGTCACATGTCAAGGCTGACCCGTCACAAAGGAACCTGTGCAGCTGCTAAGCCAAAAGATGATGTTCCAACCACTCAGTGTGGCATATCCATTCTATTGCGTCCATGCCGATGCTTTTCTGAAGCAGATATGAGTTGAGCAGTACCTAGTTGATACCTGAGCAAGAAAGACCAGAACAGGAATCAGAAAACGTGAAAACTAAAAATTCTACCGGCCGAAATGCTGAGTATATGCCACAGGTACGGTGCTATGCTATGCTACGCTAAGCGGCAGAATGGAATAGGAACTGACTTACCTGCCATCGAGTGGAAAAACACAGTATTGATCCTTCTTGAATCATTGTCGCGCCAAGCAAGCGAAGCAGACCTGCGCCTTCCACTTATCTATCACTGAATTTACTTGCAGAAGTATCCAAGATGATTCGAGTTTTGCAGAGTCGGTATCGACGGGCACTAAAAGCCATCCAAAGCGGTACCGGCAAAGATGCTTTGCGTGCGTCCCTGCTGCACCATATTTCGAAACTTTACGGCGAACTGCTCCGGCACCCCAGACACGGCGGTGCCCGCTTTCCCGCGCCACGAAAAGGTTATAATTTCAAACCGACCAATGAGCGCTCGCATACCAGTGGAGCGGCCGCAGGAGCCAATGGGATGCTCTCGGTAGAGAACTTGCGCTTCGACGTAAAAATTTTGACGTTTCATGACGTTTGATGACGCGAAAGGCTCGCAGCGCCTCACTTTAGTCCGCAAAGGAACTCGCGAGTTTCATCCCCTTGACAGCGTCTTCAGAAAGCAACCCCCTTCTGCCTTCGAGGCGTTTGAGCAACAACCAAACACCCCTACATGCGAGTGGAACGGCCCGAAACGCGCTCTCCCAATTGTTCAGCTGAATCACACTAGGGTGTCTCTCCTCCTGCTCCGCCACGCGAAGCGTCGTTCAAGTTAAGGTTGCAGGGAGCTGTACTAAAACGTACGGGGGCCGTACGGCAGCGTAGCCGTCAAACGGATTAGAACCGTACGTTTAGTGGGTTGCTTGTGGTTTCTCAACCCCTTTATTAAGACCCGGGAATTAATGGAAAATGCCTATTTTTAGAATGTGTTCTAACGGATATCCTTACCCTCCTCCACACCTTGCCAATCACGACGATACAAATTACAATGTTTCGTGTTGCATATAATTACATATTTCTCCATATTTCTTCCTGACCGTGATATAATATGACGGCTAAATAGTTTGTCATATTTCGGCGGCATTTCGTTGGATATTACATGCCGAAGCTTCGACACTTCTTATAGACTGCTTGGTGCACGCAGTCAGTGCGTTCGGTCACCACTGCTTGCACGCAGAACGAACTTCTCAAAACAGAACGCTCGACAAGTAGCGAGGGAGAAGGAAAAAAAAGAAAAAGAGAAAATAGATGCTGCAAGCATCTGTGTGTCCAAATGCCTTTTGAAGTGCCGATTCTACTTCGTGCTATGCTAATCGCAATTTCCCCTTATTTGCATAAATACTTGCCTCTTGCGAGTGCTTCAGTAAAATAAGAGACCCAAAGTATTGCAATTCTCAAAGGCAATGAACTGTACAACGTACAGCTGTCTGAATATAGTGTACATGAGCTAGGTAGCTAGCGAATCCACTGGAATAACATCCATATTTTCGCGGTGCATGGTTTTCTTAACTGGCAGAACAGGAAGTTTTTAATCAGCCCGTGTTCAAATGTATGTGCGTGCGCGCGTGTTCTTTTGAAAACCTCAGTATAGCTGTGGCAGTACACTGCAATGACCAATGAGGAATACCAGAGTGTGCACGTGTGAACGTAGGTTCCAACTTTCAGTAAGGAATGTACAGATTCTCCTTTGTGTGTGTGAGGGGGGGGATGTGTGTGTGTGTGTGTGTTGTTGTCGTCGTTGTCGTTGTTGTTTGACGCTTTCGGTACTGATGTAGTTCCAAGCTACGTAGCAACTTCCGCAGGAACGTTACCGGCATCATAATAATGAAGTGGGAAGCATCACCTTGAACTTGAGGAACGAAGTAGACAGGAGGCTCGCAAACCAGCTAATGAAATTTTATTTACAGGTTACACCAGCTAGCTTGTGTCCTTTACCTTTCGTCATCATATTTTGGGCATAGTTAGAGGTTTCACGCCGTATATTTGCATGGATTAGATTTTTCTGCTTCCACGCACTGTGCGGTTCCTGTAATTACGTAGTTGCTCAGCCATCATTGGCGAAAACTGCTTCCCACTTACTTCTGGCAGCGTCACAACGCCGAGCGTTTTTCTTTTGCTTTTTTCTAGTCCGTCTGATACCGGATCATCGGCTAAAAATTATTGGCCGCTAAAAATTATCTCAAAACTTGGCAGCGTTGACATCGACGCACGCGAATCGCGAGGACAAACCCGCGCTACGCTTGTCGGGCTTTGCACGTCATTTTCAGTATGCCCACCCATTCGTATTTGACCTGAAAACGTCGGTAAGTTCGATTTCGCAGGGATATCGAAATTTACGATGAGCCGATCTCCTTCCAATAATTGTGTTCACTGCAACACACAGGCCGTATGCAACATTCTTTTAGTCTGTGGAAAACACCACATCGGGCAGACCCCACCAGATTACTGAGCACGCGCATAACTTAAAAAGTAACAGAGGCACCTTATAGGAACACTATAAATGTAACGTCGCCCCAAAAGGCGAAGAACAGATAAGCATCGTCATTGAAAATGTTTGGCAGTCGATCTTCAACTTGTCGTTATCACCAGGATGCACATAAGGTGGGTGGTGGTGATGGTGAAAGCGCCTGCCGCTATCGGCCTCATATAGGTGGGCAACGTCACGACAGACGCCCTGGGTCGACTTTTAAGGCTACTGTACCGACATATGTCTGAAAGCGTCTGAGGAAAACCGAGGAAAAACCACAGACAGCACAGCCGGCACCAGGATTCGAACCCGGGTCCCTCCCATTCACGACGTGACATGACCAGCACGCTAACCACTGAGCCACGGGAGCTGGTGATGCGTGTAGGTGCCTCACTTCGCCACTGATTCCCCACGAGCTCTTGTGAGAGCCTAGCAAAAAGACTTTGGAGTGAGCGATCTTTGAATATAGCGGTGACGATCGCTATGTGAAAGTTCGAGATCGTGGCTCCGATCTTGTACGCTAGACTTGCGCAAGAACTATTGCCGAATCACGTGTCAAAGCGATTAATTCAACGCGCGTTATGGGATAAGGGCAAGCTGAAGAACGGGCCCCAGGTGCGTGACGTTATTAAAAAAGTGCTCAAAGTGTTCACTCCTTGTTACCTATAGGTAGCATGACGTGCACCCGCACGTGTGTGGACGATACAGCCATCGCCATCACTTCTTCGGACATGGATGCCAAAATGCGTTTGAACAGTTACAGATTTAAAAAACTGTGCAAGCAGCACTGATGCCATTTTTGCGGTCTTGTTACGCGGTCAGGCGGACATGCTATGGGAAAGAGCATGTTTGAGTTTGAGTTTGATTTGGAATTTTCTGGCGTAAAGGTATCTGGGAGCATGCTGCGCCGCACTGATGATGTTGGTTTGTTGAAGGCTAGCTGGTTTGATTCATTGCCCATAGCGTTGTCTCACTGGGGATAGAGCATGTAGCGAGTGGACGACTGATTACCTACACTTTGTTAATTAACGTTTTAATTAGATGTTTTCGCGAAAGTACGAGACAGTTGAATTATAGAGCAATCATCATTTGAACACATCCATTCACTGGTGTGTATCTGCTGCTCGTGAATAAAAAGTCGGAATAGCTTTGGCATTGTCCGATCTGTGCTGGACAATCCCTGTAAGGATCTTCACAAGTAACACAATGAATAAAGGATAGTCTCAGTAGAATCCTCACCCTCGTGCACGAAGTAGTCAGCCACGTACTGCATGACCTTCACGGCGTTCTCGCTGTGCGGCAAATGTTGGTGCTTAGCGTTGTCCACCCATTCGAATGCTGCCTTCTCTGGGTGCCACTGTGTCGCGTAGATAGGATAGTGCTTTGCTGCAAAGATGTATCCATTATTATTATTTTTTTTTTTTTTGCTAAAGGCCATTTCAGCTAGTACCTTGCACGGTGGAGATGAAGGTCAAGCCGTCGGCATCTCGACTTGTGGAGAGTACATCGTAGAAGTCATCGATTCCATACTTGGTGAAATTCTGTGAAAAAAAAAAAACTTTGGCTTTGTGGCGGTTCGCGTTATGTACCTTTGTACGGAAAACGTTAATTATCAGCAAAACTGCGTGTAGCATCTCAAATATGTAATACTATAATGGCACGAGATACTGCTTGCTGCGTGTGGTGTTCCGAGAGCACTTGAGAAATCAATTTCGCTCACACTGGTGAGACGAAAGAAGTTAATAAAGCACTAAGAAACGAAACTCATAATCATTGTTCCGAATGACACTGTTCTCGATCCTGATTTGTTGAAAATGGGACGCGTGCGCATTTTCGTCACACACTGGCCACACGGGCGATGTTCAATGATCATTGAAAGCAATGACCATTGAACTAAAGCCACTGGATTGGGAATGCAGGAACCCAGTCACATTACCTTGAACGCGCGCACAGCGCCATGAAGTCTTTAACGAGCAAACTTGTAAAACAGCATTTGATCCCACGTTCTCTGAAATGTTGACACGGTACACACTTGGTGGCGCTACGCACATGTGCAACGGTCATGGGTTTTAATGGTAATTGAAAGCTGCCAGTGTGGCATACGAGGGCGTGCTGAAAAGTTCGCGGTCCGGCCCACGATATACGAACGGGATCTCGTCATCGTAGACGGATTCTCGCTCCGCCCTTAGGGTTAAGCGCACGTGTAGGGACCCTCCCGTCCATTCAGGAAGCATGGACAGAAGGGCCCTTCGGGTGCGCTTAACACTGATGGCGAAACGAGAAAGCGAGACGAAGAAGAGGAATTGTAGGTTTGTATCTCGAATCCATTCAGGAAGGAATGAGTGGAGCAGCCCATTCCATCGAAAACTGAACTATTGAAAGCTGAATGGGAGTCAAACGCGTGACGTCACCACTGATCTTCCAAGCAGCAAAATAAGCTGCGTATCTGCGTATCTAACTGATGGAGGTAACATTTCCCTGAGTTTGAGGAAGGTACAGAAGAGGGACACAACACGTACGAGAGTCTCGTACGTGTTGTGCCTGTGTCTTCCTCAAACTGAAGGAAATGTTGCCTTCATCAAATGCCCACCAGCTCGCTTGCACACTCCTCATTTGTTCCTTCAAGTATCTGAACATTCTTAATATATATTTTCCTGTAATTTTTCTCTCATATTTTCCAGTACTCTTTAAAACTCGAAGCATTTTCGAAAGTTCATATGCTGGGCTCACGGTAAAGTTTAAGTTGTTATTAATCAAGTGACGAAAACAGACCCAAAATTCAGATGCGTTGTATTTGGTACTTCAAGCTATTTTTGTCTCTTCTTATCCTCGACACTGGCAATCTCCCATGGCATGGCGAGTTATCATTTTTCCGCTGCGGGCACTTTCGTGTAGGCCCACGTGACATGCGAAAGAATGGACCTCGCCATTTCTACGCGGACCGACACTCGGGAGGCCAGCGTCCTCTCCATAGCAACGAAGAGGAAGTCGTCTCCAAGGCTGAAAGCAACGAATAAAAGGCCACGCTCGCCCTCGCATTTCCGGCCACTTTGCTCTGTCCTCGTGGGCTCCTTTCCACCTCATTATCGCTCGCCGCAACAACTGATGTCCCTTCTCTTAGGGACATAAACGGCTCTGTACAATACTAAAGGGGATCGCTTCAGGCAGTCTAGTGACCGATACACACGTGCTCTTCAGAAGTGGTAAAGAAATATGTCAAGTGCGTTTATGTTGAGCAGACGGACACTGTGTTTGGGACATGTTTCCGGGCAACAAGATGGTAAGGGGGATCAGAAAAGTAATTTACTAGTTCATTATTCATATGACTCATCGTCGAAAGTAACGGTCAAAGTAACGCGTTATTTTGTAGTTGTTATTTGATTACAATTTTAGCCGAGTCATTTGTAATGGTAAAAAATACTTCTCTCACCTGAGTAGCAGCAACGGTAATCAATTACGGTTTTCGAGTAACGTGCACAAGTCTGTTAGGTCTCATCCTATCGTGCCAGGGGGGCCCCACAGTGTTGTCTACAAAGCCTCCTCATTTACTTTCTTTGGTAACGTGACCCTCAAAAGGGCTTCAAGAAACATAAAACGCACCTCCTCTTCATACGTCACTTTCCCACGCTTTTCTCTCCTGTCAAATGCTCTTAGGGCCGCCGCCTCTTATTCCTTCCTCTCCTGCGCGAAGCATTCATTTCTCCACGTGCTATCACCAGAAGAAAACGGAAACAGAAAAATAGAAAGAAAGCTCCAAGCGAAATCTATTAGCGCATCATACAAACATTAAGTTTCCATCATACTCAACCGTGGAGAATTGGTGTGCAAACTTTCATCCTGGGGATTTTGACACCTAAGACGTCAAAAAATCAAGGAGACTTCTAACGGTGCTAACACCCGAAATTGTTGATTGTGTCCATCACCTCAGTTTTTTTATATCGGGGAATCCCGGCTAAAACAATTTTGGAGACATTAAGCATATCCAGGGAACGCATTTTTGTTTGTAATTCATGAAAAGTTAGGCATGCGGAAGTCGTCAGTCAAGTGGGTACTAAAATGTTGAATACCGTTGAATACCGACAACGCCATAGGCATGCCTCCAATTTGATTTTGCAGAATTTTGAGACTTCTAGTTCATTCTTCAGCGACTTGTTACCATTGATGAAACATGGTTGCCATGACACTGAGACAAAACAACAATCCATTGAATGGCGGCACTCGGGTTCTACGAGGCCAAAGAAATTCTTGACTCAACGATCCGCGGGAAAGGGCATGGCCATGGTTTACTGGGACTAGGAAGGTGTTTTGATGACTGACTATCTCCATCAGGGTGAAACAGTTAATGTAGAATACTAGTGTCACTTGCTCCGCCGGTTAAAGGAGGCTTCCTTTAAAAGGAACACGATGCGGGAAGCTATGGAAAGGCGTCCTTTTGCAGGACAATGCACCCTGTTCGCAAATCAGGCAAGGCAGTGCAGGTTCTGAAGCACTTGCGATTTCAATGCATTGAACATCCCCCGTATTCGTCGGATCTTGCCCCACATGACCTTTTGACCGGACAAAGACGTAGGAACAGCCGAAGCATATTTCGCAGAGCAAACGTCGGGTTTCTTTTTTCAAGGGCTAAAGCAGCTTCAGGAACTACGTGCCAAGTGCGTTGAACGTCAAACGTGAATATGTGGAATTGTAATAAAGGTTTACGACTCTAGGTCCCGTTCTCCCTTGTCGGCCCGATGACTTTTCAGCGACCCTCACCTGAGGATCCTTTCTTTTTTGTGTGTCATATTGCGGTACCACGTCAGAAATGAATTTTGTCCATTGTCTGATAAAATTAACGCGTTAGTGGCTCTTCTCAAAACAGAACTTAATACGCTCACACAGTAAATCACCAGCAGCCAAAGACCCGAGGACAGACAGCAACAAGACTCAAGACTGCTAACTCAAAACGAACGAATAGACATATGAAGAAGAAGAGGAAAATGCTTTATGCCTCAATATACAACCCGACCAGATGTGAGCTACCCCCTTTCAACACTGTGGGTAATACCAATACTGATCAGTACGTTCCTAGCCAACTATCGTTACCAGTGACGTCGGTGTGACTCTCAAAATGAGAGCAGTCTGCCATTTCGGACACTTCGGTGCATTTATGCTCATGGTTACAGAGGGCATCCTGCTCTCTTCTCACATAAGGGGTGATAACGCTATCATTATTTTTAATCATATACCTTGAACCTGTTATATGGTGAAGTCCTAATTTTAAAGCGCAATTATTTATGTCAAGTGCTGCACAGGAACACATACCCTAACAACAGAAGCTAAGTGAAGAAGTTAAGAAAATTTCGCCGTAACTTCTGAGCACTTCTATCAAATTTCTTTCGCGAGAAATTGAACTCTCCCGATTGGAACTTCGAAATTTGCGGAGTCAGTCTGGCGTTTATTTTTCTCCTTTCTTTTGCCTTTTCTTCTTTTTTGTACGGAAAGAGAAACCGCATGAGTGATTTACCCCATCCCGCTGCAGAATACATTCACTACTGTAACGGAAATGGCCGAAATAAAGTTGCGAAACCGTCGTTTTGAGGCACACAAATTGTCGGTCGTACTCAGATCTCCGTAAGAATCGATGCAAGGAGGCCACGTAGCTGCCCTACGCTTTCCCTTTCCCAAGCTGCAGCTGATAACGGCAGCATGCTTCCAACGCAAGTTATCTGAAAGAAGAGCAAGAAGCAAACAGGAATGGCGTGTAACCGTTTTTCTTTCCCCACAACTTGCATTTATTTGAAGGAGAACTGAGCGCCGGTTTCGCTTCTGCTTCTTTTTTTTTTTCTCCTATCACCTAACCAGTAGAAAATGAATTTTACGTTGCAACCAGGTAAATATGACGAGCGTTTTAAAAACGTAAGGTTGGGAAAAATGATTTGGAAAATTCACTTTATAGCGACAAAAGTGCCATGAAGTAACGGCAAAATTCTCCTCGACAGAAATAGCGTTTACCCCATAGTGTTCAGACAAGTAGATATTTTAATGCATTCTTCTTTTTTTTGGTTAGGTAAAACACCGTTAAATGCCGGCATCAGTAGTATATAGTCAGCTCAACTTGCCCACAACTCACACTGTGGCCTGGACGCCAATAATGAGCAATTAGAGCAATTTGCGACCCCCCACAGTAATTAGGATCATTCAGGGAGTCATTACACTAATTGGGGAGCATTTAAGACGTGTCCAGACCACTGTGTGAGTTGTGGGCTAGTTGAGCTGATAAAAAATAAAAAATAGGTAGAAAATAAAATAAAAAGATAGAGATAGAGTGCAGAGAAGAAGTTTAGTTGAAGATCAACGACGCCATCTTGAAGAAAGCGGTCCGGAACGGTCGCTGACCATCGCTGGGTAACGGAGCACAGAGGCAGGCTGCAAAGCATCACAGCTGTGACCACAAGCTCCGGACATCCTGTGACGTCATCACAGCATGTCTGGGCAGGATAGAACAGCTCTGGACATGCGAGGAGAAGAACACTCGTAATGCAGAGGCTGGGAAAGCAAGAGTATGCTAACCATCAATAGCAATCAGCAAGAAGAATTAGTTACATAACAAATCATCCCACCACAACAGGAGCGCCGAACGATGCGACTGCTCCATCCGACAGCCAGGCAGAGAACTGATTCGTAATGGTTTTTTTCTCCTGTATAAAGTCCTGCAGCAGCACCCCCTAGCGGTTACTTTCTCAACTAAGCTCACGACAAAATTATTAAAAATCACGCCTGCGCTACTCTCATTCCCAAGGCAGAAGAAGATAGAAAATGGCGGGGATGCCCGGACAACAGCAACCAGCGCCCGATGTGCACGGGCATGAAAATGGCAAACAAAGCGGGGACAAAGTTGGCGAAAGCATTAGTTACACAACAAGTCAGCTCACCACAACAGGAGCGCAGACGGATGCGACTGCTCCATCTGACAGCCTGACACAAACTGAGCGAGCGCAGGGATTGCGGAGCGACCGAAGACACGTCTACACTCCGCGAGATCCAGCGAGGAAGTGACTGGGGCTTTCGCGCCTTTCTGCTCGCAGGTGTAGCCTCAGACAACGAATGTATGAGCATAGAAAGGGTCATACATAAGCCTGCTGATGATGTTGAGTGGTCTCTCTTATTATTTTAAAAGGGCAGTGGTAGTTTACTGGTGATGTGATTCTAATGACCATGATGAGCCTTTGAGGTGAAAATCGTTAATATGCACGGTGCTTTTTTGTTGAATTCTAATGTAAGAATGAATATCATTAAGAGTAGGACAAAGGAACTCTTGCGATTCAATAAATAATAGGAGTCTTTGTCTTTGCCGCTGTATTCTTTAGACAGGATGTGATGACGTCACACAGTCTGTAGCAATGCATTGACCGTTACTGGAAAAGGTGCAGCAATAGAAAAATGGTGCATATTGTCCTGAACGGATTTATGATGAGCACTGTTTTTGAATAAGAAGAGTGCGTGTACTTAGAAATAGTTTGATGTTGGTTTTCTGCTTTGTTCAAGTGTTTCTTTTCACTTTTTTCACCCTTGTTGTCTGACAAACATGCGCTGACATGCCCAGACCTGTTCTGACATGCTTTCCTTCTACATGTAGCTTTTTCTTTTTGAAAAGAAACATTCTTGACGATGTAGATAGTGCTGCTTTGAATGGGAGTAGAGCTATACTTAATAATGTTGTGATTCATTTAGTTCAGAGAGTAACCGCAAGGGGGACAAGTGCATGGCTTTATTCAGGAGGAACAAAGCGTCATTATTCAGTTAGCTGCCTGGCTCTCGGATGGGATGGACATATATTGCTGAACCATTATTTTGTTTTTTCCTGTACAGTAAGACCTTTGGGAATGAAATGGTTAATTCCTACAATCTCCTCTCATGTATGATGTTTTTCTGCAATAGTTCCCTATGCAATAATTATAGTAGAATAAAGGAAATAATCTTGGCATAGTGATTCAATAAATAACAGGTCCCCTGTGTAGAGCGTACGCGTCCTTGAGCCACGCAGCTGCATGATTACGTCATACCGCGACACTATTGTTTCAGGTGGACATTGTCCAGAGGAGTATTAGTGGAAAAAAACAGTGTAGCCCTGAGACAATAGGATGACGTCACGACCAATGAGAATGGCCTGCAGGGGGCGCAAGGATTCACGTCTCTCTTGGGCACTGGCGGGTGTGAATGCATTAATTCTGCTCCTAGCAATTGTGTTGGCCGTCAGTGGAAGAGCGTAGCTTAGGTGGGGTTCTGTCTGCTTCTGATGGGGTGTGGATGTGTGGTTTGTCACTGGTGAATTGTGCGTGACGATTGTGATGGATTTTGTGATGAACGGATTTGCCATGAGGGAATGTAGTGTATGTGTACGATGATGGTGAGTGTCTTTTCACTCACTGTTTTCACTGTTGATTTGTTGAGTGCCTAGTCCTCTTATTAGCCATTGATGGAGTTACGTGTTAGGATACGTTGTTCTTTTGCAAGTCTCATTTAGTAAGACTTTGGCATTCGCAATAGTTTCCTATGCAATCGTTATAGAAGAATAAAGGAAATAGTCTTGGGATAGTGATTCAATAAATAATAGGTCCCTTGTCTAGAGCGTACGCGTCCTTGAGCCACGCAGGTGCATGATGACGTCACGGCATGGCTTCATTGCAGATTGACCTTGTCCAGTTGTGTCGACCGTCCGTGTGAAAAAAAGTCGGTGTAGCCTTGGGACAATGGGATGACGTCACGACCAATGAGCAACGCAAGAGGAGGGCGCAGGAATGCTCTTTTCTCTTAGCCTCTCGCAGGTGGTCGCCGCAGAGGGCGCTAAGAGCACGCGCATGCGTAGCGGCCGCGGCGCCCCAGTCACTTCCTCGCTGGATCTCGCGGAGTGTAGACGTGTCCTCGGTCGCTCCGCAGTCCCTGCGCTCGCTCAGTTTGTGTCAGGCTGTCAGATGGAGCAGTTGCATCCGTCTGTGCTCCTGTTGTAGTGAGCTGACTTGTTGTGTAACTAATGCTTTCGCCAACTTTGTCCCCGCTTTGTTTGCGATTTTCATGCCCGTGCACATCGGGCGCTGGTTGCTGTTGTCCGGGCATCCCCGCCATTTTCTATCTTCTTCTGCCTTGGGAATGAGAGTAGCGCAGGCGTGATTCTTCATAATTTTGTCGTGAGATTAGTTGAGAAAGTAACCGCTAGGGGGTGCAGCTGCAGGACTTTATACAGGAGAAAAAACCATTACCAGTCAGTTCTCTGCCTGGCTGTCGGATGGAGCAGTCGCATCGTTCTGCGCTCCTGTTGTGGTGGGATGATTTGTTATGTAACTAATTCTTTTTGTTGATTGCTATTGATGGTTAGCATACTCTTGCTTTCCCAGCCTCTGTATTACGAGTGTTCTTCTCGTCGCATGTCCAGAGCTGTTCTATCCTGCCCACACATGCTGTGATGACGTCACAGAATGTCCGGAACTTGTGGTCACAGCTGTGATGCTTTGCAGCCTGCCTCTGTGCTCCGTTACCCAGCGATGGTCAGCGACCGTTCCGGACCGCTTTCTTCAAGATGGCGTCGTTGATCTTCAACTAAACTTCTTCTCTGCACTCTATCTCTATCTTTTTATTTTATTTTCTACCTATTTTTTATTTTTATCAGCTCAACTAGCCCACAACTCACACAGTGGTCTGGACACGTCTTAGATGCTCCCCAATTAGTGTAATGACTCCCTGAATGATCCTAATTACTGTGGGGGGTCCCAAATTGCTCTAATTGCTCATTAATGGCGTCCAGGCCACTGTGTGAGTTGTGGGCAAGTTGAGCTGACTATATACTACTGGCATCCTGTAGGGCCTGCAGCTCAATTCGTCACGCCAAGCACCTGCCCAGAGGCGCTCGTGTTGATGGGGTAACTTCGGCAATAGTCCTTGCGGTTACTATGGTACAGCTTGGGACAAAAGTTTACGGAACACGGCACCTGCGTATTTCTTCATCGGAGCGCTTCCCTGCTAGATATCACGAAGCGATCGAATAGGAAACGGGTGGCGAGCTATTCTATCCATCTCTCAGTATGTATGTCCACTCCTTTTTGCTGCTAGGTTGCCGCTCCATTAGAGAAATGCGACACCCCGGTGATCCATAAACTTTTGTCCCAAGCTGTACCGGGAGCATCCCAAGGAAGGCTACTGAGGGATGCTCGCGTGTTTTCTGTGGTGGGTAGTCCTCTTGGACTACCCTAATCCCAGAGCAAGAGGGTTAGCACACCCCTCTCTCTCCTGTGCCGCCATCATCTCTCCCTTTCCTCTTTCACCCTCCCCTCTTCCCCCTCCCCTGGGTGCACCGAGCCGCCACTTCAGAGCAGGATGACTGCGTTCTCCACCTATATCACCCCCCACCCCCGCGCTCGTGTTGCTTCACAGGATGGCGATACAGAGGGTTTTCTAATAAAATGCAGCAAACGTTTGTCTATGCTACAGCATACCCATGCACATGGGGATTCTTGCACTTCGTTGCCATTGGCTTGGGTTGGAAAAACTCGTTGCGATGCACGCTTGGTGAACGAAAGCCAGCAATGTCTGCTTACCTCCGGCGTAATGCACCACTGGTGCATGTTGTACGTGATGTTCTCCTTGGTCAGCGCGCGCTCCAGAGCCCGAGGAAGCTCTTGGAAAAGACCGCTGTGCCGGAAATCTTTAAACCAAATGGCGTTCATCAAACACGACCCATTTACAAACCATGCTGCAGTTACCTTGTGTGAAGTTCAGCGTTGTGGCAATGTCGTGACCTTTACAGAGTTTCATGATCGACTGGTTCGCTTGCAGGTACATCAGTTCCTCCAGCCCAAGACAGGTCCCCCAGACGGGATAATGCGAGCCTGCGTGGTTGGCCTGGTACGAAAAGCACGCCACAAATGCATCACCAGAACACAATCCGTAAGACGTACAGAAGTTTCCAGAACCGACACACATGACCTGACCAGTCCTGCGATTTGCTAGCATGAACCTCAATTATCCTCCTGTATCACACGCATGTGAGTGTGACATGAGTTTAACAGTGGGGGTTAATAACTTTTATTTTGTTCACCTACACGTTTAACGCCTGTGAAACATTTACTTATTGATTCCGGAAGTCACGAGGCGTTTTTTGGAGTTTTCTGAGCGAGGAGGGTTTCTAACAGGAAATTATACAGCCCCTTTTGATGGCAAAAAATGTAAAATGGAAATCAATTACTGTAAGTGATAGCCTACTAAATGTTTTGCAACTCGACACCGTGTTGCCTTTATCAACCGCCGCACCCCAAAATGTCGTGCTGGACTTCAACAGCTTCCCAAGTTAGGTTTGTGCTAGAACATGCTGTCACACATATCTTCCAAAACTGCCGAATCTCAACTCGTCGATGCAATGAATGCCGAGAGACAGCTCTTCCCCTTTTGGCCTTGCATGGTTCTATCCAATTGAACGAATGACGAATTGGAACATTCCTTGCTTGTCGAATTGGTTGTTCGATGCACATTTGGACCCGAATATTCATGCACAATGCATATTTCTAGGATACCACTCTAACGTACTGTTGGGGACACGGTTAGCTAAAATCGCCTGTCAGTACTTAGCCGCCCCATGTTACCTCTGTTGCGCTTGAAAGTGTTGTACCAATATTGTATTTGAAGGTGGACCATGTGCTGCATGTGTTTATTACTCAAAAGAAATAGCCTTCCAACAGCTGGATATTTGAGATGAGATAAAACACAGAATGCTGATTTTACATCCTGACACTTCTCCATACCTTACCAAGCTTAACAACATAAATCTACAATGTGATGACATATTTCGGCATATTTCCTCCATGGTGGTCATATATGACGGTTGGATATTCTATCACATTCCGGCGCTACTTCCAGTCTAGTTTTTTACCTTTCACGTTCCCTTTCTTTTGCCACTGGTCACGTTCTTCCAAGAGGGAACTCATGGGCTCGAAACCATGTGCCTCAGCTACACGTCTCTGTGACTGCGCAATATTTAGCATGTTTCTTACTACGCATTCATTGGATTGTGCTAACACGAAACGTAGCACCCACAACGGAATTCACAAAACAGTTACCTGCGACAAGTAGTCAGACAATTAAAAAAAAGAATATATATATATATATATATATACAAGGGAAAAATAGTTAACGCTCTATGGCTGCACGTTGAACATATGTTTACAATTTGATCGTGCACTCCCAGCCGAGTACAACTGTTTCGTCCTACTTAGGACTCGTCAGCCGGCGCAGGGAAGTGACACGATCTTGGGTCAGCACTAACAGCGCGTCTCGGCGAGACGTCAATGTTCCACGGTGACGGCGCCACCTGTGGAGGCCGCAGTGCAAGCCAGCAAGTACATATACAAGGGAAGAATAGCTAAAGCTCTATGGCTGCACGTTGAGCATATGTTTACAATTTGATCGTGCACTGCCAGCCGAGTACAGCTGTTTCGTCCTACTTGGGACTCGTCAGCCCGGCGCAGGGAAGTGACACGATCTTGGGTCGGCACTAACAGTGTGTCTGCGGCCTCCACAGGTGGCGCCGTCACTGTGGAACATTGACGTCTCGCCGAGACGCACTGTTAGTGCCGACCCAAGATCGTGTAAGTTCCCTGCGCCGGGCTGACGAGGCCCAAGTAGGACGAAACAGCTGTACTCGGCTGGGAGTGCACGATCAAATTGTAAACGTGTATACAGGGTGGTCCACCAACCATGATAGAAATTCATAGTAAAAAACGTAGGCCCCGGAGAGACATGCGGTCAAGGGATTTTTTCTGCCAATAACTTTTGCCACATATTGTTAACATTTTTATTTCATTTGAATTGATGGAAAGTTAGTTTCTTGAATTGAACTCCGAAATTTCCCGATGCAACCTAACGTTTTCTTTGCGGAAATGGGTTCCCCGTGGTCATTTTACTCAGTATAGCACATAACCCACTCGTAATGCAATCGCAGTTGCCGAAATAAATTCGCCGAAAATCCGTGGAAATGATGCGTTGGCTCCGCCTCTTTTTTCACGGCTCGTAGTTTGAGCGCAAAGCTGCGAAGAAAGGTGGTTGCATTGACACGCCACACCAGAGGGAAAAGGGTTACGGGTCTACGGGTCTGCAAGGTTGAGATGTTACTCTGCCGATCAATAGAGATGGTGAGTCGCTCCTTCGATAGTTCCCGAAAATTAATCTTACTGCATTCCTATGAACATGCTCGAGTTGAGCGATATCCTTCCTTAAAGAAGGATCCCAAACAATTCCAGAATATTCCAATTTTGACCTTATGCAGGCATTGTAAGCTAACACTTAGTACTTGCTAGAACATCTTATAGTTTTCTCCTAACGCTTCGCAATGCTGAAGAACAAACATCCCTAATGTGAGTTGACCAACTGAGATCACTGGTAAGGGTAAGCTCTAAATATTTATACTTATATACTTTGGATATCGCGCGGACATCAAGAAAATAGGAAAATCTACTAGATGGTATCTTCCTAGTTACCCGTAAAAGAACAGTTTTATCCTTATTGATTTCCATTCCACACTGGAAACACCATTGTTTAATTGCAAGAATAGGCCTCTGCAATAGGATATGATGAGTTGTTGACAATATTTCTTTATAAATAATACAATCATCTGCAAGGAGTACAAAAGATATACCATGTGGCATTATACTAAGTCATTAGTATATATTAAAAATAAAAGAGGCCGCTAAATAGTGCCCTACGGTACGCCAGAAGCAACATATGGACCGATGAGTGACTATTTTTAACTTCAACGAAGTGCCTCGATCATGTAAATATGATTGAATCCCACTAACAACCCAGTATGGAAGGCCGTTGTTTACCAACTTCTGTAGTAACTTTGAATGTTGAACCCTGCCGAAGGCCTTACAAAAAAAAAAAGGCAGAAAAAAAAAACATCAGTCTGACCTCCGGTCCTGGCTAGGACGTGACATAAATCGTGTACAACAGAAGCCATCAGAGTCACAGTGGACATGGATTCTCTAAAACCACGTTGGTGAATAGAGATGTACCCAAGTCATTTAAATGGGTTTGAATGTAGCGGGCAACAGCATGTCCTAACAATTTGCAACAAGTATTGGTAGCAGACACAGCACGATAGGTATCAACTAACAGTGCATCGCCCCTTACAAAGTGGAACGTCACGTTCTACGCGCCAGTACTCAGGTATCTCTTCTGTAGTTATCGACATGTTAAAGAGCTCAATCAAAAACCCTAAAATCCGCAACGAGTATAGTCTCAAAAATTCAATCGGGAGACCATCCGGCCCAGCGGACTTCTTAGTTTTAATATTAACCAGCACGTTCAAAACCCCTCATTTGTCGGATTTGTTGAAATACTGTTCCACCTGTAATGGCACGTCGGGAATGATACGTGAAGCTGCTATGACGAACTGTAATAATGAACCCCCATTATTTGTCCCCCCCCGTCCTTGCCTTTCTAGATATTCCATGAACTGAGTTGAGCATTGGAGCAATTCAGTTGAACATTTTTGTACATATGGTTTCTGTTATACTCCTGTCAGACTGCTTAATGGAATTAACATGGCTTCTACGCATACTGAATTATATGTTCACGGCATTTCACAAAGTGTACCACGAGAAAGCTTGTTTAAACCACAGCCTGTTTTGTTCTTTCCTGCAACACTTCTACAACGTGCTGTTGAGTGGCGAGTTAAGGCATGACACCTACTTGGATCGCCAAGCGGAGAAGGATGCGGGCTGCCTTGCTGTAGCCAGATTGCTCAACGGACACACTGCCTCCCGGAAATAGAAATCTGCGCCGACACTAGTTTGAGTTCTTCTGCAATGAAAGGGCCACAAAAACAAATGCTCACCCGTTGGTAGAGTTGAATAGCTGCTCGTAGTAGTCGTACTCTTTATCCACACTGTAAGACAAGCATAGCTCATAAAGCAACCTGGCTTTCGATATGGTTCCAAAAATTTCGAAGACTTAGACTTGATGGCATGGACTCTAAGGGGGACATAGAGAAGAAAGTGGGGAGCTCCTCAGTTTGATCGCCTTAACCCTGTACTTTACTCATCAATGCCAACACGCATTTGGTTCCCAAAAGGGTAATATTTTGTCCCTTTTCCCTTAGACTGTAACTTACCGCATACCGACATATACCGACATACCGCAGAGAACGCTCTGCCGTATAACTCATTGTGCGCTACGTTAACCGATGATTCGGCCGACAGTTATTGCGACAGGGGGGGGGGGGGGGTTGTGAGTTGCCGAATTTGTCATGTGACGAATTGAATCTATCCCTATTATTTTGTTTCTTCATCAGCATCAGGATCAGCGCTCTGCTTCAATAATAGAGTTATCGCTTCTGATTCAAAGAGAGATAGTGGCGAACGCCTTTTTGTGGCAATTTAGATACATAGTCATATATTATCATATATATATATATATATATAATGAGGGGGAAAAGCCATTAAAGAAACAAGTAGATGACACTAGACGTGTTTGAAATTCAAAATTACAGATTAAAATGGCTTCTATGGCTGCACGCAGAGAAACAGATACTCATGGAACGATGCGACAGCACCAGAGGACACGTGTTTCGCCGTGTTTGCGGCTCGTCAGCTCTGGGTAGCAGCGCATCGTTCGGAATTGGCAAACCAGGGGTCGCTCAGCGAGCTATGTAGACCTGGGAGGGTGACTGAGCACTCCTCAATGCCACAGTGCGAGCCAGTCTACTATAATGAGGGGGAAAAGCCATTAAAGAAACAAGTAGATGACACTAGACGTGTTTGAAATTGAAAGGGCTTTTTGAAAGGGCTTTTCCCCCTCATTATAGTACACTGGCTCGCACTGTGACATTGAGGAGTGCTCAGTCACCCTCCCAGGTCTATATAGCTCGCTGAGCGACCCCTGGTTTGCCAATTCCGAACGATGCGCAGCTACCCGGGATCTTCCCGGTGTACTTTCAACAGTAAGGAATCTGGTCGTCTAGATAGGATATACTTTCCCATTTTTTTCCTTTTATTTTCCTTTTTTTTCAGCTATGGCCTCAGTACAGCTCACCCTGAGCTGGCTCCCCAAGAAAGATGACATCACCACCCGGACTTGACCTTGCGGAATGTTCCAGAATATGACTCAGACAACTGCCAGGTGGCATACTTGCACCGATTGTGACGTCACCCAGGAAACCTATTTAAGCAATATGCAACCTTTGGACCTCTTTTGTCCTGACGAAGACAGTGCCACTGTCGAAACGTCGACCATTCTTTTTTTAATCTATGTGTTAAATTGCCCATTAAATAAATTAGTTTTTGTTAACGTTCCTGTAATCTGTAGTCCAAGTATTATTATTTCACTTTTATTCAACTTCGTAGCCGTCTGATATATTAACCTATTTGTTCTATATATATATATATATATATATATATATCTTGAAAAGTTGGAGTTGGATCGGACGGCTACGTAATTATAGTTGAAATAAATGGGAGACAGAAGACAAAAGTAGGGGAAGTAACAAAAAAAGGGTTTATTAAAACTAAAAAATCATGAAAGTTAGGGAGAATGTCTACGTTACGGCGGAAGCTCCGCCTTCTTCGGGACAAAAGAGCTAAATGTGGCCACGAGGCTGATAAGGGGCTTGAGAATGACGCTATCGGTTGGGGGAAGCGTAACAGCGTAACGAACACGTAACTTACAAGATAGCTTGGTCCGCTCTAAAGTGGGCGAACCCACTAGCCCTCCGGCGGGCTGTCATCCATGTAATGGCAGGAGATGCCAGATTTGCAAGTTAATGCAGACCGCACAAACGGTCAGAAGTACAAATTCCAACTTTACCGTCAAGATCAACGCAGACGTAGACTGTAACTCATGCAACGTTATCTATCTAATCCAATGCAACACATGCCGGGCCCAATACGTGGGTCAGACAAAAACTTCTTTCCGAATTAGATTCAACAATCACCGATCGGATGTTACCAAGAAACCTAATCTCCCAGTCTCACGCCATTTCAAACAACCAGAACATTCAATCAACGAAGCCTCAGTTTTTATTCTCCAGTCGAACTTTACCTCCGACCGCTCCCGGGAACAACGGGAATCTTACCTAATTTACAAATTCCGATCGGCCATTAACGAGGACCCTGGCATGCTGTCAACAATAAGAAGTCTAACAACCTAGATAAGACCCTGTTGCCTTTTCTCCTTTCAGCCAGATCAAGGTCCCCACTGACCCACAAGGACGATGACCCCACTCCTGGACCTGACACAGAAACGCTCTGGAATTTCCCCAATTGACAACCGCCACGTGGCGGGAATTTCCCCCAACCGATCGCGTCATTCTCAAGCCCCTTATCAGCCTCGTGGCCACATTTAGCTCTTTTGTCCCGAAGAAGGCGGAGCTTCCGCCGTAACGTAGACATTCTCCCTAACTTTCATGATTTTTAAGTTTTAATAAACCCTTTATTTGTTACTTCCCCTACTTTTGTCTTCTGTCTCCCATTTATGGGGAAAAAAAGCCATTAAAGAAACAAATAAATCATACTAGACGTGATTGAAATTCAAGCTTACAGGTTAACATGGCTTCTATGGCTGCACGCAGAGAAACAGATACTCATGGAACGATGCGGCAGCACCAGAGGACACGTGTTTCGCCGTGTTTGCGGCTCGTCGGCCCTGGGTAGCTGCGCATCGTTCCGAATTGGCAAACCAGGGGTCACTCAGCGAGCGATATACACCTGGAAGGGTGACTGAGCACTCCCCAATGCCACAGTGCAAGCCAGTGAATTGTAATGCAGAAAAAAAAGCCATTAAAGAAACAAATAAATCATACTAGACGTGTTTGAAATTCAAACTTACAGGTTAACATGGCTTCTATGGCTGCACGCAGAGAAACAGATACTCATGGAACGATGCGGCAGCACCAGAGGACACGTGTTTCGCAGTGTTTGCGGCTCGTCGGCCCTGGGTAGCTGCGCATCGTTCCGAATTGGCAAACCAGGGGTCACTCAGCGAGCGATATACACCTGGGAGGGTGACTGAGCACTCCCAAATGCCACAGTGCAAGCCAGTGAATTGTAATGCAGAAAAAAAAGCCATTAAAGAAACAAATAAATCATACTAGACGTGTTTGAAATTCAAACTTACAGGTTAACATGGCTTCTATGGCTGCACGCAGAGAAACAGATACTCATGGAACGATGCGGCAGCACCAGAGGACACGTGTTTCGCCGTGTTTGTGGCTCGTCGGCCCTGGGTAGCTGCGCATCGTTCCGAATTGGCAAACCAGGGGTCACCCAGCGAGCGATATACACCTGGGAGGGTGACTGAGCACTCCCCAATGCCACAGTGCAAGCCAGTGAATTGTAATGCAGAAAAAAAAAGCCATTAAAGAAACAAATAAATCATACTAGACGTGTTTGAAATTCAAACTTACACGTTAACATGGCTTCTATGGCTGCACGCAGAGAAACAGATACTCATGGAACGATGCGGCAGCACCAGAGGACACGTGTTTCGCCGTGTTTGCGGCTCGTCGGCCCTGGGTAGCTGCGCATCGTTCGGAATTGGCAAACCAGGGGTCACTCAGCGAGCGATATACACCTGGGAGGGTGACTGAGCACTCCCCAATGCCACAGTGCAAGCCAGTGAATTGTAATGCAGAAAAAAAAGCCATTAAAGAAACAAATAAATCATACTAGACGTGTTTGAAATTCAAACTTACAGGTTAACATGGCTTCTATGGCTGCACGCAGAGAAACAGATACTCATGGAACGATACGGCAGCACCAGAGGACACGTGTTTCGCCGTGTTTGCGGCTCGTCGGCCCTGGGTAGCTGCGCATCGTTCCGAATTGGCAAACCAGGGGTCACTCAGCGAGCGATATACACCTGGGAGGGTGACTGAGCACTCCCCAATGCCACAGTGCAAGCCAGTGAATTGTAATGCAGAAAAAAAAAGCCATTAAAGAAACAAATAAATCATACTAGACGTGTTTGAAATTCAAACTTACAGGTTAACATGGCTTCTATGGCTGCACGCAGAGAAACAGATACTCATGGAACGATGCGGCAGCACCAGAGGACACGTGTTTCGCAGTGTTTGCGGCTCGTCGGCCCTGGGTAGCTGCGCATCGTTCCGAATTGGCAAACCAGGGGTCACTCAGCGAGCGATATACACCTGGGAGGGTGACTGAGCACTCCCCAATGCCACAGTGCAAGCCAGTGAATTGTAATGCAGAAAAAAAAGCCATTAAAGAAACAAATAAATCATACTAGACGTGTTTGAAATTCAAACTTACAGGTTAACATGGCTTCTATGGCTGCACGCAGAGAAACAGATACTCATGGAACGATGCGGCAGCACCAGAGGACACGTGTTTCGCAGTGTTTGCGGCTCGTCGGCCCTGGGTAGCTGCGCATCGTTCCGAATTGGCAAACCAGGGGTCACTCAGCGAGCGATATACACCTGGGAGGGTGACTGAGCACTCCCCAATGCCACAGTGCAAGCCAGTGAATTGTAATGCAGAAAAAAAAGCCATTAAAGAAACAAATAAATCATACTAGACGTGTTTGAAATTCAAACTTACACGTTAACATGGCTTCTATGGCTGCACGCAGAGAAACAGATACTCATGGAACGATGCGGCAGCACCAGAGGACACGTGTTTCGCCGTGTTTGCGGCTCGTCGGCCCTGGGTAGCTGCGCATCGTTCGGAATTGGCAAACCAGGGGTCACTCAGCGAGCGATATACACCTGGGAGGGTGACTGAGCACTCCCCAATGCCACAGTGCAAGCCAGTGAATTGTAATGCAGAAAAAAAAAGCCATTAAAGAAACAAATAAATCATACTAGACGTGTTTGAAATTCAAACTTACAGGTTAACATGGCTTCTATGGCTGCACGCAGAGAAACAGATACTCATGGAACGATACGGCAGCACCAGAGGACACGTGTTTCGCCGTGTTTGCGGCTCGTCGGCCCTGGGTAGCTGCGCATCGTTCCGAATTGGCAAACCAGGGGTCACTCAGCGAGCGATATACACCTGGGAGGGTGACTGAGCACTCCCCAATGCCACAGTGCAAGCCAGTGAATTGTAATGCAGAAAAAAAAAAGCCATTAAAGAAACAAATAAATCATACTAGACGTGTTTGAAATTCAAACTTACAGGTTAACATGGCTTCTATGGCTGCACGCAGAGAAACAGATACTCATGGAACGATGCGGCAGCACCAGAGGACACGTGTTTCGCAGTGTTTGCGGCTCGTCGGCCCTGGGTAGCTGCGCATCGTTCCGAATTGGCAAACCAGGGGTCACTCAGCGAGCGATATACACCTGGGAGGGTGACTGAGCACTCCCCAATGCCACAGTGCAAGCCTGTGAATTGTAATGCAGAAAAAAAAGCCATTAAAGAAACAAATAAATCATACTAGACGTGTTTGAAATTCAAACTTACAGGTTAACATGGCTTCTATGGCTGCACGCAGAGAAACAGATACTCATGGAACGATGCGGCAGCACCAGAGGACACGTGTTTCGCAGTGTTTGCGGCTCGTCGGCCCTGGGTAGCTGCGCATCGTTCCGAATTGGCAAACCAGGGGTCACTCAGCGAGCGATATACACCTGGGAGGGTGACTGAGCACTCCCAAATGCCACAGTACAAGCCAGTGAATTGTAATGCAGAAAAAAAAGCCATTAAAGAAACAAATAAATCATACTAGACGTGTTTGAAATTCAAACTTACAGGTTAACATGGCTTCTATGGCTGCACGCAGAGAAACAGATACTCATGGAACGATGCGGCAGCACCAGAGGACACGTGTTTCGCCGTGTTTGTGGCTCGTCGGCCCTGGGTAGCTGCGCATCGTTCCGAATTGGCAAACCAGGGGTCACTCAGCGAGCGATATACACCTGGGAGGGTGACTGAGCACTCCCCAATGCCACAGTGCAAGCCAGTGAATTGTAATGCAGAAAAAAAGCCATTAAAGAAACAAATAAATCATACTAGACGTGTTTGAAATTCAAACTTACAGGTTAACATGGCTTCTATGGCTGCACGCAGAGAAACAGATACTCATGGAACGATGCGGCAGCACCAGAGGACACGTGTTTCGCCGTGTTTGCGGCTCGTCGGCCCTGGGTAGCTGCGCATCGTTCCGAATTGGCAAACCAGGGGTCACTCAGCGAGCGATATACACCTGGGAGGGTGACTGAGCACTCCCCAATGCCACAGTGCAAGCCAGTGAATTGTAATGCAGAAAAAAAAAGCCATTAAAGAAACAAATAAATCATACTAGACGTGTTTGAAATTCAAACTTACACGTTAACATGGCTTCTATGGCTGCACGCAGAGAAACAGATACTCATGGAACGATGCGGCAGCACCAGAGGACACGTGTTTCGCCGTGTTTGCGGCTCGTCGGCCCTGGGTAGCTGCGCATCGTTCCGAATTGGCAAACCATATATACCACATATATATATATATATATATATATATATATATATATATATATATATATGTTTACAATTTGATCGTGCCCTCCCAGCCAAGGACAGCTGTTTCGGTCTACTTGGACCTCGTCAGCCTGGCGCAGGGAAGTGACACGATCTTGGATAGGCGCAACAGTGCGTACTGTAGACCGAAACAGCTGTCCTTGGCTGGGAGGGCACGATCAAATTGTAAACATGTGCTCAACGTGCAGCTACAGAGCTTCGCCTATTTTTCCTTTGTATATATATATATATATATATATGCAGGGGGAAAAGCCATTAAAGGAACAAATAGATGGTGCTAGACGTGTTTGTAATTCAAACTTACAGATTAACATGGCTTCTATGGCTGCACGCAGAAAGACAGATACTCATGGAACGATGCGGCAGCACCAGAGGACACGTGTTTCGCCGTGTTTGCGGCTCGTCGGCCCTGGGTAGCTGCGCATCTTTCCGAATTGGCAAACCAGGGGTCACTCAACGAGTGATATACACCTGGGAGGGTGACTCAGCACTCCTCAATGCCCCAGTGCAAGCCAGTGAACTATAATGTAGGGGGAAAGCCATTAAAGGAACAAATAAATGGTGCTAGACGTGTTTGTAATTCAAACTTACAGATTAACATGGCTTCTATGGCTGCACGCAGAAATGCAGCCATAGCATGCATGCTGCGTGCAGCCATAGAAGCCATGTTAATCTGTAAGTTTGAATTACAAACACGTCTGGCACCATTTATTTGTTCCTTTAATGGCTTTCCCCCCTGCATTATAATTCACTGGCTTGCACTAGGGCATTGAGGAGTGCTGAGTCACCCTCCCAGGTGTATATCACTCGCTGAGTGACCCCTGGTTTGCCAATTCAGAACGGTCCGCAGCTACCCAGGGCCGACGAGCCGCAAACACGGCGAAACACGTGTCCTCTGGTGATGCCGCATCGTTCCATGGGTATCTGTTTTTCTGCGTGTATAAATAAATATGATAATTGTCCCAAAAAGGCGTACACCTCCTCTCTCTTCCTACCAGAAGCGATAACCCTATCATTCGTGGCCATGGTTAGAGCAGAGTCTGTTATGAGGTGAAGTTATGTTTTTAGAGTGTATGTGTGTCCTGTTTCCGGTCGTGTGTTGTGTGTCGTCCCTGTGTGTGCCCAGACTCAGGCTTTCACATTATGGAGTTCATCCACCAGCTGGCTTGTATATACGTCATCTTGTCATGTGTCGTTGTGTCTCGCAAACTTGTACTAAAAGAAAAGGTAAAAAGTACACATACAAAGAAATACAACAGGACGCCTAAGAGAGGAACGCACAATTAAATAGATTCCGAAGTATATGAAAAAAAAAAATCATTATTTTTCCTACAATCTTAAAATAGAACATCCCCACATGGCATGGTGAAGGCGAAGCATTGCACAGAATGATATCTTTAACACTCCTGATTCATGGAAAGCAAGGGGCTCACACCTTTTTGGAACAATGCAACATAACTGCATAAGTGTCCCAAAAACAGCGTACATCCCCCGTTTTTATCCAATCAAGACGTCGTTCACGTGACTTCGCGCGCGAAGCAAAATTTAAAAGTTAGGATATTTATTTAATTAGTGTGAGTATGGAAATGAGCCCCTCAGCGCGGACAAGTCAAGTCACATCTACGAATTTTAGGGTTATTGCCTTGTGACCTTACCTAATACCTGGTTTCTGCTCTATTGATATTTAGGTGCTTTTCACGACCGAAACTTTAATCGGGATTTTCCCTCTGGTTCCTTCACTTGTACATTATTTGTGTGAATTTATTACATGAACGAATGTAAAATAAATAAATAAAGGCCAAGCAAATATTAAGGCTCCTGATTGGCCGACTGGTATGCATAATGTGTACAATGTCGCAATTTCATCGGCCGTGAGCCCAGGGTTGCGTGAATTATCTCGAACTGTGAGCTCTATGGGGGCCTGCTGTCGTTCTTGCAGGACCCGACCGCATTTCCCTGATGGCGGCATAGAAATCAGGCGCCTTACTACTGCTGCACATGAACCAAAACCAGCAGCGAGTATCTCCGCCCTATAGACGACATGCGCCCGTGCGTCATTGATTACGTAACGCCTCCACCCAACGTATGCTGGTGAGCGCCATCAGATTTATCACCATATCAGCCGAAGCGATTGTCCCGCTTCTTGCCCCCCACAGCAAAATATAACCTCCAACCGGTCTTCTCGTGACGTCACATGTTTGTAAACAGAGGGTCGTCTATAGGCTGAAGCTCGGAAGTTTCCATTGAAATTCCACTGAACTAACGTGCAAGCAGGGGGCTCGGACGCACGCAGCGGCTTAGAGAAAACGTGCGATTGAAGCGCAAGGCACTTTTCTGAAACGGCTGCTGCCCCAACCCACCCTGATCACGGATCGGGTGCAGTTGAGAACTAGAAGGTCATTCAAGGGATTCACTCCACAGAAAACGAAGCGCGTGCCGTATGATTACAGCTTGTATATTACATTTGGTGGTGCTGAAAGAACAGTTGAAAGCCACAAACGACTATAGTGCTGTGTGGCACAGAAGCCGGCACGACAAGTGGCCGGCAAATCAACAAATTTATACTGAACATTTAAGAAGCGCGCGACACTTTCAGATCTGTCCAATATTGCGCAGAAATTGTACCCTAGTCTTCAAATGTCTTCAACACTGGCTCTAGGGAACTCCGTATTTTTTTATCTGGCGCGGTAGCATGACGGCCACATCGTCGACGTACACATACATAGGCGGGGGTCATCTGTTAGGCACCCATTTCGAATGGCACTAGCAAATAGATGGCGCAGCGAAGCTCTGGTTTCACAGTGTGCCACTCCCGGTTACGAGAGGCAGCGATGTCATTCGGAATCATGGTTGGCTTTGAACGTGTTAAAGGGGCTATGAACTGTACCAAGCTAGCCCGCCGACTGTGTCGGCTCCAAACGGCGATTTTAGCTTGTTGACTGTGACACACCTTTTGTATAGATGAATCGGATAGGTCTGTATCTTCACCACATATAGCACGCTGCTAACCAACCAGCATCCCCAGTGACGACGTCCTGGCTTCTGATTGGTTCATAACCTGAGGCGAAACCTATTATGTAGCATTATGCACGGCATTATGGATTCAAAATAGGCTCCGCCTCCCGTTTTCAACAAATCAGGGACGAGAACATTGTCATTGTGGATGGTGGTTGGCTAGGAGCGCGCCATCTGATGAACTCGATTTTAATGGATGTAAAGCACAACGTTATGTGTACCTCCGCGTTCTTCTTCAAACGTAACAATGGATAGTGTGTCTGGATGGCGGTACGTCTATTCGCCCGTATCGGAAGGAAAAGTACGTTTTTGTATTAACGCTGCACATGTTATGAAGAAGAAGTATTGGACAATAAATTGTAAATAGAATTACGAAGCGTAGAAGAACATATTACACCTATTACACCCGTAACTATACCTATATATACCTATACCTGCAGATAGGAGTTCTTTCCTGCTTTAAAGGGACTCTGACCAGAAGCTGGACAAGTCTTTCGTATCCATCAATTACGATAGTACTATAATATGACTCCAAGTCACACGTGAAATATTTGGACTGTCTAATATCAAAACCATAAACAGACGCAACATCTATCCATTACGTAGGTTATAAGCTTTCACGCAGAATCTTGCCTAAAGGGCGAAAGATTGTAACATACGTGATAAATATATGTTTCATGCCCTCCTGATTTTCCGACTTCAGGAACCGTTAAAACCATTACATATGAGAACAAAATTAGCCTATCAGATAAGTCGCCATTAAAGCTACACGTTGTCACATAGCCTCTGTTGTCTGAACTCAATATGCCCATGTTGCATGTATTCGTTGCAGGTATAGTTTTGTATTGATATGCTTACCATGCATCTGCACCTGAAGACGATATGTGCAATCGTTTGTGTAGCTGACAGTAGTAAACATACAAGCGCATGGGAGAAGTTATATAGCATTTATTACTCACAGATTTGTAGGTACACCTCGTAAGCATAATTGACTAGTAAAAGCGTTGGAACTGCACCATTATACATTGCACCGGAAATGTTAGACATGCGTGAAGTTTGAAAATTTCAATTCTGTGTTTGTTTCAACGTTAATCACTGAAAGCCTCTTTCTGTTTGCAAAATTACATCCGTCAAACCTATAGTGCCAAATTTTAGTGTTACTGTTGGTGAAGCCTGACCACTAATTAGTGGCGAAGGAGAGTAGCAGTATGGGGGAGGTAAGCATTGCATCCATCACTCTGTGTTAGAAACTTATGGCAACCAAACAATGATGGCCTAAGCAGTGAGGATGAAACGTTGCTCTCACGGAACCGGGCATTGTTAAACGGAAATTACGCAGAACCTTGAAATTCGTATTGTTTGAACATATCTGTAATGTGCGTTTGTAGTGATACTTTTTAACACAAGTGTATTTAGTAATAATGCAGCACGTAGACAAATCTGCTGGGGGCGAATCATCACACACACATTTTCGGTGCGCAGCAGGGAACACGAAACGCACCGGGAAGCCTCCTAGTCATGCGTAGCAGATGCTTTGCAGCCAGATGAGGCAAAACTCCCGTTCCTCCTCAGTTCAGTGAAATCACATTACAATAATTGGTCAATAATAACGCTATCTACGCAGCGGCGCAGCAGACCGCAGAGCAGACATCCCAGTTTGCGGGCCGCAAGTCGGAATGTCAGTGAAACTAAAAAGACACTTTTCTAAAAACCGCGAAGAGTTTCAGATAACGACTTTGGACACATAATCAGTGTTCCCTGATGAACACGTCGTATGAGTATCGTTCCATTCTGTAACGGTCGAAAATCGGCGCAGCTGAACTTTAACCAAGGTACGCTCTATTCCACAGGTGTGTGATTGACCACAATACCACCGCTAGAAACACTCTATCACACTAGGTGTCGACTAATAATGTATATAGTAGTACCAAAAGTGCAAATGTGTACAGTACATTTAATACAGAGTGGGGACATGTGAAACCAACGTGACCTAGTTACCTTTCAAAGTTTCCTGCAATAATTCGGCTCAGACCTCAGGCCTTCGACAGATTTGATACGAAGTCACAACAAAGTCACTGTGGAGTGATCGTCTCATGTTTCAAAACCAGGTGTGCACTCAATCACAGCCCTCCATTTTCTACATGCTTGAGAACCTAGGACAGGAAACAAACCAAAATAGTTACACAAAACTTACTTGTGGAGTCTTGTTGTTATGTGAAAATCTACATTCGGAATGTTGCTGACGCTGACAAAAGTATATATAAACGGTAGTATGCATATATCACTTCACCTCATGTGGAGTCACTATGATGTGAAGCGTTCAGGAATTTACGAGGATAAGATTCAACGTGCAGGCGGGTCAAACATAAGAAACACACATACCGCCAATCACGCATTTGCTATGGTTGTCTACGTGTTTTCATTTCGGGGGTTACGTTCGTCACAGTCCATAGATTACACACGGTTATTAGAAGGTTATGTTTGGTCGTATAATGCGCTCCTAAATTACGTGCACGACAATACAGCTGCGCGGATACCCGCGCTAGACATGGAACTGATACAATACTAACCTTGTTAAGTCCAGTTTTAAAACCACATGTGAATACACCTGGTTTCTTTAGGCGAAGGTTCGAAGAAAACAGCAAGCTTTGCACTGTGTCGTCAGGTCCTCAGGTTCACTTGAAATGCTGCTCACGAAACTTCGCCGAGGCGAGTGATTGCAACTGCCGTTATGGTTCGTCGCTTCAACAGTACGCCTTCATGATTTGATCGAATATTCAAAACAATAGCGAAAAACAAGCTCGAAATCCTTGTGACAATTCCAGCACCAGCTCAGTGTCCCCGATAAAGGCAAGTTGAACCGTGAATCACGCAATCAACACAAGAACGGACCCATATAGAACGTCGTAAAACCTAAAACAGCTGTTGAATGAACGGTACATTTTTCATTTTAACACTATTTAACAAAACAATAACTGAATTAAATGTAACAGAAATATTAACATATAAATTGCGTTTCACGAAGAGAATTGATATTGCATCGCGTGGCCACGTGACGCTTTTGCGCGTCGTGGGTGGTCCTCAAGTTCACGTCACTTTGTTCCTGCGCCGGGAATAAATGTATGGTTTCTCGGTTTGACGCCAGGCGCGCTGCACTTCGATGAATTCGAATGTTTAATATTCAAATTTAGAGAAACTGTGGCGTTGTAATGCATGAATGAAAAAACTCTGTTTGTTGGTCCCATAGTGCTCCTGTACTATATTGTTAGACTACCTGTTACCATCCACAACACGAAGGAGAAGTCAGTATCAATGAAAACTAGTGGCCCACGGTACTTACAAGATTGGCACCACGCGCGCCCCAGCCGACTCCACGAACTTGACGTATGACGCCGAAATGTGGGTAGGCCCTTTGTACGAATGCTGTGCGAGTATGCCTGCGTTTCAATACAGGCAAAGCATGTACACATAAAATACACGTAACGAATCGTGGGCGACGATCTTACGAGGAGCCTTACCTATGATGGGTCTCATATTGAGCCCTCCAGCTTTGGCGAGACCATAAAAAAGCAACAGAAGCAGAGCTCGATCCATGACTGATGCACTCTTTGGAGACATTAAGAAGAGGCCTTATTCATCATACAGGCAGCCCCAATTATCACCCCGCCAGATAGTAGAGATCGTGAGTACACTCGGGAGCTCCTGATAACTGACGTGATGCCCTTCTTGAGCGGTGAGTGGAGATACTGGCTGTATATTGGTTGGCTCTCTGTCTGTCTGTCGATTGTCTGTATGCACAGCGCGTTCGAAATTCCGCGTTACGTTGAGCTGTCAATCGACCTGCACGTGAGGAGATGCCGCCCTGCGAGAGACAAGCGCTCACAATGGAAACGCTGGTCCTTTAGTTGTGACGTACGTGGAGTACTCTGCAATGCCGACATATTGTTGGCGGGCACAGATGCATGGATGTTTTACTTCCATCTACGTGTGCGTCGCCTGTTCGCTAAACGGGGTCTTATGGTGAAGGATCGCGAAATGAAATGTTCCTTCTGGATTTCTTCGGTAGCGGAATTAAATAGGAATGTTTTTAGGAGCTGTGCTTATTGCGAGCGGGATGGAAATGAGATCCCACTTATATCAGAAATTATCACTTCAGTGTCAGGTCACACGTCGTAAGGACTTCTACAGCTGTATTCAGCTGAATTGACTGGCATGCAAAATTACATTTTGATGATTGGCATGCAGCTCGAGCAGTGTTTTCAATCTTTCAAGCAAATAATAAATGACTATTGCTGCTGATGGAGGCACATTGAATAACGCGAAAGCGAGCATTTTATTACTTTGATATCATTGGACGAACATGTTCCTGCATTATGTTGTTCGTGCCATAACTCTTTCAGCTTTATGTTGCAAGGCGGAATAAAAGCGCTAAAAACACAAGGACGACGGACACATTTTATTCCGCCATGCCTTACCAACAGGCCCAGTCTGAAGTTTTAAGTTTAAGTTGCAAGACGAATCACTCGAGTCAACTACAACGTGTTCTCCGCTAACGTGTATCCCTGTTGGAAAAAGCAAACCCGATCTCATTCAGCGCCCGCATCAATTTCAATGAGTTTCAATGATAATTTATGCATCCAATTCATTTAATGTGAATAAAGCGGGCATTTCTCATCGAAGTAACGAGAAGTGTTGCGGGAAAGCTGAAGTAGTATTCAGTCTGGCCGTACTGTCGGGGGGTCCAAACTACGACCCCCCTACCCTGAGCCCTGCGCGTATTTTTCCCTGCGCGGCGCGTCCCTGCGCGTATTTTTCCCCGCGCGGCGCGTGTGCGGAGGGTTGTCCACGTGATTATCGGCGGGGGAGGGCTGCGTGCGCGCTTATCCTCTCACATTTTTCAGCCTGGGCAGACTTCCTTGGCCGACTTCACATATTTTTCCGATACAGCAGGTGAGCGGTTTACATGCAGAGACATGCAAAGAAGGGTCATACACAAAAAGTACAAGTGAAAATATATTTATTAATGCCATTCAAGTTGAGATATATTTATTAAAGCCAATAGTGCTGGGAATTGTGATGCCAATCAAGTGAAGGAGAAAAACCCAGCCGAAAAACCTTCACCACCTCTAACAGGGCGGTGCTCGGATCGAGGACTGCTGTGGTGGGCGGAGCGTGACCGGAGGGCTGCGTGCGTGCTTACCCTTCACCCTGGACTGACTTCTTTCACAATTTTCCTACTTGAGCGTCGCGTGGCCTGAGGGCTGCGTGCGCGTTTACCATTTAGTCTGGGCCGCCGACTTTCGTCATTTTTCAGCCTGAGTCGACTTGAATCGTAATTTTTCCAGCTACAACAGGTGTGCAGTTTACATGCAAAGGATAGCCATACACAAAAGTACAAGTGAAAATATATTTATTAAAGTCATTAGGAATTATGTTATGACTCTGCGTGAATGGGAAAATCTTAGCCAAAAATCTGAAATAGAAGGAACACAATACACGTAACAAAGAATATTACAGGTATGATACATTAGCATTGAATAGATATCACAAATCAAACACAATATTTTTATTAGTGGAAGTTTTCAATGAATCAGAATTGGTAGCGCATTTAAAATATTCTTAATCAATACGAACACAATCAAAATTACAAATTGCATTATAAAACGTCTAATATTCCTATACGTGAGAACCATCAGTGCAATAGCGGGAAGTTCTGATAGTTGTATGCAATTAAATGTGAACAGCAGAGACTCTGGAGGACTATGGGACACGAACACAAGAGGAAATAAAATATATACCACTACATTGGTTAATCAAACAACATAGTAATTTATCATTCAGAAAATGAAAAAATCAAACTCATCAGGAAATAGACATGTTAAAAATTAACTTCACCACATCGCACGCTCCAAGCTAACAATCAGAACAAAGAACGACACGAACACAAGAGTAAATAAAATCTATACCAATACAAAGAAGATATTCCACTTCACCACATAGCACACTCCTAGCCAACAAACAGAATAAAGAACGACACGAACACAAGAGGAAATAAAATCTATACCAATACAAAGAAGATATTCCACTTCACCACATAGCACACTCCTAGCCAACAAACAGAATAAAGAACGACACGAACACAAGAGGAAATAAAATCTATACCAATACAAAGAAGATATTCCTAATCAAAACAACATAGTAATCTATCATTCAGTAAATCAGAAGAAAAAATCAAACTCATCAGAAAATAGACATGTTAAAAATGAACTTCACCATATAGCCCGCTCCTAGCCAACAACCAGATCTAATGATATCTGACCTGCATGATTTGTTGAAGACGGATGCCGATAGATGTATGGAAGACCACGGAACACGAGCGACAAGAGGAAATAAAATCTATACCAATACAAAGAAGATATTCTTAATCAATACGATTACAATCAAATTACAAATTGTACTATAAAAGTCTGAGACGTGAGAACCATCTTTGCAATAGCGTGAATATCTGTCATAACATTTCGAGCGCAATAGGGAATCTCAGTTTCATATTCCAACATTACTCAACTTTTAATTTCTTATTAAGTGAACAGCATAGACGTAAGGAAATAACGAGAAACAACACAATCATCAGCTACAATTAATAGAGAGCAAAACCTGCGCACCATCCAAAACATAGAGAAATAATAGCTAATCAATCTATCAATGGCGAAATAGCACAGACTTAACGCTGAAGAACAGAGGAACACGCGGCGACACGTAAACATCAACAGAGGAAAATAATCTAACATTGAACCATCATAAAATCGATCAATATACAATTTTCATTCTAACAAACACTACGAACCTTGATGGAGGTATCCAAGACATAGGAAATATACACGGTTTTCACTATTTTCCTCAAAGCCGGGAGACTTTATGTCTATATCTATGTGACCATAGCACAGCGCATGCTTTATCACTCAAAGGGTTGGGGGCTATATTCCTTCGTCCAGCAAACAGAACGCTCTAGAGGTCAGATAAGAGAGAGTTCAAAGGCGATATAGTTTATTGTGCAGCGCAAATAGATGTTGATATCACTCGCTGGGGTCACTATCTTTTCGCATCCTTTCCCTGAAACGGAAATCTTTCGTCAAAGTGGTTGACAAGTTGGCTAAGTTTGTAGAGATGCGATATTGTTATTGAAGATGTAGAGAAAGTCCAAATTATTAATTGGTAGCAACGATACTCAATCGAAAACGAGAAACAAATTTAATTTCTTGCAACAGAAATGTCTAATGGACCACACAGAAATATCAAATGTGAAATGCAACTCAGAGTTATGAGGCATTCCAATCTTAGAGGTACTTACTTATGTCATGCGAGTGAACAATTGAAGCAAATGCAAGACAATAATTATTTCAGGCAGTAAGTTCACAACTCATAGAGTATCAGACGAGTGAATACTTGAAACAAAATCAAAACAATAATTCTCACGACAGGTGGAGATTATAGCATTCTAAATCAGATAATAAAATTTTAATCAATAAAATAAACATAGATATGCTTTTAATTAAGTGTAGATGTGCACTTGAAAACAGAAGAGACAATTGCTCTACATTGAAAAGATGGACAGATTTTGTACTCGATACCATAAGTCATGGGAAGATGTGATAAAAAACTGCTTCGAAAAGGAGGAGCCGCGAAACAATTTCATTATCGCTGCATTTCAATACGTCCTAGACATGGTCGTATTCGTAGATATGGTACAAACTACAGAACTGAAGGTGCAAGAATTTATATGACGAATCTACAATACTTATAAAAATATCTGCACATCAACGTCGGAAGGGCCATTGGGATTGATGGCGGAGTTTTTGAGGTTTGCCAACAAAGAATTGAAATACACTAGACCAGATGTAATTGTAATCATTGCAATGGGCATTGCGTACATCAACAGAGCAGTCGGATCAAATTATCATATACAAGCGGTCTATATCGCACGATTCATTATGGATCTGTTGAAATTACACATATCTGAGATGGAAAGTACATAAAACCTTATCACGTGATATATTCCACTACCACGGCAACGCAATTATTTTCTTCTACCAGTCTCTGCAACGATGTCGAATCAACAGAAGTTCAATATTGTCGTGCAAGGTCTGATGTATTATCACCTGTTGAAACTCAACAAACATATCACTTGCGGTGGACCACCGGACGATTTTCATCTAATACTCCCTTGTACGCCATTCAAGAACCTTCATACAAAGAAAGGAAGCATCAATAAGAGACTGTGCAAGTTCATCGCGACAAAGTGCAAGTTGTTGAAGCAATACAAACACGGCGACAACATAGCGCCTGCGTTAATCAACGCTGGATTCAAGCGCCCAATAATCAGAATAAACTATTTAATTTCTTCGGAATTCATCAATGAAGACAACAAACGAAAACTTCAGAGTTTGAAATAGAATTGTAATTTATCGAAATAAACAAGTGTATAAATGAAACAATAATTGTAATCTTTGTCATCATTATAATGAATTCTTCGCATCACAATGAAAAACACTTTACATTTAGCATGGCTAGACTGAGAACAATGATCGCTAAGGAAACGAATATTCCACAATTTGTGTAAGAATTCTCATATGAAATGAGACCTGACCACCAAATAGGTTTTACTCGACTACACTCTGTACAAAATTCAACACCCGATGGATAGAATTGCCGGAGAAGGATCGGTCATTGAAATTTAGAGACATGATACATCAGTCTATGATTACAAAAAGGATCACTAATCTCATGTGAAAACTTATCATATTTCATGAATTAAATTCCACAGTGCATGTATATTTCTCAATCAGTTGCGCTATCCCAGACTTAGTAAAAGAAGAAAAGATGACTTTGACAAGCAACCCGATTGGAGTGTGGAACAAATAAATAAATATTTTTGTCAACACGGTTGTCCATTGTTTGAGTAGGAAAAAGGAGTCGTCCAAGGGTTGCACTGGGGGCCAAGATAGGGCAAAACGGGAAATAAGGCAAGATTGCGGTGGGTCGTTCGCGACAACTTTTACAATCGCATTGGGGTTCACTGCCTGGGAGATAATACGAAGCCTTCGCAAAAAGCGAATCAATTATCAGATGCCACAATGCAAACGAAAGATTTTACGAGCACGACGTACAGGCCAAGTCTACATTTCTAATCACGTAGTCTTCGTAACACACGGCACACAAACGTATATGAAATAATTTCCAAGTGGCAATCAGATTTTGGAAGAAGCGGATCACACAACAGCCATCAGAAGTGCTTAATCAATGTACAATGAAGATGAGCGTTATGCATAAACACAATGGAAGATATGTTATATTAATTATAATAACCGGATCAGCGCAGGTCACACATAAACGTAGATCCAATTCACAAAATATACTCGAGATTTCCCGTAACCATACAGAAAACCTATCACATTATTTTAGTGTCATGGCATCTGGGCACTACAAATGGAAAGGCCATACTTTAATTTTATAAGTCTTTAGCTCATAACGTTGTAACACGCAATTTCCACACTAAGATAATTTTCTTCTTTAAATTTTCAAAATCAAAACTTCACGCTATTTCTTGCATTTTTCTAAAGATATAGATTAAAAAGTTGTGCATATACTCACACATACTATACAAGATATTTGATTGTGGATTCATTGCTAAAATTTATCGATCCACATTAAGGAGAAGTGTTGACTACCACACAGCGGTAAGGGTTTAATCAGAATTTGAACAAGTGTTGCGATTTATGATCAGTGTTGTAGAATGTGTAATTTCACAATACGCAAGCTTGAGGTCGCTTACTTTGACGAGCACTCTTTCATGATGTCAGGGAATTTAATCGAATGGATTGATATTTTCTGTATACAATATAACATAATGCGAATTCTTTATGTCGCGGATATTAAAAGTTACGAATATTTTTCGAACGAAAATTTACTTAAGACTCGAAGAAAGGGTCACCCGGGTCGACGAACCCGTTTAAAAAAAAAGCAACACGCTCGCGTGCGGTACCGCGTTAACGCGTCGGGCGCAGAATCGCGTTCGGTTTCGGGTACGGCATTATGGAAACGCGGCCCGGCGTGTTGCCGAAACGTCTTCGACGACTCGGGTGACCCTTTCTTCGAGTCTTAAGTAAATTTTCGTTCGAAAAATATTCGTAACTTTTAATATCCGCGACATAATGAATTCGCATTATGTTATATTGTATACAGAAAATATCAATCCATTCGATTAAATTCCCTGACATCATGAAAGAGTGCTCGTCAAGGTGAGCGACCTAAAGCTTGCGTATTGTGAAATTACACATTCTACAACACTGATCATAAATCGCAACACTTGTTCAAATTCTGATTAAACCCTTACCGCTGTGTGGTAGTCAACACTTCTCCTTAATGTGGATCGATAAATTTTAGCAATTAATCCACAATCAAATATCTTGTATAGTATGTGTGAGTATATGCACAACTTTTTAATCTATATCTTTAGAAAAATGCAAGAAATAGCGTGAAGTTTTGATTTTGAAAATTTAAAGAAGAAAATTATCTTAGTGTGGAAATTGCGTGTTACAACGTTACGAGCTAAAGACTTATAAAATTAAAGTATGGCCTTTCCATTTGTAGTGCCCAGATGCCATGACACTAAAATAATGTGATAGGTTTTCTGTATGGTTACGGGAAATCTCGAGTATATTTTGTGAATTGGATCTACGTTTATGTGTGACCTGCGCTGATCCGGTTATTATAATTAATATAACATATCTTCCATTGTGTTTATACATAACGCTCATCTTCATTGTACATTGGTTAAGCACTTCTGATGGCTGTTGTGTGATCCGCTTCTCCCAAAATCTGATTGCCACTTGGAAATTATTTCATATACGTTTGTGTGCCGTGTGTTACGAAGACTACGTGATTAGAAATCTAGACTTGGCCTGTACGTCGTGCTCGTAAAATCTTTCGTTTGCATTGTGGCATCTGATAATTGATTCGCTTTTTGCGAAGGCTTCGTATTATCTCTCAGGCAGTGAACCCCAATGCGATTGTAAAAGTTGTCGCGAACGACCCACCGCAATCAGTTATCTTGCCTTATTTCCCGTTTTGCCATATCTTGGCCCCCAGTGCAACCCTTGGACGACTCCTTTTTCCTACTCAAACAATGGACAACTGTGTTGACAAAAATATTTATTTATTTGTTCCACACTCCAATCGGGTTGCTTGTCAAAGACATATTTTCTTCTTTTACTAAGTCTGTGATAGTGAAACTGATTGAGAGATATACATGCACTGTGGAATTTAATTCATGAAATATGATAAGTTTTCACATGAGTGACCCTTTTTGTAATCATAGACCGATGTATCATGTCTCTAAATTTCAATGACCGATCCTTCTCCGGCAATTCTATCCATCGGGTGTTGAATTTTGTACAGAGTGTAGTTCAGTACAACCTATTTGGTGGTCAGGTCTCATTCCATATGAGAATTCTTACACAAATTGTGGAATATTCGTTTCCTTCGCGATCATTGTTATCAGTCTAGCCATGCTAAATGTAAAGTGTTTTTCGTTGTGATGCGAAGAATTCATTATAATGGTGACAAAGATTACAATTATTGTCTCATTTATACACTTGTTTACTTCGATAAATTACAATTCTATTTCAAACTCTGAAGTTTTCGTTTGTTGTCTTCATTGATGAATTCCGAAGACATTAAATAGTTTATTCTGATTATTGGGCGCTTGAATCCAGCGTTGCTTAACGCAGGCGCTTTGTTGTCGCCGTGTTTGTATTGCTTCAACAACTTGCACTTTGTCGCGATGAACTTGCACAGTCTCTTATTGATGCTTCCTTTCTTTGTATGAAGGTTCTTGAATGGCGTACAAGGGAGTATTAGATGAAAATCGTCCGGTGGTCCACCGCAATTGATATGTTTGTTGAGTTTCAACAGGTGATAATACATCAGACCTTGCACGACAATATTGAACTTCTGTTGATTCGACATCGTTGCAGAGACTGGTAGAAGAAAATAATTGCGTTGCCGTGGTAGTGGAATATATCACGTAATAAGATTTTATGTACTTTCCATCTCAGATATGTGTAATTTCAACAAATCCGTAATGAATCGTGCGATATAGACCGCTTGTATATGATAATTTGATCCGATTGCTTTCTTGATGTACGCAATGCCCATTGCAATGATTACAATTACATCTGGTCTAGTGTATTTCGATTATTCGCTGGCAAACCTCAAAAACTCCGCCATCAATCCCAATGGCCCTTCCGACGTTGATGTGCAGATATTTTTATAAGTATTGTAGATTCGTCATATAAATTCTTGCACCTTCAGTTCTGTAGTTTGTACCATATCTCCGAATACGACCATGCCTAGGACGTATTGAAATGCAGCGATAATGAAATAGTTTCGCGGCTCCTCCTTTTCGAAGCAGTTTTTTATCACATCTTCCCATGACTTATGGTATCGAGTACAAAATCTGTCCATCTTTTTGATGTAGAGCAATTGTCTCTTCTGTTTTCAAGTGCACATTTCAAGTATTCACTCGTCTGATACTCTATGAGTTGTGAACTTACTGCCTGAAATAATTATTGTCTTGCATTTGCTTCAATTGTTCACTCGCATGACATAAGTAAGTACCTCTAAGACTGGAATGCCTCATAACTCTGAGTTGCATTTCACATTTGATATTTCTGTGTGGTCCATTAGACATTTCTGTTGCAAGAAATTAAATTTGTTTCTCGTTTTCGATTGAGTATCGTTGCTACCAATTAATAATTTGGACTTTCTCTACATCTTCAATAACAATATCGCATCTCTACAAACTTAGCCAACTTGTCAACCACTTTGACGAAAGATTTCCGTTTCAGGGAAAGGATGCGAAAAGATAGTGACCCCAGCGAGTGATATCAACATCTATTTGCGCTGCACAATAAACTATATCGCCTTTGAACTCTCTCTTATCTGACCTCTAGAGCGTTCTGTTTGCTGGACGAAGGAATATAGCCCCCAACCCTTTGAGTGATAAAGCATGCGCTGTGCTATGGTCACATAGATATAGACATAAAGTCTCCCGGCTTTGAGGAAAATAGTGAAAACCGTGTATATTTCCTATGTCTTGGATACCTCCATCAAGGTTCGTAGTGTTTGTTAGAATGAAAATTGTATATTGATCGATTTTATGATGGTTCAATGTTAGATTATTTTCCTCTGTTGATGTTTACGTGTCGCCGCGTGTTCCTCTGTTCTTCAGCGTTAAGTCTGTGCTATTTCGCCATTGATAGATTGATTAGCTATTATTTCTCTATGTTTTGGATGGTGCGCAGGTTTTGCTCTCTATTAATTGTAGCTGATGATTGTGTTGTTTCTCGTTATTTCCTTACGTCTATGCTGTTCACTTAATAAGAAATTAAAAGTTGAGTAATGTTGGAATATGAAACTGAGATTCCCTATTGCGCTCGAAATGTTATGACAGATATTCACGCTATTGCAAAGATGGTTCTCACGTCTCAGACTTTTATAGTACAATTTGTAATTTGATTGTAATCGTATTGATTAAGAATATCTTCTTTGTATTGGTATAGATTTTATTTCCTCTTGTCGCTCGTGTTCCGTGGTCTTCCATACATCTATCGGCATCCGTCTTCAACAAATCATGCAGGTCAGATATCATTAGATCTGGTTGTTGGCTAGGAGCGGGCTATATGGTGAAGTTCATTTTTAACATGTCTATTTTCTGATGAGTTTGATTTTTTCTTCTGATTTACTGAATGATAGATTACTATGTTGTTTTGATTAGGAATATCTTCTTTGTATTGGTATAGATTTTATTTCCTCTTGTGTTCGTGTCGTTCTTTATTCTGTTTGTTGGCTAGGAGTGTGCTATGTGGTGAAGTGGAATATCTTCTTTGTATTGGTATAGATTTTATTTACTCTTGTGTTCGTGTCGTTCTTTGTTCTGATTGTTAGCTTGGAGCGTGCGATGTGGTGAAGTTAATTTTTAACATGTCTATTTCCTGATGAGTTTGATTTTTTCATTTTCTGAATGATAAATTACTATGTTGTTTGATTAACCAATGTAGTGGTATATATTTTATTTCCTCTTGTGTTCGTGTCCCATAGTCCTCCAGAGTCTCTGCTGTTCACATTTAATTGCATACAACTATCAGAACTTCCCGCTATTGCACTGATGGTTCTCACGTATAGGAATATTAGACGTTTTATAATACAATTTGTAATTTTGATTGTGTTCGTATTGATTAAGAATATTTTAAATGCGCTATCAATTCTGATTCATTGAAAACTTCCACTAATAAAAATATTGTGTTTGATTTGTGATATCTATTCAATGCTAATGTATCATACCTGTAATATTCTTTGTTACGTGTATTGTGTTCCTTCTATTTCAGATTTTTGGCTAAGATTTTCCCATTCACGCAGAGTCATAACATAATTCCTAATGACTTTAATAAATATATTTTCACTTGTACTTTTGTGTATGGCTATCCTTTGCATGTAAACTGCACACCTGTTGTAGCTGGAAAAATTACGATTCAAGTCGACTCAGGCTGAAAAATGAGGAAAGTCGGCGGCCCAGACTGAATGGTAAACGCGCACGCAGCCCTCAGGCCACGCGACGCTCAAGTAGGAAAATTGTGAAAGAAGTCAGCCCAGGGTGAAGGGTAAGCACGCACGCAGCCCTCCGGTCACGCTCCGCCCACCACAGCAGCCCTCCACCCGAGCACCGCCCACCTGTCACGGGAAGGAAGTCGGCCCAAGTAGGGAAATGGTGAAAGAAGTCAGCCCAGTGTGAATGGTAAGAGCGCACGCAGCCCTCCGGTCACGCTCCGCCCACCACAGCAGCCCTCCACCCGAGCACCGCCCACCTGTCGCTGGAAGGAATTCGGCCCAAGTAGGAAAATGGTGGAAGAAGTCAGCCCAGGGTGAATGGTAAGCGCGCACGCAGGCCTCCGGTCACGCTCCGCCCACCACAGCAGTCCTCCACCCGAGCACCGCCCACCTGTCGCTGGAAGGAATTCGGCCCAAGTAGGAAAATGGTGGAAGAAGTCAGCCCAGGGTGAATGGTAAGCGCGCACGCAGGCCTCCGGTCACGCTCCGCCCACCACAGCAGTCCTCCATCCGAGCACCGCCCTGTTACAGGTGGTGAAGGTTTTTCGGCTGGGTTTTTCTCCTTCACTTGATTGGCATCACAATTCCCAGCACTATTGGCTTTAATAAATATATTTCAACTTGAATGGCATTAATAAATATATTTTCACTTGTACTTTTTGTGTATGACCCTTCTTTGCATGTCTCGTGCTGTATCGGAAAAATATGTGAAGTCGGCCAAAGAAGTCTGCCCAGGCTGAAAAATGTGAGAGGATAAGCGCGCACGCAGCCCTCCCCTGCCGATAATCCATAGCTGGGCGAACTCACTCATGAGGACCCTCATGAGTGCCCCTCACCCTCACCTCACGCCTTTGAGGTGAGGGTGAGTGAGGGCAAGCCCGCGATCAGGCCATCCGTGAGTGCACTCATGAGGTTCTTACCCTCATGAGGTCTCCTGTGAGTGCACTCATGAGGTCTTACCCTCACGAAGTCTCCTGTGAGTGCACTCATGAGGTCTGAGGGGCGCCAGGTCTGTGTGAGTGAAGTCACTGGTGAGGCCTGAGGGGTCTGAGGTCAGTATGAGTGCATTCAGAAATGAGGTCAAATGACGCTTACGGGACGTGGGCAAATTATGAAGGCACTAGTGATATGGTTCCAGCAATCCAGCTGCCGGCAGGGTGCACTTTAAAGGGCTGGTGTGCCCGTTTTTAGCAATTTTATCTACGTCGCGCTGGGAACACAGCCACGTGTCCTGAGCTGACTGATTACTTGGTGATATGATTCCAGCGACCCAACTACAGGCATGGTGCACTTTACAGGGCTCGTGTGCACGTTTTTTTTTTGCAATTTCGTCTATGTCGCGCTGGGAACACAGCAAAGCGTCCTGATCTGACTGATGACTTGATGATATGGGTCCAGTGACCCAACTACCGGCAGGGTGCACTTTAAACGGCTGGTGTGCCGGTTTTTAGCAATTTCGTCTATGTCGCGCTGGGAACACAGCAAAGCGTCCTGATCTGTATGATGACTTGGTGATATGGTTCCAGCGACCCAACTACCGGCAAGGTGCACTTTAAAGGGCTCGTGTGCACGTGTTTAGCAATTTCGTCTATGTCGCGCTGGGAACACAGCAAAGCGTCCTGATCTGTATGATGACTTGGTTATATGGGTCCAGTGACCCAACTAGAGGCAGGGTGCACTTTAAAGGGCTGGTGTGCACGTTTTTACCAATTTCGTCTACGTCGCGCTGGGAACACAGCAAAGCCTCCTGAGCTGACTGCCAAGTGTCCTGGGCTTTGGTGTGTTCCCAGCGCGACATAGACGAAATTGCTAAAAACGGGCACACCAGCCCTTTAAAGTGCACAGTGCCGGCAGTTGGGTCGTTCGAACCATATCACGAAGTGATCAGTCAGCTCCGAAGGGTTTCCTGTGCTCCCAGCGCGACGTACGTAGACGAAATTGCTAAAAACGGGCACACCAGCCTTTAAAGCGCACCCTCCCGGTAGTTGCGTCACTGGAACCATATCACCAAGTAATCAGTCAGCTCAGGACGCTTTGCTGTGTTCCCAGCGAGACGTAGACGAAATTGCTAAAAACCGGCACACCAGCGTTTAAAGTGCACCCTCCCGGTAGTTGGGTCACTGGAACCATATCACCAAGTAATCAGTCAGCTCAGGACGCTTTGCTGTGTTCCTAGCGCGACACAGACTAAATGTGAAAACGTGCACACCAGACCTTTAAAGTGCATCCTGCCTGTATATGGGTCGATGGAACCATATCACCAAGTAATCAGTCAGCTCAGGACGATTTGCTGTGTCCCCAGCGCGACGTAGACGAAATTACTAAAAACGGGCACACCAGCCCTTTAAAGCGCACACAGCCTGTAGTTGGGTCGCTGGAACCATATCACCAACTAATCAGTCAGCTCAGGACGCATTGCTGTGTTCCCAGCGAGACGTAGATGAAATTGCTAAAAACCGGCACACCAGCCCTTTAAAGTGCACCCTGCCGGTAGTGGGGTCACTCGAACCATATCACCAAGTAATGAGTCAGCTCAGGACGCTTTGCTGTGTTCCCAGCGCGACGTAGACGAAATTGCTAAATACAGCCGGTAGTTGTGTCGCTGCAACCATATCATCAATGCCTCCATAATTTAATTTCCGCAGACAACAGACAACAGATGTTGTGGTGAAGGAGTCTTCGAGGGAACCAGGAGCTAATTTGTCCAGTGAGAACCAATGACTTTTAATGAGAATTGAGACACCCAATTCATTTAATGTGAATAACGCCGGTATTTCTCATTGAAGTAATGAGAAGTGTTGAGGCAAAGCTAGCTTCATGTTTCAGCGCTCTAAAAGGTGTTGTAGTCAAGACTCACGAGAAAGCACGAATCAAATCAAGTAATTAGTTCAGTGGGTGCCAATGAGAAACAATGTTTTCCAACCAATTTCAACCAATCTGAGCCAACGTGTCGTGCAGTGAAGATCCTCTTCATAGAAGAAGAACCAATTGGGCAATTGGTTTAGCATTGAACCATCATGATCACTGTCTCAATTGAATTAATGTTAGCATAATTAGCAAACATGTTCTGCGTTAGGACTGCTCCATGCATAGATGAAAGAAAAAAGATGATGAAAGACACATTCGAGGGATAGAGCAAGTTGGTGAGCAGAAGTCAATCATTCTAATTTAAAATATCTTCTATTCGAAACGTGTTCGAATTAATACAGTCTTCGATGGGCACAGACTACACAACTGACGAGTTTTAAAGTACATAAGTTTAAATCGATATATATATATATATATATATATATATATATATATATATATATAATAAAGGGGGTAAGCCATTAAAGACACAAGTAAATGACACTAGACGTATTTGAAATTAAAAATTACAGATTAAGATGGCTTCTATGGCTGCACGCAGAGAAACAGATACTCATGGAACGATGCGACAGCACCAGAGCTCACGTGTTTCGCCGTGTTTGCGGCTCGTCAGCTCTGGGTAGCTGCGCATCGTTCGGAATTGCCAAACCAGGGGTCGCTCAGCGAGCGATATACACCTGGGAGGGTGACTGAGCTCTCCTCAATGTCACAGTGCAAGCCAGTGAATTATAATGAAGGGGGAAAAAGCCATTAAAGAAACAAGTAAATGACACTAGACGTATTTGAAATTAAAAATTACAGATTAAGATGGCTTCTATGGCTGCACGCAGAGAAACAGATACTCATGGAACGATGCAACAGCACCAGAGGACGCGTGTTTCGCCGTGTTTGCGATTCGTCAGCTCTGGGTAGCTGCGCATCGTTCGGAATTGGCAAACCAGGGGTCGCTCAGCGAGCGCCTGGGAGGGTTAACACGGTATAAGCTAAAAAAAAATCTGCTGCGGCAGTTTCCGTGCTGGGTCAGCGCGGGTTGAATTTCCATTCTGAAACCATCCAACTCCAAACAAACCAACATAAAAAAAATCATTGTCGAAATTAATTGCACAACGTGTACTTATTAAATTATGCTCAAATACACTAAAACATATTGATGAAATAATAAAATAAACAAAATAAGAATAATAATTCTAATAATAAATAAATACGTTAATAAAATAAATAAAGACCTAAGCGTGTGTGAAGTTATGCACACAACTCCGCGTTCCTGACTAGGTTGCAAAAAAACTGATTGTGCAATGTGACAGCTCTTGGCTTTACCCTGCGACAGTTCAGCTTTGCAGGTGTGTCAAAACCAAACTACAGCCATAATGCTCTCGTCGTCGTATGCGACCGAGCGCCATCGGCATCAATTCAGAATATGTTTTGAACTTGGAAACGTCTCTTGGTGTGTATAGTGATGGGCAAGTCAATTCACTTTTCTGAACTAATTCATTTAGTTCAGTTCACTCCACTGAACTGTCTAAAAGAATAGTTCATTCGTTCACCTGTTCGCAATTCAACACAATCAAGTAATATAGTCCCAAACTTTAAAGTGGCTCGACCAAGAGAGATACAACAAAATGATCTTGCAATTTAGTTTTCCAAAGGTTCGAGCACATCAACATAGCAAACGTAATCTTTTAGGTACCTTTTTTATTTTGCTTTAATTTTCTACGTATATTTTCAACGAGAAAAGTAGTACACAGATCAATATGCAAGGTGCCGTCGTCGTTCAATGTTACAATCGTGTTTTTCTGATCACTTACGTCTGCTTGCTGCGAGCTTGAGAACACAGAAGTGTGATAGAGTAACTGCAGTTTCAACTCATTTCATTCAAATGCATGAGAGAGCTTGAAGAAAAGTACAACGTCTAGCGGTTGTGGAGGAAAAATTGGGAAGCTTGCAATGTATTGCCGCAAAAATAGCGTGCCCGCTCCAGGGCGTGTCAGTCACAAGCACCAGAAGTGAGAACCTAACGACGCCACTAGCAGTCCAAAACTGCGAGAAGGAGCTCAGAGCGATCTCAGCTCAAGCAGTTCTAAAGGATTCACTCTTGTTCAGTGTTCGTCCTTCATATAGTTCACTTGCCCAGAGTACTTCAATCCATACGCGGCGTTCAAAGCCGCTGCGCTGCGCTCTCCCTCCCCGCGCTTTTCCTTAAGCGCATGCGCTGTGGACGAGCAACAGTTCTGACAGGCGCTGCGTGTACTTCCAAACGACCCGCGGCATCGTTTAGTCCTTTAGTTCATCCAGTTATCTTCCTTCACACAGTCCACTCGAAGCTCTCCCGTTCTCCCTCCCCGCGCCACCCGCGCTTTTCCTTAAGCGCACGCGCTGTGGACTAGCACCTTTTCTGACGGGCAACGGCAGGCCCTGCGAGTGCTTCAAAACGTCCCTCGGCATCGTTTAGTTCCTTAGTTCATCCAGTTCTCTTCCTTCACACCATCACACAGTCCACTTGAGGCTCTGCCTCGTCGCGCCGCCCGCGCTTTCCCTTAAGCGCATGCGCTGTGGACGAGCAGCAGTTCTGACAGGCAACGGCAGGCTCTGCGAGTACTTCAAAACGACTCGCGACGTCGTTTAGTTCTTTAGTTCATCCAGTCCCTATTGAAAATAATTCATGAGGTTACCTCAGAGTCTGAGGTCTTGAGGTATTATGGGACATCTGAGGTCCTGGGGTTATCTCAGAGCTTGGGGTTCTCTGGTTACCTCAGAGTTTGAGTCCCTGCGGTTACCTCAGGGCCTGAGGTTTCCACAGATTGGACCTCAAAGCATAGGAACAACACAGAGCGCCCGTAGCACGACTTCTTGTTCAAAGACTTTTTATTGGTATTGAGATCATCAGGTTCTAAATATTTTTCAGACATTTTAATTTGTCGTTCAGTGTCGCGACTTTCTTCATTTTTCTTTCTGGTTTCTTGGCCTTCCCCCGTTCTGCTCTTGAAGCACTGGAGGTATGCACATAGAGATAAAATTCAGTTCAGATACGATAACCAAAGAGGTAATACAAAATAATACACGAAATACCGAATACTGATTACCAAATTGAGTGAGCATGTCTGCATCTACGAAAGTAATTTGCTCCACGCAGTGACAAAACTATAAAAGTTCATTACGGTAAATAATAAAGTGCCAAATAGTAAATTGCCATACTCAAAACGCAGACGGTTGCGACCACAGGCATACCTAGAGTCTCCAAATAAGTTTAGTAGCTATATGCATACCAAGAATATGTGTATACATTTTCAAGAATAAAACGTAACGATAAATGCTTGTCAAACCAGAGGGATAAACAGGCTGGTGAGCAGTACCCTCAGGCACGTTGTCGAATGACAAGCAACAGAAGGACAGAAATTTGGTACCGATAATAGACCGTTCAAGATATGTAAACACTCACATTATTCCGCGTTTGTTGCTGTTCCGGCTCACGCCTTGATGGCTTTCTCATTCGCTTTCGTTCGCTGCAGGCCTTGGTGATATCCTCAGTGCCTATCACGCGACATGCAATCGATCTGAAATGCATCGTAGGAATCTGAAAATACGGTATCACAAATACTAGAAATTCAAAGTTACATCAACTTCTAAAGTGTCACTTTCCATTCACGAGATATGCAAGCATATTTTTTCCTTCGAAACAAGACACACACATACGCACGCACGCACGCACGCACATACAGCAAAAACTATATACAAGAAAATTTCCTTCACGTACCTTCCAGAAAGTAGCTTCCACGGGTTTTCTCGCCCTCCTTCCGGAAAATAGCGTGCACTGGATATTCCGTGTTCCGATTGAAAATCTGTGCGGTCGTTGTCTTCAGAAAAATTCCCCACGTCGTCCACAGAAGCAACAACTCGAATGTCATCAAGAAACTCACGTATACACACGTCATCATGGCACCTTATTAATAAGCGGCACACAGGACGAAGCAAATACACACGCATGCCATGGAAGCTGGCGCGTGACTGCACTAAGCAGACGAAGGCGATTTCGAGAACGTGTTACAAAAGCGGAAACTTAGTGTACAGCCCCCAGGCAAAAAAAAAAAAAAAAAAAAACAGAGGGAGAAATAGGGATGGGGCTGCAGCGAAGCCACTTAGTGGAGCTGTAAAAACAACACCGACGCATGTTTCCCGCGTTGTTGTTTTCTTTCTTTTTTTCTTTTCTTTTTTTCAGAACCAAACGAAACGAAACACTGCATCTCTTGTAGATTCTTTGCACAACATTTCATTGTGGCGTACGCCAACCTGTGTGAAGCTTCTAGACGCAGAAAGTATCGCAACAACTACTGTTCGCAATTTTATCTATCCATTGTAGCCTCTAATAGAAATACGCGTGAGAATCTACCGTTTACCCTATATTGCGCTTATTGTGTTTTCAGATGACTGGTCATGAAAAAATCGGTAGTGTATTTTTCACACGAGTAATGTGATTTCTGTTTGCATATTACCAAAACCCTGGAGACTAGGAAGCTACGCAAACAGACGCACGCGGACAGTGTCCTGCTGTTTTCGTAGTTCCCTAGCCTCGGGTTTTAGTAATATGAGTTATAATCTCCAGCTCGCTTGCTCTTTAGCAATTCTTTCATTGTGATTTTTGTGTAACGTTCGTTGTGGGCGCTTTGTGCTAGCAGAGCTTTAATTTATAACCGAATATAATTGACTTTATGCCTTCCTGATGGTTTATGTGCATGACACTTATGAAATTTCGCGTTTTGGCGTTACGGTTTGGTGTAGGCTTAATTCACGTTGCCAATTTAATGAAGGTAACAGTAATAAGTTGCTCCTCATGATCCGTGCCCGTTCATACACTTTCCCGCGCCGTGCTCTCCGCAGCAGGGATGAATTAACCAGGGGGCGACTTGGTCGGTATAGCGAAGGAGGCACAAGTTTATTGTACCAGCATATAGCAAAATCACTTGTTACGCGACATGACAATAACGGCGCTACCAAAGCGTCGGAGTAGGGGCTGCGGAGGCAGGAGGGTTCATCCACTCTGCGGATGAGGGATGCAATTTGCCCGTTTACTCCAACTCTCCAGCCAGAACTGCCCAGCGAATTCGTGCTGGCTCCCGTCAAACCTCGGTCGTTCTTGGCAGCTCAACTGGCCAACACCGGTTCCGTGGTTGGCGCCCTTGAATCCCTGCCTTGAGGGACAAGAGGAATTCCTTCCCCATTATACTTCCATCGTGCGATGGGGGGTTTAGAGTCTCTCTAATGAGTGAAAGCCGACGTTCTGGAGCCACCTCTCCGGATCGCGGTGTATGCATAGGCGGAAGGCGACCCGCACTTACACCTCTGGCCGAAGATCGTTGGTCCGACCTCCAAAGGGTCGACCAACGTACATGACAAAATAGTGCTGGTCGCAAGTGCTACCACAAGTTCCACGAATATAGTTCGATAAATGAATATAGGTAGTTCAGTTCACACACAGGAAACACACGCACAAAAAAAGGTTCGTTCAGTGTTCTTGAATACAAGGAGCGCCTGACTGACTTACAAGCACTTCACACACAAGAGCAGCTGAGTCTCTTCCGCGCCCGCGAGTGCGCCGTCATGCATCTGCATGGCCGCCATACGCGAGGTCCCCGTCTGTGACGTGTTGATCCCAGTTTTCATTATCTAACCGAGAGAGCGCGTCGGCGTTGCCGTGCGACTTCCCCTTTCTGTACTTTACAGTGACGCGGTACCGTTGAAGAGCGAGAGCCCATCTGATCAACTTGGAACTGTGGGGCATGCTCGCGGTGAGGTACGATAGCGGGTTGTGATCCGAAATCACGAACACTTCAGCGCCGAACAGCCAGTTGTCGAAACGCTTTGGTGCCCACACTATGGCGAACGCTTCCTTTTCGATTGTTGACCATCGTCTTTGGGTAGGAGTGAGCTTGCAGCTAGCGAACTCTATTGGTACGTCTGTATCCCCTTCCATCTGGGCTAAACAGGTTCCGACGGCATAATCGGACGCGTCGGTATACAACCAGTATGGTTTCGACAGGTCAGGGGTCGCGAGAGCGATAACTGAAAACAATGCGTTTTTCAGCGCGTCGAACGCATTTTGTGCGCTTTCTGACCACGGTACCACGTTTGGTGTCCCCTTGCAGGTCACCTCTGTAAGGGGGTAACGCCAGTTCTGCATACTTGGGTATATATTCCCTGTAGTATCCGAAAAGGCCTAACGCACTTCGTACGTCACGCCAGGATATGGGCCGCTTTGTAGCCCCCCTAATCGTAGCCAGCTTCGACAGGTCGGGCGCGTGTCTGCCCGAACCAATTACATGTCTGAGGTACGGTACCGATGGCTGTGCTATCTGACATTTGTCTCCCGCAATCGTGAACCCGGCCGCCAGCAATTCGCTGAAAACTGCGCGCACGTGTCTCACGTGGTCCTCCCACGCACGACTCCGAAAAAATCGCGATATCGTCTAAGTACGCTGTCGAATATTCTCGATGACGGCGCAACAATACGTTCACAATGCGCTGGAATGTAGCAGCGGCATTCTTCAGGCCGAAGGGCATTACGCGCCATGCAAACTGGCCTTCGTGCGTGACAAATGACGACAATTTTTGAGAGTCCTTAGCCAACGGCACCTGCCAATATACCCTCGCCGAAGATTTACCAGCGTTATATAAGCAGCGCGACCTACTTTGTGTATCAGCTCCCGTGTCAGTGCCATCGGGAACGCGTCCTCCTTACCGTGTAATCACACGAGCGCCTTTTCTGACTGCGCAGCGACTGAAGGAGGAGAAGGAGGTATCAGCATAATCACGCAATCATCCAACCATTCGGTCGCGGGCGGAGCTTATCGCACAGCAGAATCTATGAAGCGCGCACGTTTTTATTGTATTTTTGGCGAGATATCAACAGCCTTGTGCAACATCACTGCGCTCAGCAGCTCCGTCCGTCAGAAAGAAGCACACGGATAGTTTGTTCGCGGGGCACAGAATCTGACGACTGACGCGCAGAAGGAGGACGGAGCGAAAAAGAAAGCCACCCTCTGTTGCCAATGTTACAAGCTCTATTAGTTTTTATCTATTACACCAGGTAGAGCAACATCCGATCTTGTGGAAGCTTGCCGATGAGCAAAACCGAAATGTACCGAGGAAACATGCCATGTGGGAAAAGATCGCTCTTGAAATGGAAAAGAGACACCCGGATGTCGAAGCAACGGTAGATGTGTACATCAAAACGCTTTTTGGGTCCCCATGTTCACGGCGCAGTCGTTGTATCAGTTGCTGTTAATTAATAGTAACGAGTTGGCAGCATTCGCATTCCAAACGAAAAGGTATCGGCTCAGGACGCTAGCAGTTTGGTTTAAAAACTCACTCGTGCAGCAGCTCTCTCGTGCAGCAGCAGTGGCAGTTGTCGGTCGCTGTATAAGACTTTTTTACAGTTACCCTGTATCTTTCAGAACACTGCACAAGTTGCAAGCTATCAGTGGCAGTATCAGCAGCGCCTGTGTCCTTCCTATCATCGTCAACTACAACGTACTTCAGCTACACGTGCAAGAGTGTCTTCCGGAAAAGTGTAATCTTGGACGTCACATCCGACGTGGGATTTCCACCTTCATAAATCTGCGACACACCATCCACAAGGCTCACTCGTGCAGCAGCAGTGACAGTTGTCGGTCGCTGTATAAGACTTTTTTACAGTTACCCTGTATCTTTCAGAACACTGCACAAGTTGCAAGCTATCAGTGGCAGTATCAGCAGCGTCTGTGTGCCTTCCTATCATCGTCAACTACAACGTACTTCAGCTACACGTGCAAGAGTGTCTTCCGGAAAAGTGTAATCTTGGACGTCACATCCGACGTGGGATTTCCACCTTCATAAATCTGCGACACACCATCCACAAGGCTCACTCGTGCAGCAGCAGTGACAGTTGTCGGTCGCTGTATAAGACTTTTTTACAGTTACCCTGTATCTTTCAGAACACTGCACAAGTTGCAAGCTATCAGTGGCAGTATCAGCAGCGTCTGTGTGCCTTCCTATCATCGTCAACTACAACGTACTTCAGCTACACGTGCAAGAGTGTCTTCCGGAAAAGTGTAATCTTGGACGTCACATCCGACGTGGGATTTCCACCTTCATAAATCTGCGACACGCCATCCACAAGGCCCACTCGTGCAGCAGCAGTGACAGTTGTCGGTCGCTGTATAAGACTTTTTTACAGTTACCCTGTATCTTTCAGAACACTGCACAAGTTGCAAGCTATCAGTGGCAGTATCAGCAGCGTCTGTGTGCCTTCCTATCATCGTCAACTACAACGTACTTCAGCTACACGTGCAAGAGTGTCTTCCGGAAAAGTGTAATCTTGGACGTCACATCCGACGTGGGATTTCCACCTTCATAAATCTGCGACACACCATCCACAAGGCTCACTCGTGCAGCAGCAGTGACAGTTGTCGGTCGCTGTATAAGACTTTTTTACAGTTACCCTGTATCTTTCAGGTGAGCACATACAATCTATAAATTTTTGTGTTTCCCTGTTACTGCTGCTGCCGAGATAGCGACTGATTCTTCATTGATAAGCTGTACAGTACAGATAGGTGATTCTGCACACTGCTATCTACTATTTTTGAAATGTCTAAAGAGAGCAGTGCCAGAGAAACTAAACAAAGTAAAGAGTATGCATTGCTCGTCGAGGAGTTGAAGCGTGAAATTAGAAATGAGTTTAAAAATGTAAGAGAAACATTTGAGCGGGAGGTACGCAGGGAACTCCGGGACGTGAAACAAGGCATGACTTTCATGAACGAAACTTTCGAAGAGCTACGAAGCAAAATGGATTCTGTCTTGGACGATAACAAGACGCTGAGAGACGAAAATGGGAAACTGCGCGAACAGTGTCTAGAGAACAAGGCTCAGTTGAAACGCAATGAGATGCGAATTGCAGAGTTGGAGCAGTACTCCAGAAATCGTAACATAGAGATAAAAGGCATTCCACCTGCTGCAATTCAGAACATTCCAGAACTTGTTTGCCAGATCGGGGTCGTAATCAGTGAAACCATTTCCATGGACGACATCGAGATATGTCACACTGTGCCTATTCCCAACACCGATTCTAAAAACATCATTGTCCAGTTTAAGACGAGACAGAAAAGAAACTCCGTAATTGAAAAGGTGCGGGCAAAGCGTATCAAATGTGTAGATATCGGTATCTCCTGTGAAAAACCAGTCTTTGTCAATGAGCATCTTTGTGCCTACATGAAACGCCTGGTGGGTGCAGCTATTGCTCTAAAAAAAGATGGAAAGTTACACCAGGCTTGGACACGGAACGGAAAGGTGTATATCAGGTCACGTGAAAATGGCGTGCCACAATCTGTACAGCATCTAGATGACCTCGAAGCCTATCGTTCTTAGTAACTTGTATCTTGTTTCTCACGTATATTACCTTTTAAGCTTTCAGCCTTCTTTAAATTTTGCACATGCAGACGAGCGGTCTCTTGCCTGAAGATTTTGCGAACTGTTGTTTGCACTTTCGGAATTCTTTGAGTGTTTTTCATTTAAATTGCCGGTCTGCGTCAAATAAAGTGGACGCTCTGTCTGTACTATTTGACAGTCTGAAATTTTCATTTGATGCGGTCATGCTGACATGGTACAACAAAGATTCACATATGTTTGAGTTGCCAGATTATGAGCATTTTTACCTAAACAGAACTTGCAGACGCGGCGGTGGTATATCGATTCAAATTTCCCGCACGCTCGGGCGATGCACTATTCTTTCAGAGTTCTCTGTTATCACTAATAATTTCGAAGCTTTATGCCTTGTCAATAATGATCTCATTTTCTGCGTCATATATCGGCCACCAAATGGGAGTTTAACTGCTTTTTTAAGCTTTATGGAAGATGTTTTCTGCTATGCGGAGACCAATGTATGTAGGTTATTTATTGGAGGTGACCTGAACCTTGATATGCATAGCCTATCTTCGTCGTATGAAAAATTTGAGCAAATGCTTCTGTCATATAATTTAGTAAATACCATCACTGTCCCTACACGAATCACCTCCGCTACTTCTACTACAATTGATGCCATATTGACAAACGCGGCTACTCATGTTAACGTAGCTGGCACGATTGCGGCAGACGTCAGTGACCACTTGCCATTATATATGTTATGCACCACGAAGGTAAAGAGAAAAAATGTAAGCAAAACAATAATGACACAAACCATAACAGACGATACTCTACAGTCTTTCAGAGAAGACATTGCTTCTGAAGACTGGGACGCGATATGCGTTGGCAACGACGTTGATTCTTGTTATGAGCTGTTTATTGAAAAGTTTTTAGAAATCTATAAGAAACATTTTCCTTATCGTAAGAAAGTTATAGCAAAAAATATTAGGAAGCCATGGATAAGTCCTTCGCTTTACCGGTCTATAAAAGAAAGGAATAGGTTATTCCGCGATTTCTTAAGGTCCCGTGATGTAGAAAAATTAAAAATATATAAACGCTTTCGAAATAAGGTAACTTCTGAAATAAGAAAAGCAAAGACGCAGTATTTTTCAAAAATATTTGAAGAATCATCGAATCGCATGGATCTATTATGGAGGAACCTTAATAACATAATCAAGAAAAACACCGACACTGACAGTCTTGCCAATATTGTGGTTCACGGCACCGTCTTATCTGGAAAAGCTTTATCGGACCAATTCAATGACTTCTTCGTTAACATACCTACCAAGACACCTAAATGCGGTGCACTTGGTTTTTTAAAAAAATCAGTTGATTCCATCTTTTTTCAACCAACCGATGTCAGTGAAGTGTGCGCAACATTCTTGACGTTAAGTAATTCCAAATGTTGTGATATTAACGGTGTTCAAATTAAACCGGTCAAATATGTAATCGACTTGATTAGTCCTGTTCTCGTGTCTTTATATAACATGTCCCTCGTTACGGGAATCTTTCCCGCGCAACTCAAAAAGGCGAAAATCTCGATTATACATAAGGGAGGAGATCAAAATGAATTATCCAACTACCGTCCTATATCCGTCCTCCCTATATTCTCGAAAGGCCTTGAAAAAGTCGTCTACAATAGACTATTAAAGTTTTTTAACATGCATAATGTTATCATTAATGAGCAATTTGGGTTTCGTAAACATAGATCAACCGAAACAGCTTTGTTAAAACTAAAAGAAATAATAATAAAAAACTTTGAAGAAAAGCGTCTAATCTTAGCGGTCTTCGTAGATTTTCGTAAAGCATTTGATTGTATTCATCACAACATTTTATTACAAAAATTGGAGTATTATGGCATCCGCGGTGTTCCGTTAGATCTGATAAGGTCATATTTACACCTACGTGAACAGGCCGTTTCTATAAATAATTTTCTATCAGATTTTGCGACTATAAAATCGGGAGTCCCGCAAGGCAGCATTTTAGGACCCTTATTATTCAACATATATGTAAACGATATAATCAACGTTTATCCACATTCAGCTGGTACGACTTACTTAGATTTCATTATATATGCCGATAATACAACATTACTTTTTTCTGGGAAATCTGTTACGGAAGTTGTAACAGCAGCAAATAACGCCCTTAAACAATTCAAAGAATGGTCCGAGTGTAACTCCCTTAGTCTCAATACGGCAAAAACTAAGGTGTTGCTGTTTCGACCTAAAGGGAAAATCATAACCGAAGACGTTTCTGTCAATTATGACGGTCATTGGATTGGATTGGAAAAGAAAGAAAAATATGGAGAGGTTAGTCCCGACCCAGTCAGACCTGGCTACTCCAAAACGCGTTTGTTGGTAAACAAAAAGAAAGAAAAAGGTCAGCTACGAAAAATAGGACAAACAAACAAACAACCAAGCAGGATAAAGCATAAAGGAAGACGGGGGAAAGGAAAGGGGAGACGTTCGACGCCGGGAATCACTCACTGCACAATGCCAGATATAGTGCGAACACAATGTCACCGAAGTTTTCACAGAGTGTCCAGCAAGTCCGAAGCGATAAGAAAGTCCACAAGAGCGCGCAATGCCGGCACCTGGTGTTGGGCGGGCCAGCAGCCTAGCACCTTCACAACGGAGAATGGGCGATTGTCGAGGCGGGCTAGTGCCGCCTCAAGGGAAAGACGAGGCTCTCTGTATCGAGGGCAGGCTTCTATAACATGCTGTATGACGGTCATAAACTTGATGTAGTACCTAGCTTTAAATGTTTAGGGGTAATATTTTCGGAACATCTGCAATGGGACAACCGTGTATCTTATGTCTCCAAAAAACTTGCTGCTATAAATGGCGTTTCAGGCAGACATAGTTGTGTTCTTCCAGGTAACATTAAATTGCTGCTTTACAATTCTTTATTTTATTCACGGTACAATTATTGTTTCTTAGTGTGGGGAACAACGACGGCTGGAAATATTCACGAGCTGTTTGTCCTGCAAAAAAGGGCTATAAGGATTATTGCTGGTGTCAGTCGACTGTCTCATACTGCGGAATTATTTGAACAGTACAATATTATTCCGATACCGAAATTCTACAACTATAAGTTTACCTTAACTTATTCAAAAAGCGTCCGTGAAAATAACACGTCATTTCTAGAACTATGTCAGTTAACTACGCTGACATCTATGTATTCTTTTCGACATAGGATTTGGTGTGTCCCATTGCATCGAACAAACTACGGCAAGCAGTCATTGACGTATATGTCACCATTTATTTTTAATCAGTTTGTTGGTACGTCGCCGGACCCATTGTTGATGCCAAAAGGAATGCTCTGTCGCTTTATGTTGGGTATTTAACTGTTAATTGAGTCAATTTTGAACTGTTAGTTGATTTGTTTGTATCATAGGCATTATATCTCTTCTTTCCATTTTTCTCACTTGGTTATTGTTACAATATTGTTTTTCTTTTTTTCTGTACGCTATGATCGTTACTGTATTGTTGCTGTAAATAGTGAATTTTGGGGGAGGAGCCGGTGTCAAGCCTCATGGGCTTTTTGCTGCTCTCCCAACCGCAAGGAAATAAATTGAAATTGAAATTGAAAAACGAGAAATGTGTGAGCAGTATCGCACGCCGGGTAAGACAAAGGGGGGCAAAATTTTATCCCAAGCCGGCCACTGTGGGGTAACGCATATTCATAGTTGTCTGGGATAATAAATTAACCATGTAATGGTATAATATTTTAGGGCTGTCATTACACAAGCCTATATGGTAGCACCCCGGGGTCATCACCACGTCATGCAGTGGATTCGCGGGAGGCCACTGTGTGCATACATCGTGTTCTGACAAGCACCAACGAGAACGATCAGTTGTAATAAAGGGAGTCAGTTTTCCGCGGTTTCACTATTCTTACGTGTTTCCCATTCATCGCGGCCACACAGTTTGGGAACTGCCACAGCGCTTTAGAGTAACGTGCTTTACCCCTGGACAAAGCTATAGTGCTGAAGATGCAACACTTACGTGATGGCGTCTCGCTGTGTCATGACATTATTTCATAATTAGTCACTGGGGGAGCTTCCTACATAACGCGATATGCAAAAAGTGCCAACTCATGAATTTCGTTTTGTTCCATAATTTTATATGTATGTATGGGACGGTAACGTACCCCCACCAAAAAAAGAGAAGAAGAAAAGAAACAGGAAAGATCATCAGGGTTGTTTGAGTGGGTGTGAACTCTGCCTCGCTATGCCACCGGTATACGCGATGAACGTTTTACTGGGAATGAGTAGTAGACTCAAAAACATGGCCTGTCCAACGTCTAAAGCAATGGGGCCAGTGAAACGCAGGAATTGGAAGCTGCCAAAGCTAGCAAAAAAAAAGCAAGACGGTTGGAGGATAGAGGATGAAGTGTGGAGATGCGTTGAGGGTGCATGAGTTCGTCGGGGAGAGCAAAGTATTAGATGGGCCGTTGAGCAAGACCTCCCTTCTGCACAACGAGGACAAGGTTTCTTGCTTTAGCGGAACGTGCAGCAGAGGGACCACCGGAGACACACACACAATTGACACAAAAAGGTGTACGCTCGTGTGAGTACACGGTAGTCGCTGCGTTCAGAGCGCGGTAATCCACGCGCATACGGGTTTCCCCATTTTTCTTTGAGACACATACAATGGGTTGCGCGTGTTCACTTTCTACCGGGTATATAAGTCCCTGGGCCAGCAGCTCATTCACCTGTCTCGTGACCTCGCCCTTTAGTGTTTCCGGGATGCGGTAGTGGTGTGGCCTTCTAGGCGTCTCGCCTCCCTTCAGCGGTGTTCCCCAACCTTCGCGATCTTTGTTTGGGTTCGGAACAGCTCACGGAATTCGCGGAGGAGAGCACTCATTTCCCTTTTCTGTGCCGATGCGAGGTGGTCCAATTTCTGGTCCGGGACGTCAGGGACACCTCCCTCCTTATCTGGCCCAGAAGGCGCATAACTAATTGCGCCGAAATCTTCCTCGCATTCGAAGAGGACTCCTACCTGTCCCACTCTCAGTGGCGTATCTAGGGTGTGGCAGGTGTGGACAGGTGCCATGGGCGCCAGGTGAACAGGGGCGCCATTATGTGGTCGGGTGTGAATGTGCCAGGTCGGGCACTCAACATGGCACATTCATAAATGATCTAAAGCACCCACTATTAGAGAGGTTGTAGTGTGAAACCTAGTGAGGACCACACGATAACGCATCCTCAAAGACATCGTGTTAACCATTTGCCATGGGCGCAGGTAGCTCTAGATACGCCACTGCCCACTCTCGCATTGTAACCGCGCAGCTTATTAGCATGAACGGTTCGTCGCTTTCCGTCGGCATCCTCTATGACGTACGAGTGCTGGCGCTCCTGCTTTAATACGGTATAGGGACCGCTCCAACGCGGGTGCATTTTGTTCGGGGGGGGGGGGGGGGGCGGCGTCGTGAAGTAGGACCTGTTGCCCATCCGCGAATTGCTTGTCCTTAGCAGCGCGGTTATAATATCTCGTATAGTTGCGCTGCCTCCTTTCACTAACCGTTTCTGCCATTTCTGCTGCTCTAGAGAGGTCGTCTCTCAGCTGACGTAGGTACTCGGCGGGCGCTTCGCGTAGCACATCTGGGACGTCGATTTCGTCCGTCGACGGACGCTTCAGAACCGTTAAGGGCCCCGTCGGTGACCTACCGTACAGCAACACGAACGGGGCGACGCCGGTAGTGTCGTGTGGCACTTCCCTATTGGCCCAAAGTAGGTACGAGACGAACTTGTCCCAACCCCGTCCCTCACGCTGGATCACGTGGTAAAGCATGTTCTTAAACACCCTGTTCCAGCGCTCCACTGACCCATTACTCTCTGGATGCTCCGGGGTTGAAAATCTAGGAGTGCATCCTAGTTTCTTGAGCATCTCCTGGGTCAATGCAGCAGTAAAATTGGTCCCCCTGTCACTACAGATTATTTCTGGGACGCCCGTACGACTGAAAACCTCGAGCAGTGCATCCCACGTTGCTTTCGCTGTCAGTGACCTCATGCATATGACCTCGGGCCACCTTCTGTGTAGGTCCACAGTGCACAACGCGTATCTATGGCCGCAGGACGACGGTGGTTCGATGGGGCCTATGATGTCTGCATTTATGCACTGAAACGGTCTCTCAGGGCGCGTGAGTGGCGTTGTCGGGATGCGGTCATCCTTGCGTTTATCCGCTCTAACTTGGCACCCATGACAAGATGCACAGTGCCGCCTAACATCAGCCTCGATACAGGGCCAATAAAAGCTGTATTTTATGCGTGCGGTAGTTTTGCGAGCGCCCAGGTGTCCACCCCACGGTGACTCGTGTGCGAGTTGCAACACTTCACTCCGTCGCGCCTGCGGCAACACTAGCTGCGCCACGGCCCTTCCCATTACATTGTCACTGTGGTAGAGAATACCGTCTTGTAGATACATTCCGTTCCTTCCCTTTGTCGCGCCTTGGAACGCTTCCGTGAGTGTAGCGTCTACTATTTGCGCTCTCTTAAAGGGTCTCTGACCAGAAGCTGGAGAGCCTTTTCCGCAGTGGCTACCGATAGAATACACAAAAGCAACTTCACATACGAAAATGCATGCCTCAACACCTCGTAGTTTTCGTAAACTCGAATTTTGAACATCGCGGTTCACGCCGACGCTGGCACACCTAGCGTCAAACCAAGAAAACGTACGCATATATAGAAAACTCATCTGGTCATCCCACTGGGATGACGTCAATCGCCCATGCAATCAGCGCGCAGAATGCCGTCACGTGATCGAGCACTACAACAACAACTTTCAGCAAGAACCAACATTTTTACGCCGATATACTGTTGTCACAATGTCTGGAAATAAAAAGTATGTATATACTTCGAAATCTACGACCTGTTTTATAACTGCGATAATCCAATTAGCGACTTCCGTGGAAAGAGGAGCTACGAGGCTACGAGCTACGACGACTTTCGGGATCCAGCGCGCTATTTCACTGCGTTAGCGTAGTGTGTGTATTTCCAAGTTTTCTTTATTTATATCTTTTGGAACAACGACCAATTTATCGAGGTACAGCCCTTACTTCGTTTGACGTGCCTCGGTTGTGTCGTCAAAGCGAGATTTCTCGGCGGGCATTCAGTTCCGTACGATACTGCGCGTTCAACCGCAGCGGCAGGATAATACCGCGGCGGATTTTGCCAATCATATTTGAAGAATGCAGACTATGAGACGGACCCCTCAGTTTGAGTACAAAGAACCTCCGCCTACAGCAGTCCGCAGTGCTTTCCTTGACAGTCTTCCAAGACTGTTGCATCTGGACGTGACGAGGTTAGTGTCTTCTGTATAATTTATACAGTGATTACTCTCCTTGTGAGAATTACGTTGTGGCATGCAGATGTTAGGAGACCATTTACGCAACAAAGAAAAATACGGATTAAAGAAAATTGAAGTTTACGCACTAAAAGAGGAGTCGAGGCACTTCTCAAGCCCTTCGGCTTTTAGCCTCGACTCCTCCCATCTACTGATGGAAATAAAATGTTTATGTATGTATGTATGTAAATCAACAGATTACTGTAAAATTCTGAGTGTTGTTGAATGCAGCCATGCCAATGCAGTAAGCAACATTCACAGTACGTAAAATGAAGCTGTGAATTCAGCATCTAGATGTAACATAATAATTGTCACAGCAGTGTGCACCAATGTAGTTCATGACTTCCTTGGACAAGATGTGGAACCAAATGTTGGAAATACAAGGCAGGGATCAGGTACAAGTTTTCTTCTATTTGTTTTCCTTATAATATGCAGCATACTGCACATAGCAAAGAAGGGTTCTGGATTCTAAACCAACGCAGTTGAAATCCTTAGTTTACCCCAAGCTGTACTATTGTTGTCTAATCTGGGGAAACACCACAGAGGGCAACTACGATAAAATTGCAGTGCACAAAAAAAGAAAGAAAGAATGCCTGGTATACGACAACCATGTCTACAGGCTGTCTACAGGTGCAATGTGCTGGACCCTCGTTGCAAAGAGGCCCAGCAGGGGTGCCACTACAATCCATCCATCCAGCCCCTCAGCTCCTTCAAGACATGTAAAATACAGTAGACAAAGCGTTCACGTGGAAATCAGACGGGGGACCCTTTCACGCTGGTGACTTACAAGAAAAATAGGCCTCAAGGCATCCCTGTATTGTTCAAGCCAGTTGACCCTGGAAAGTCGTTTTGGAAAGTCAATCCCAACGTGGTAGCGAAGACTATTCGCTCTGCGGCCCAGGAATCAATTCTCCGTCATCGTGTCAACGCTGATGGCTCCATGTGCATCTTCGTCCAGACGGAAGGGGCAGTGTCTAATCTGATGACCCTTAGTGAAGTGGCTGGGGTGGCAGTTACTGTCACCATCCCCTCCTCATACGTTAATAACATGGGGAAAATCTATGACGTCCCACTGGAGTATACCGACGAGGAACTCACCTCGTATTTGGGAGAGGATGGCGTCATAGCCGCTCGGCGTCAAGTGCGGCATGTCTCTCATGAAGATGGGTCGGACCAGTACATCCCCCTTCGAAATGTCATATTGACCTTCAAGTCCAACAGAAGGATACCTGAGGAAGTTAAGTTTGGCTTCTCAACGCATAAGGTGCATGAGTATGTGGAAGGTCCAGTGCAATGCTATCACTGCCAGAGGTTCGGTCATCTTGCTCGAAGCTGTCGATGGCCACTACGGTGCAAGTTCTGCTCTCAGCCGCACACGCTCAAGGAATGTACAGCGCGGCGCCAACCGAAATGTGCAAACTGCGAGGGACCGCATGCTGCATCGCATTCTTTATGTCCCCGGAAGAGGGCAGCTACAAGGCGCTTTCAGGCTCGTGTTTTGACCAACACCCCTTCCCCTTCCCCTGGGATCAGGAAGGCACGACGTAGTGCACAAACGGACGGAGGTTCAACTTTAGGTCTCCAGGCGGCCAAAAGTGATGGTCGACCACAAACTACTGCGAGATCCCAAAGGGCACCTCAGCAGGTCTCAAAACCAACAGTCAAAACCCCCAAACCACAAGCATTTAAGCCTCAACCGAGTAGGCATGTGCGGCTCCTAGATAGTCAGCATGACATCCCTAATGCTACCACTCCTCTCCGTGCAACTTTCGCGGCCGCAGTGCGAGGTCCAAGGAAGACCGACGAGACTCTGCCAGCAGCGCCTCGACGGCTGAAATGGCACTCCCCCCAGTCTTCGAATGACTCCTGTGTCATCATCCCCTTAGTTCTTGCTGCTATGAAGGCCATTGTTGCTTGTTGCCCTGAGGCTGCGCGGTTGCCCGAAGTCAAGGCTCTTCTAGAGATTGACAGCCTTTTCCTCGGTCATGGAGCAAATCTATAGGAATGCTGTCTTAATGCAGTGGAACGCGCGCAGTCTGCGCAACAAGCTGCCAGATCTTAAAGAATTTCTACTTCGGCATCGAATTCCCATGTTGGCTATTAGTGAAGCTTATGTTGAGAAGGACTTCAGACTCAGCGGTTATAGGTTGGTCACGCAAGAAGATACAGATTTCTCAAGGACGGTTCTGCTTGTTCGACTCGATTTCAATGCAGCTGCCCTTCCAACGCCGAAAGTGGCTGGTCTAGACTGTATCCGGTGTAGAATTCGCTTGGGTAAAACTGTCGTCACTGTGGTGAACTTATACGTGCCGCCGTCAGCTAAGGTGTCCAAGACCGATCTGAAGGCTGTGCTGGACAATTTAGAGTCTCCTTATCTAGTGGTCGGTGATATTAATGCTCACCACTCTGCATGGGGGAGCACCAAAACTGATCGTCGAGGGAAAATATGGATGGAGCTGATCGAGAGCATGGATCTCTGCATCCTGAATGATGGATCACACACGTTTTTGCGGAGGTCCTTCACTACGGACGTTCTGGACGTCTCCTTCTGCTCAAGAGATATCTATAGGAAGCTCCATTGGTACACGGACCTTGATGGCAGGGGAAGCGACCACGTGCCCATATACATCACGTATGATGGATATTCAACGAGAGCGGGATGTAGAACGGCGAAATTAACAGACTGGCGTTCGTTTCGTACAGCATGTGGAGATAGGGCCCACCCTTTGCTTTCTGTGGATCAGCTAGAGAATGTCATTGCCGATGCCCTTGCCTCGTCCTCTAAAACAGTCAACGTGTGTTCTGGTCACTTAGGGTCTAACCCTCGTGTGGAGCAACTACGTGCTGTCCGAAGGCGCGCTGAACGTAAAGCTCGACGGACAGGAGATCTTTCTGATATACAGGAAGCAAGACGCGCGAGTAGGCTTGTCCAGAAAGAACTCCGAAACCTTGACCGTCAACGGTGGCGGCACTTCTGTTGCTCCTTATCACCTTTTGAGAGCCCTGCTCGGATATGGAGAGTCGCAAGAAGTTTAAAGGAGAACCCTCCAGTTCGGAACCCACTTGGAGCTCTTGCGCTCCTAACATCTACGTCTGAGAAAGAAGTGGCCAGGGAATTCTGCCGTGTCATTACGAAGGGAGCCAATGTAACCAGCACCGAGGAGTACCTAACCCATACAGCCCATGTGACATCTATTCTCGAGCATGCCAACCCAGCAGCTGTCCCTGCCTTGGATATGGACTTCTCCGTGGCAGAACTTTCGTCAGCCATTTCAGCTGCATGCAAGAAGTCTTCTCCAGGCCCAGACGCCATTACATACACAGTGATCCGAAACCTTGACCCTACTTCCCTTCAGGCCCTGCTGAACATCTGCAATCACTCGTGGAGGCATGGACAGGTTCCTAGGCAGTGGAAAGTCGGCCAAGTGGTACCGTTGCTAAAACCAGGAAAACACCCATCCCAATTGGCATCATTTCGCCCGGTAACTCTGACCAGCTGCTTGGGGAAAGTTATGGAAAGAATGGTCTTGCGTAGAATTGAGTGGTGGCTCGAAAGCCGTGCCTTCTTCCCTCAAGAGCAAGCTGGGTTTCGACGGCACCGCAGTTCGATAGACTCTGTCCTCGACTTGGTCACGTCGGTGGAAGAGGCACGACGAGGCAGGAAGATCTCGGCGGCGGTATTTCTTGATGTTAAGAGAGCATACGACACCGTTAGCCATCCATCAATCTTACATGCTCTATACAGCGCTGCGCTCTCACGTACAACGTTGCTTTGGATAGCCGATTTCCTCAGTCAACGAGGTATTTTCGTCCGGACAAGACAAGGCGACACAGAGCAATTCCCCATCTCTCAGGGGGTACCACAAGGAAGCGTCCTAAGTCCGCTCCTCTTTAATGCCGTTATGGCGGGCATTGGAACCTGCATTCAGCGGAAAGTCAACTTGTCCCTGTATGCCGATGACATCTGTGTTTGGACTACAGGCACTTCCCGTCCAGCACTCCGTCAGCGTCTTCAGCGCACGTTAGATGCCATTCGCCTCTACTTACTCCAGGCAGGAATGGAGATATCCGTAGAGAAAAGCGCAGCTCTAGCCTTCACGCGCAAAGACATGCATAGATATCGCCTGTATATTGGTGGAAGCCCACTGGAGCAGGTGACACATCACAAGTTCCTAGGCGTGACTCTATCATGGAATTTGTCGTGGAAGCGCCACATAGACGTCATTGAACAGAAAGTCCAACGCTGGGTCAACGTGATTCGTCACTTCGCAGGTATAAGATGGGGGCGAGACGAGAAGGATCTCCTCATGCTGCACAATGCCCTGGTTCGTGGCTCAGTGATGTACAGCCTTCCCGTCCTACACGGACTTCCTCAGACATTGATTCAAAGGATTCGAGCCATGCTAGCGCGCAGCCTTCGGGTATGTCTTGGGGTCCCACGAGGCGCTGAAACCCGTCTAGTAGTGGCTGAGGCCAGGGACATCCCCATTGAGGTTCTCCGTACTCGGGAAACTGCACGCCACTATATGCGTCTACGTGCCCATCATAACCGTCACACTCTGATTCGCAAGCTTCACGCTAGACGGAACGCGACGGTTCATGCTGCTGTGACATCATTCAGACCTCATATCCCCAAATTCATAGTCGACCCGACGGCACCCAAAGTGCCTCCATGGACGTTGCCATCGCCGTCTGTCACTGTCTCCATCCCCGGTCTCAAGAACAACAAAAAGAACTATCCTGATTTTATTCTTAGGCAACTTACCCTTGACTTCGTCGAGGCTCAATACCGCAACAGTACCGCTGTATACACGGATGGATCGTCGACCAGGGACACTTCATCTTCAGCCTTTGCCATTCCATCACAGTCTGTTACACGTGGGTGTCGTCTATCTCACCGTACCTCATCGACATCCGCTGAACTTTATGCTATCTTGTTATTTTTGACATATGCGGAAGACTGTGAACCGCGGCACTGGGTAATTTACACAGACTCCAAAGCAGCTCTCCTGTGCATTAAGAACATGGGCATCCGCGGTTCCCTTGCCTCAGTGGTGATAGACATCCTGTGCGCCCTGAAGTCCCTACAAGATCGCTCCCACTACGTTGCCTTTCAGTGGGTTCCAGGGCATTGCGGAATAACTGGGAACCACGAGGCCGACGCTGCCGCTGCCGCTGCACACCAACAACGACCTTCTATGCCCATTATACTCTCGAGAGGAGACAGAAGATCCCTCCTCAGGCATTTGTCCGATTCCTGGTCTACCCTACAGTGGCAACACGACATTCCAACTATGTCCTCTTTGGGGAATGTAGACCCAACGCTGTCATACCGACTGCCTGCAAAGCTTCCTCGTCCTTTGAAGTCACTCATCCACAGGCTACGTCTGAATGTGGCCTTCACTCCGTCCTATCGATACCAGCTAGGCTGTGAGGCTAGCCCTATGTGCAACGAGTGTGGCGTACTTGCCAACGTTGAGCACATACTCCTCAGCTGCCGGACCTATCTCAACGAGAGGCGTGCACTGCAGTCGCAGCTTGCCACCCTTGGCTGCCGCCCCTTCAACTTGTCGACCATCCTCGGCCCTTGGGACACCGCGGCCGACTCCAGGACGGCCTTACGTCACGTGGTTGACTTCTTTGAGGCGACAGGCCTAAAGGACTCACTATGACCCCAGCAGCGCCCTCGGACACTCCCACCACCACGATCACGTCCAGCATCGTCATGGCCACTTCGATCATTCCCGTCATCTCTCATCGTCATCACTGATCATTGTCACCACTCATATTAGACCCCTAGCTATGGGGTAGCGTTCCACTCCTAGAGTGGAAAATCTCCCCACTTCATCATCACAATATATATGTTGTTGTTGTTGTGGAAATCAGACATTTAAAATTGCCTTGCAAATTCATTATCTTTTAGCGCCATCCCAAACACTTGCCATTACGGTATGAAATCTATCACTGTACCACCTTACAAGGTTCCACTGCTACGGACCAACTACAGAAATCAGCAGAAACTGTTCCTCTTCCGAACAATTTTTTTCAGCTGATTGGAAATGGCCTTCCTGTGTCCAGTTTCAAAACAGAGTTACACAAACTTGTTGAAGTGTTATTAGAGACAGTCCACTCTGTTATGTATTTTGTGTGTGTGTGTGTGAAAATGTGGAGAGCTCGGTGCAATTGTGTATTTTATTTATGTGGTTGTGATTTGCTGTATGCTCGTAGTGGTAATATCTCAGTTATCGCATTTATATGGCTTTTTTTTTACAATGTTAGGGTGATGACTTCATGGAAGTGGAAGGAACAGGAGAGGAAGACATCTGGCAATGGTCATGACAGTTGTCCGTCAGGTACGAGGCCAATTTCTTTTATAAATGTGGTATATAGCGTGAAGTTGTTACTAACCAAAAGTTTTTTGTTCCCTTTAAAGGAATCTACAGGGGGTGAGCATGCGTAAGGAATTGACATATCTCAGTACAACTTAAACCTGCCTGTTGCACATGAGATGTGTGACTCTACTTACACACACAAGCTTCTGCAGGTTCGATGCATGTATATTTTGAAACATGAAAGACAGAGTGCTAAAAATATATCTGAGGTAAGAAATTGAGCAGTTCACTGCAGTAATTCTATAGATTTATTTTCAGCGTTTTGGGAAAAATATAGTGATGGCAAGATTACCTGCGTTGTACTGCAAGACCATCTGCCGTTGGAGTTCCATGTCCCAGTTATTATATATAATAGCTGTTTGAGGTTATTACATATTTATTATGCAAGTTTTGTGCCTGTGAGTTCCTGTAAATGTGCTCTGCGGTGATCATACTCGACAGAGAGCTATGCCTGTATAATAACAGTGACTAATGTTCTCCTGCCCATAAACCTATTCCTAGGGTACATCTGCACCCTTGGAAGTCACTGGAGAGGCGTGTTAGCTTAGCTCAATTGGTAAGGGCCCTGGATCGGTAATACAGAAGATGTGGATTCAAGTCCTACTAGTGGCTAACCTTTCCAGTGACTGCCTTCTTTCATCATTCATTTCTTAGGCACTTGATGCTTTGTATGTATTTGCCTTTTCTATGTGTTCCAGTCTCAGAACATCAACTGCCATGTTCAAAAGAAGTGGAAAATGCCTCTGCAATCTGGAACCCATCCCAACATCTCTTAATCGACAAAGTAGAATTTGTACAGAACCGCACGGTTTGTTGCTCGTGATTATCATCCTTTTTCCAGCGTCTCAGCCATTAAAGCCAAACTGTTTCTTACTCCTTTGATTACCAGATGAAAGGTATCACGCCTGGCATTCTTTCATAAGTTATATTACAGTCACACTCCTCCCCACCCCACTTACTGTCAATCCCCTCACAAGTTACTTCCAAGACTTGATGACTCGCACAAAGTACTTGCTCCACCTACACAAACAAAAAAATTCCTCTACTCTCCGCACCAGCTGATGTTGTCAAACTGGAATGACGTTCCTGCCCACATAGCATCAGAACAAAATGTATCGTCATTTATTTCCAAGTGCTATGATCGTTTTCAGATCGAATGAATTTCTTTGTGGTGAGTGAACAAATTTTGTTTGCATCATTTTGGTATTTGTCTTTTTTTGGATAAAAAACCTCCCGCATTTATGTAAACCCCTTCACAAGGGTGTTTAAGTAAACAAATGAAATGAAGAACTTCGTGATACTTTCATAGTTGGAGCATTTTTAATGCATATTTTAAAACAGTGGCTGCTAAAAATGTGTCAGACACCGTTACAAAGGCTGCCGTCTGTATCAGGTGAATCATGATTTTTCCCAGAAGCCCAATAATGTATAACGCTGCATCACATATGCTATTTTGGAGCAATCTCTGCAGACATATTATGAAGATATTATCTGAGTGCCACAATAAACTATATGAACCACATTTCATGTTACATCATCTTCGACTACAACATGCCTATTTGAGTATTTGAGCAGCCCAAGATACAAAGCTTGGTTCCTCAAGGTCTACATCCTACTCGAACTGGGTGTGCACTTTGCACACAAAAGGAAAATTGAGAATGAAAAAATGGCTAGGAAGCAAGCGAACTGGGGTTTTACATCATGCATGGAAGATTGAGGTTTTCGATAGTCAACTTGTGTAGTGAGCACTTCTGGAGGACTGAGAGCAGGAACCGAGGTCACACACAGGGTAACCTGCATAACAGTCTGATTTACTTCCACATAACGATCATTAAAATACTTGAGGTGCTTAAACAATACTATTTGGGTGCTATCAGACAGTATGAGTTCAAACACTTACGACATATTGACTCAATGGGTGGACAAAAGGATGCGTCAGAACAGGATTGGATTTGTGTCTGTGGTGGAATTGAGAGCCCAATGTAATTCTTACTAGGCGGAGCAGGGTGATGAGATGGTGCTTTGTGTCAGGGGTCAGCACAGTGGTTTATCCAGAATCCCAAGCATGGAGGAGTGTTGAAAAAAGTTCGGGGGGAGGGGAGGGGTCATTATTATAGTTGCATCATTACTGACATGTGTCTACAGCTGAAATTGCAAGGGCACCCCCTGTAGGGGGTACTTCCACCTAGTATCTTGGGTATTTAAAGCATGTAATAGTTACTATGGGAAAGGTTTTGCGTATCCTGTTCACCGCGCAGACTGGTATAACGATTCTCTTGTTTTTTTCAAGTCTGTGCAACATCCATCTCACGAACTGTTGGTATGTAGTGTACATATCTATTTCCTGTATGAGACACGCAAGCTTTGAACAAAGCTAAAGCTAGTAGGACGCCGAGTATTAATTCAGCTGCACTCTTTCTGAATATGTGACGAACAATAACGAAAAGTTCAGAAAAACTACTTTGTATTGAAACCAACCAGCATGATTGTACACGAGACACGTACGCTTCTTACTTGTGAATATGAGCGCTAGGTTCGTGCTGCCCTCGAAGTTCTAAATATGCTACTTTAAGAGCAGCTCCTGCAACATAAGCACTCGACTTCTTTCGGCATTATTATGCAATGAACCACTCCGGCCCCTTTACACGGCGCCGTCAAACATGAAATTTACACAAACTGTTCATGTGCTTCATCGTGATGGATGCTGAAAGCTCATCTAACAGTCTGTCGTTGGAACTTCCTCTTCATGCTAAAGTCGATTCGCGGCTCAACATTTCAAAAGCAAGGCCTCCAAACTCTGCTGCACGTAGCCGGTGCCTCTCAGCTGCTGAAAGGTAGCTGAAAAGCTGACTTGTCGACTCCGCTGTGCTTCCGCGTCCATATTGAAAAAGCACCCAGCAATACGGAAGTTGCGGAAACCTCCCGAACTTCCGGTGTGGACTTTCCACCAATAAACGTCGCGGGCGTTTGACGTCATACACATGGGAAAACCACTGCATAATAGCTAGAGTTTTGCGCTGATCGCACGAGTTGAGGGCAGAAATCGAAACCGCTTTTCGGCTCCTTGTTTGGAATAGTTGGCGGCTCCGCAGAGACGAAACGTTTCAGTTGTAACTTGGAGGCACCATGTAGGTTCGTTATCCATACAAACAACGACATTGACCAGGTTCTGGTCAGAGACCCTTTAAACTCGTCGGCCCTAGCTACGGGTTTATCATACCCCTCGTCCTCTCCCGCACTACCGCTGTGGCCCGCGCTCGTCAAACTGACCTCATTCACTCGCGCCGCGTGTACCGGGGTCTCGTTGGTGCCGCCACTAGTTGTGTCGTTCCTTCATAGCGTCACCCAAACTTCGGGGGTCAAAAAGTCGTGCATATCCTCAGCCCGATTGTCCGGGGGCGCCTCTGTTGGCGTCTGCGCTCGGGACGTCGCTCCCCACTTCTGAGCGTTCAACTGTTCATGCCCTTCCCCGTTACCAGTGGTCGGTGTGCTATCACTCGGTACCCCAAGCAGTTCACTCTTTGCGCGACTACCGTAAGCCGAATCGCTGTGACAGGCCTTTCCCAATGTCTCCCAATCGTCGGCTGATAATAAACAATCGGTCCTGGGAGAGAGCTCGTCTGTTATGGCGCGCAGTATCGACACGCTGTCGTCGATCAAGCTGGGGTTATTGTTTACCGCAAGTAGCCTAAGCGGGAGGTTGGCCAGGTTAGCTTTGACCTTGTTGTCGAACGCGGACTCTAGGACAATGGATCCGCCCTTTTCACCTATTCCGCTCGGAATCACGCTCTCTCTCACGACGGTGATTTCGCTACCCGTGTCGATAGCTGCGTCGATGGTCCGATTTCCGCAGATAATTTGTATTTGCTCAAGAGGCGGAAGTGGGACGCCGGTCGTTCCAAATATTGTCACACGAGCTGTTAGCGGAACTGCGGCCCCTGCCCCCATTAGCCCATTCGAGGTATTCGGCGCTTCGTAGCTGGCCGCGCCTGCGCGACGCAGACGTGGGCAATCGGCCCTTCGGTGGCCTGCGCCGCCGCATTCGAAGCATCCCCTCTGATTGTTACGCCCGCGAAACCGGCCTTGGGTTCTCGCGTTTGGTTGGTCGCGCACTTGCGATGCTCCGGCTTGCTCGTTACGCTGGGGTCTCGGAGTCGCCGCGTCGAGGTCCTCGCCCTATTGAAAAATCCTACAGATTTTCTCACAGAAAGGGTGCTTTCTCTTAGGATTTCTCACAGAAATAGTGCATTCTCTTAGAAATTCTTACAGAGCTTCCTCAGTCTCATAGAAAATCTTACAAAGTATGGCTCTGAAATATCGCTTTGAGAGAAACATCGGGTAAGAACTTTATGAGAAAATAACTTGCCTACAGACTGTGTGAGATTTTCTGTGAGATCTTTCAAGACAAGATCTTTCTCATAGGATTCCCATTGAACTTTCTCACAGAGAAAGTTAATCTTATGAGAATGCTAAGAGGATACCTAAAAGAAAGGTGTTCTCTTAGAAATAGTAGAGGAAAATCTCACAGGGAAAATAATCCTAAGAGATTGTAGGGTCTAAGAGAAGGTCCGGTGAGCAAGCAGTCCTGAGATGCTGCAGATTCTAAGAGAGACCGTGAGACCGTGTTTGTGTTTGTCTGTTATCGTCCCTACCTCGTCTTGGGTTTTCAAATCATGGATCTAAGAGAAAACCTCACAGGGTTTTAAGATGTCCCAAAGAGTCTTGAAGTGTCTAAAAATAAAACATGCTGTAAACAAGTTAAATGTTGCTTAAATGCCACAAATAATCAGACTTTTGAACCATGCATCTGTTTAAAATAACAAAGACGGTTAAGAGCATCAACTATTTAATATATACATTAAAGAACAAGACTTTCTTGCAGTATACTGCACTTCTTCAGGTTTGAGGACCTGTTACAAGTGGTGAAACATATATCAAAAAACAAGTCACATGGTACAAGAGAAAAGGGTAAGGGTGAAGAGAACTACAAGTGCAATAAAAATATGAACAAAAATAAAAACAAAACGCAATCAATAGGAGGTGGCCAATGGCCACTAGGAGGAAACCAATGAACATCACATTCACTATTCATGTGATGTTCATTGGTTTCCTCCACGTACAACTCCGACTCGTCTGTATCTCTGTCTGACCTTGTCCAGCCACCTCCTATTGATTGCGTTTTGTTTTTATTTTTGTTCATATTTTTATTGCACGAAAGTCTTGTTTTTTAATGTATATATAGTAAATAGTTGATGCTCTTAACCGTCTTTGTTATTTTTGATTCTGCGTCGCCGGAAACTTGTACATTGTTTTTCTTCACGCTCTCCCATGCATCTGTTTGTAAAAATTGAGTGCCAAGTGTTAAGTATTAATCGTATAACAAAAATTTATTGCCCATTTAACCATGGCAATGCGTGTTCAAAAAAATAGTAGCATATGCAGACAAAAAGTTTTACTATCACCTTTCCCTTCATTACAAAACGGTAATATTCTACAGCAAACTGAGGAACGCAATTACAGACTTGCTGCATTGCAGCTGCCTCCTCAACAGAAAACCGAGACACAGGCTTTGATCGGCCAAGTAAGCATGCATCCATCACATGCGTAGCACTCTGGATTCCCTGGTACCCCAGCATGTTCTCACAGAGCTCTTTTATACGTCCTGACAATGGTACAGTGGACAGTGCTAGATCTAGCACCTGTGCCATGGCTTCCCTCTCTAGCACTTGAAATGGTGCTCCTTTGGCGGCAGTCACATATTTTAACAGGGTGCCATTACCTCCCTCAAAAACAAATGACGAATGTGCCCACAGCGGACCCAAGTTTTCCGCTGACTTCACTAGATGAAGGAGGAGGTGGACATTGTATGTCATTTTGCTTGGTCCATTTATTGTGGCGTGCCTCATGACAAATTCCGTCAGTAGGGCATCTAGGAAAAGAAGCGGGTGGAACATTTAGACAGGTATACTACAGTGCATACCATGCAGAAAAAGCCATGCAGTAGCTGCCATATAATTTTGAAGCTTATTCAGATAAAATTCAGAAAAATTCCATACCAGCTCGTTGCAGCATCGCTGGAGTCAGCTCTGTGCAGAGCAGCAGGTACACAGCTTCACCAAGTCGTTTCAGTTGATTCCAGTGCTGTGCTGGGATGATGCCAAGGGTGCATGGAAGGCAGTAAAAAAGGAGCCAGTTCCTCCATTCGCTTGCTTTCCAAAAACTGCGCTCCGCCAAGGATCTTGGCAACCTGGTGAAAGTATGGGGAGGCCTGATGGCGAGGAGGCGCCTGTCGATCAGTTCAACAGTAGCATTGCCACCTGTGTAATGCAAAGTATAAAAAGTAATTATGTAATCAGAGTTCGATGTAACTTGTTACTGTAACTAAGTTCCTGTTTTTTTGGTAACTCCTAACTTAACTCAGTACTTTTGCACTATGGTAACTTTCAGAGGAACTTGTTTCTTATTCAGGTAACTTTGACAAAGTAACTTGAGCTAAGTTCCCGGTTACTTTTAATTCTCTTTTCACTGACGTCCACATATTTTCTTGCTTTCTCTCCAGTTCTGTCATGGCTGACAGTCAACAGCTATATTACATTTTACGTAGGATTCTGCATCAACGGTTAGATACAATCTTGTCTCCAGGTCAAATTAAAACATATTTCATTGCGAAGCATGCAAACTTGTTTGCAAATTTTGCCCGTCCATGAATCTGTGTCCATGAATCTGTGTGTGAACATGTTCTGTGCATAATGTCACATCCAGTTCGCCCCGGAGGGGGGCCATAGCTTCATTCCATTCACGCCCGTGGTTCATATAGAATATCTTCGCTATTTGAACGATTTTCAACTTCATATTTCATAGAGTAAATACTTTGGTACAGGGGAACACATTAAAAATGATCGTGGGCTTGTCAAATATTCTTTCATGTTCCCTTTAAAACAGCAGGGTGATGCAGAGGGCTGTGACCAAAATTCCATCACACGTGTGCCTACTAATTTCAAGCAGCTCACTTCACACAAATTTTTGAAGTAACAATATTTTTCTTGTTTTCTTTTCTTGAGCTACAAAGAGGTCAACCAAATTTTCCAGGCTTCACCTGAACTTTGCTTGACCCGGTTATGCGGAAAATCATTATCCAGATGAAAAGGGACGCCTCCTGAGGTGCCCGGATAATCGAGACATGACTGTAACTTACTTGACTGTAATTTGTGTTAAGTGTGCGCGTCATTAACTTAGTTACATTTTTCACATGGTAACTTGTAACGAGTTCTTTTTTACGGGTAACTGCTCGATCTAAGTATATAATTCTGTCAGCATAATCGATACCATCTCACCTGTAGAGCTTGCTGAAATCACAATCTCTGTAAGCTGCTTCGTAACACCGAGGAGGACACAATGCATATAATCAATGCTTTGGCCCCACACGACATTGAAGTGTTGCAGGTTAATCAATGCAGAGGGCCCTTTGAGTCCATTAACAGGGCAGCCATGCTCTACTGCCAGCATCATGTCTCTGAGGACCCCTTTCGCAGTTCTTTCACCGACTGTGCCTGTGTCTGGAAATCGCATGGCACCTACAATGATAAAATTTTAGGACTTTGTTAGTACATGCACATCCAAGACTTCAGTACAGCTTTTGTTACATACCATCAATATGTTGACCCTTGATGAAACACCATGGGCATGAGAAGTACCCACTGAACAATGTGTGGTTTTGAATTGCTGCACGCGCTGGAGTATCTGCACAGCAGCAGGTGATGGTGACTTTCGATGAAATGAGCTCGTCATTGTAGTACCATGTCAGTGGTGTCATTGAGTTCACTTCCTCCACAAATTTCTCAAGAAACACAAGCATGTTCGGGTGAGAGTTCCCGAACCAAAGCCCCGCAAGTGTGCAGTTCCGGAATCTCTCCTCTGGTGGCAGTTCATTCAGGATGAACTGGATAGGCCACATTGAGACCTTTGAGGATTTGTACACAGGACTGCCGTCGGTGCTAAAAGTTAGTGTGATGTCAGACCACGTCATCTGACCCTCATTATGCAGCTTTCGGAGCAGTGTACCATTTGTGATATCACTGATTGTAGCCGAACTCCTCTCTGTGCAGAGTCTCCTCAAGTTTTTATGAAGCGCAGTTTTATTCCGCATCACAACATTCTTCACTTGTTCATTCATACTGAGGATACTAAAGAAATGACCATCATTTCTGAGGCTGGACACCTGCCGTGATACATTGCAAGTGCTGCATACCATTTCAGCTTCGTCACTTCCCTCCTGAAGTAGAGACTTACATAAGTGACAATAAAAGTGATGCTGTGCATATTTATCTGCCTTTGGAAGCCACAGCTTACGAAGTAAATACTTGCTACGTGGCAGCACATCACTCGCATAACCGAAGAGTGAATTAATGAGACTCAACAGATCGTCAACTGCAGACCATGTCAGTCCATGACTCACAATGAAGGACATGACCATGCAGATGGCCTCAACCTTTTTTGTTGATGAGCCTGGTAGCGTGCTCTCCCCATATTCAAGGAAAGCGTCTGTAAGAACGTCTGGGTCAGCAAAGGTTTCGATGTCGTGGCGCGGTGAATCTTCAGAATCACTAATTTCATGGTCTGTGTCGCAATCAGTACGGAAGCTATCACCACAACCGCCGCTATCTTCAGCACTGCACAAAACATACGGTGTGTCCTCCGGCGAAGTCTCAGGATCAGATGAATCAGATGATTGGTTTTCACGAACGTCGGCAATGTGAGAAGAGAAAATTGGTCTGACTGACTCTCGCGCACAAGTTCGCTGCTGCTGTAAAACATCAGATGTGGCAGGTGATGAACCCATGTCACTTGTTAGGTTTGTCATTTGCGTTGTGTTATGTGCGTCGTCTTGGTGTGCCGTCTGGTTGTGCACGGTGTGCGATTCCACTACCTGGAGAGCACTCGTACTTGCCGGCGCGTTCGCTCTGCTGGATAGAGACCTCCTTCGGTTGTACATAGTTGCTCGAGGTACATCAAACGGTGCATCCCTGTAAAGGTACAGTTTCTTTCTCTTTTTAGCTCCTGTTCTCCTGCGGCTCGGCATTTTCAGTTAGCGGATACACAACACAACACACAGCGCACAACACACACACAACGCAGCACAACACAAAGACGGAACAATTGCTTTATTTGCGCTGCGGACCTGCAGTTTCCGGCTACCCCTGCTACTTGCTACCATGATGGACTAATTCATGCAACAGACGACAATACCAGTATATAAATATAATTTACGTAGTCGGCACTGTCATTAGCTACTTAGTTACCTGAACTATTGCGTTTGTACCACGCGCGTCAGTACCGCATTTTTCGTCTGCTAGTGTCTGCTAGTACACTAATTACTGGCTACATGCTGGTAGAGATTGCAACTGAAGTAATATACATCAGTGAACGTTTTGGTAAAGTATTTACTGTGTTCTGCTACGATTCATTATTACTGTCGTGTGTCGCCGTATCAACTAGCATCTACAGCTTTCGTCTGCTTCGGAACTATGTTTTCTAGTGCATGACGCGCCATAGTGTGGTTCTGCGCAGTGCGTTGTGTGGTTGTGTCTTGTCATTTGCGTGCGCGGTGCACGTGCTGCAGCAGTTTCATTCATCGTTTCTACGAACAGACGTCTTTCCGTAGTGTACGCGATGCATGCGTACGTCAAATACGTCGATGATGCTATGGAAGCAATTGTGCCGGTATACCTCATAAAAGATTTCCATGCTAGTTCCACACGTGGTTTTAAGAAGATAACACGGCAAACTTTTTGGTACGATGAAGATGGCAGTATGGCCAATTATTACCCAGCAGAAATTCGGATGCTTGGAGGTAAGTTCTTATTACACCTTTGTTTTAAGTGTTGTGCTCGAAAAGCACGGTATATATTTCGCGCCACTCGTTCCACGGACCCTGTTTTTTAGTATCGAAACTTTGAGATGAGATGAAGACCGCTAACTTCCAGCAGGTTTCGTGCGTGCCTTTTTGCTCTCTTGCTAGCATTTTTTGACCCTCCCGCCCCCGCTTTGTCCACCAACCCTTCTAGTCTGTTCATTATAGTCTGCTCACATTACTGTTGTTAATCCTGGGCTCGGCGCTGTTATCGGGTTCGAGGAAGACTTGTACACGTCGCCGAAAAAAGCTAATGAAATACTGTTACTGTGAAATACTGTTCATCAGCCACCCTTTGGTATGCCAGTCTCTATTTTGACATGTTGTGCTTTATGCACTGGACAGCCCCTTGGCTTTTACTAGTTGTCACCATGTGTTATCAAACATTTGGAACATTTTCCTTCATAATCGTTAATACATGGACAGGGTATGAGTGGATCATTTAATGTGCAATGAAATGCACTTAGTCACTTTGAAAACACCTACTGCTATATGGTTTCTTCTTCTGCAGAATCTGAAGCAGACCTGATCAAGCTGATGCTGGAAGAAAATCTGGCAATCCCGAGGATTCTAAAAAGTGATGATGCCCCCGAAAGCCAGGTGAGTGCAAAATGTGATGTAGTTCTGTACCCTTCCTAACAAGCTTATGTTCTTTCTCAGTCACAAAGCAGAGCACCATCAAAAAAGCAAAGAAGATGCAATGAGAAGGAAGCGCGGCAAAAAGACATGAGAAGGATGCTGGAAAAGAGAACAAGGGAGGACCGCCCCGGTGGTGATGAGCTGATGTCGAAGCATCCACAGCCATTTAGAACTGGACCGCAGCATTGTGGTGATGCTTGTCATTACCGAGGCATCCTTGAAGCTGAGATGAAGTTAAAGCAGGAACTTCAAGAAGTCGTTCAACGCCTGGAGAAGAACGTGGCTACACTCCAGCAAAAGTTGGAAGCAGCGGCGGAAGAGCTCTCTGCAGAGAGAGCCCTCTGCCGAAAGCTGCAAAATACTCTTTTGAAGAAATTTGGTATGCCCCTCTTGTATCAAATATTGGAGTATATGACAACCTAGTACTAGTTAAGTTTTTTTTTTTTTTTTGCACCATAAGGACTGCCTCCTTGGATTATGTTTCTGGAGATGAGCTACTTCTTTACAGTTATGACATAAATTTGATTACAGATATTATCCCTTCACCCAATCAAGAGCCAGTAGTCAAGCAGAAGGAATGCCGTCTTCTTGAGTCATCTGAGCACTTGCAGGCGGCCTGGCGAACTCTCAGTGACTGCGAAGCTCAGGATGATGTGCACTGGACGGTAAGTGGGTACCGGAAATTCAGTGAGGGTCACAGACCACTTCCTCGAACCAGTAATTAATTTTGTAGCCATGTCATGGAGCTACATTAATGTAAAAACAGGTGAACAAATTGATATATCCACTGTTCTTTATGTAACTCACAGTTCGCTACATACAGCTGTGCACAGTCCAACCATGAAAAAATTCAATGTTTCCTGCAGTGTGCATTATTCTTAATTACTTCTGATGCCTCTTCTCCATTTACTTACAGCAGCCTTATGACATGGCTTGCCAACAGGGTGAGCCATGTCCACAGCTAGCAGTGCCTCCCCCAAGGGACACAGTTGCTCTACCTGTGGCCCCAATACCTCTGCAGGAAGCTGTATACTGCACAACAGCACTGAGTCAAGGATCAACAAAGGTGTGCATATGTTACAAGCTTCACATTCCTACAGATCACATGAAAAATACAAGTGGTGCAGTACGTCAGCACTATGCATGCCATGCAAAAACGAATCAGAACTGCCAGTTAACGATTGGAGCGCTATGTCGTATAAGTTTATATAACTGATGTACCAGACTGTTTGTTGTGCTCTATAATATCAGTATGCATAAATGATGCATCATGATGGTTGGAAATGAATTGTCATATTAACTCATTTGGCTAACGTTCACAAAAAAATTGGCCTCAATGAATTTTGAGCTTTGCATTGCTGTAGTGTGTTGGCAAGAATACTGTGTCTGTATATTTATTCTTATTTGACTTGTAGGAGCCTTATGGCACCACCATTGACGTGGGGCAGCCATGTACGCAGCCTGCAGCTGCACCTGTAGCCGTAATCCCTCAGCACGTAGGTGCACAGGCAGCAAAGTCAACACCTCACCGACAAAGTGCCAAGAGGTCTACAAGTCGGAAGCGTCAGTGTTTCATGAACATTGAAAATACAAGCTCTGTGCCGCCTTTCTCTGAAGTGGATGACAAGGCAAGTCTTCGTAACCAGGGAAAGATTACTCAAAACACAAACATGCACCAAAACCACTTTGAGTTCCAATCAAGCAGAGGTCCTATCGACCTCCTGTTTTTTTTTTTTATGTCAGGATGCTTATTGTATGACGACGATAAACAGTACCGACACACATGATTTCTATACCAAATAATTTTTTTTCACAGAAAGAGAAAATCTGGCCTCGAATTTGAGTGTTGCAGTTTTGTCGTTTATACATATGTATGCATCCAGTGGGTGTATGCATCCAAGTGGGTTCCATGGTGGAACCCACTTGGCCACTTAAAATGTCTGGAGTACTGTCCGTGATAATACTGCAGTGTCATTAATGCACCAACCCTGACTTGTATGTGGTGCTATCTAGAATGAGGTTTTGGTGTGTTGGAAGGGACACAATGTCTACATGGCATAATGGCGGCTGCAGCAGGGTTGCATATTGGTATGGGTTCATTGCTGACACTGTATCTTGCTCCCTCGTTGCCAACTGCCATCTGAGGGTCTGTTGTAATCAGTTTCTATATTTGAACGGTTAGTTTTGTGCATTACGATAGCTGTACTATAGTTCTTTCCTGAAAGGTGCACATTTTCCACAAAGAGGACACCAAATTAGAGTCACTTATATCACAATATAGTACTACAGTCATGCTGCCTTCCTAATGGGCTGTTTCTGTTTAATTTCAAGAAACAAAATACAATTTCTATCTGATGGTCAGCATACAATAATTCAAAAGTGGGGCACTCCTGCAACGTGTACCTGACCCAACACTGCACTTGTATCTACATTTCAGGTTCATTTAGGAAACGACATTTACGTTCCTAAAGAGAAGTTCAGGTGGGTCATGGAGTCCAAGAAGGACTCTACATTTTGCAGAGAACTCTCTCGGCAACTTTGGACGGAGGTGGAGCTCCAGGGTCGGAGTCTAACCGGCGTGGTCAGCAATCGATATCTGAAGGCTGGCAAGCCCCCAAAGCCTGCACTCACTCCTAGAAAAGTACAGGCCCTTGCAAGTAAGTTCTCACAGTACATTGTTGAGTCTCTGATATGTGCCTTATATGCACAACCCGTTTCTTTGGCACCATTCTCTGGTATCATATTTGTTCCTGCCATAAGCCCTCATCCCACTTCCATTCCTGTTGGCGGTGCCCATTTCTAGGCATCACTGATTGTTTCACACCCATGCTTGTGCAAGTAAAATGACTGGATAATGTCTTGTATAATTTACTGGCATAGGCTTTGTGTTCACCCTACCATTGCTTCCTGATAAGTCCTGTTCTCTAACTTTTGTGCTGTTTTTTCTTCTCTTTTTTTTCTTCTTTCAGATGCATTTCAGAGGTACATACAGGAGAAGCTGTCCGAAACTGCAGTGTCCAAAAGGCTGGACTCTTTTGTAACCCACATGAGGAGTTTTTTAAATGATTTAAATAAGGAATAAATGTGTGTAGACTCTGGCAACTTCCACCAGTGTTGTGCTTACCTTTCATATAAAATTTCCCGTGATATTGCTCAAACGATTTGGTAAAAAATCCTGTGAGAACCCTTAAGAGAAATCTTGTAAGAACCCTGAAGTGTTCTTACAGAATTTCTTTTAAGGGTTCTCACAGGCTTTCTCCAAGAGAAATCCTGTGAGAATGCTTAAGAGAAATCCTGTGAGAATGCTTAAGAGAAATCCTGTGAGACTGCTTAAGAGAAATCCTGTGAGAAATTGTGTGAGAATTTGTTCCATTATCCCATAGAATTTCTCTCAGACTTCTGTGAGATATTCTTAAGAGATACCTTGTGAGATTTTTCAGTAGGGCGCAAGAATGCGACACTTGAGTAGCCACGGGGTTGGGGAATTTCCTCTCCGCTTCGTCGTGCAGGGTGAGAAGCTCGGCAATTTTGAAGGCGTCTAGCCATCCGTCACCCTCTCGAGGCGTTACGTACTTTAGTGCGTTTGTGCCGATCGTTGTTTTCAGCTGATCTGTAACTAGCAATTCCACTAGTTTGTCTATGTCCTTAATCTCTCTGGCCTCGATGTAGTACGTCAGGTAACTACCGAGACGCCTTTCGAACTGTTTCCAGGTCTCCTTCTTTCCTTTCGTGGCACTGAGAAACCTCTTCCAGTATTCACTAGGCGAAAGTCCTAATTCTTTGAGTACTGTCGACTTAAGGGACTCAAACGTGAACTGTTCGCCGTCCTGCCTGGAGCAAAGATAGCCCATTTTACTAGCGATTACGGGGTACATTAAATGTGCCCTGACGTCTTCAGGTACCGCATATTTCTCGACTACTCGCTCTACCGTATCGAACCAAACTCGCGTTTCCGCGTCTGCCAGAAATTTTGGTATAGCTCCCTGAAGCATCTTAGAGAAATATCGCAACGTGTCGTTCCCGTAACTTTGTCGTCCCGACAGAGACATTCTGTCATCTTCTCGCGCATCAGCTGCTCGCCTCAACTCCTCCAGTTGGACCTGCAACATAAGTTGTTGCGTCTTCTCTTTTTCTATTGCCAATTGCGTACGGAGGTCCGACGCTTCGGCCTCCGTGTCGCTCACATCTCCGCCATCGGGTACACTTTTGGTACTCCCATCACCCGTCTCCTCGTCTTTCGCGCTTCGCGTTTTGGGACCTGCCATTGCAGTGCTAGCGTGCCGTCACCCGCAAAACGAACGAAGAGAAAGACCTCACCTCCAATCACTGCTTTGCCTCCTCTTCCCGTGGTCGCCGTAGCAGCCTTCAGCACTCCACCGATGCTTTGTCACACGCAGTGACCCTGTATGTGCTGGTGCTGAGGTTCACGTTGCCAGACGGAACCGTTGAAGCCTTACACCACCATGTCGATGTCTTCGAGTTTCCGTAGATAATGGAGAGCACTTGCTGAGAAGAACTCGGGGGGAAGAAGAATCCAGTCGACTGTGTCAGTAATAAGTTGCTCCTCATGATCCGAGCCCGTTCATACACTTTCCCGCGCCGTGCTCTCCGCAGCAGGGATGAATTAGCCAGGGGACGACTTGGTCGGTAGCGAAGGAGGCACAAGTTTATTGGACCAGCATATAGCAAAATCACTTGTTACGCGACATGACAATAACGGCGCTACCAAAGCGTCGGAGTAGGGGCTGCGGAGGTAGGAGGGTTCATACACTCTGCGGATGAGGGATGCAATTTGCCCGTTTACTCCAACTCTCCAGCCAAAACTGCCAAGCGAATTCGCGCTGGCTCCCGTCAAACCTCGGTCGTCCTTGGCGGCTCAACTGGCCAACACCGGTTCCGTGGTTGGCGCCCTTGAATTCCTGCCTTGAGGGACAAGAGGAATTCCTTCCCAATTATACTTCGATCGTGCGATGGGGGGGTTTAGAGTCTCTCTAATGAGTGAAAGCCGACGTTCTGGAGCCACCTCTCCGCATCGCGGTGTATGCATAGGCGACAGGCGACCCGCACTTACAGTAACATAATTGAATTACAAGTCATCAAACTAAATTCTATTTCAAAACACCTTGCGAACGTCTCCAACGAAAAGGCCCCCTGAGAAATTCCCACAGAAATTCTCAAGGCTGTAAGGTGTACCAAGGTGTGAGGCCTATGTTGAATCTCCCGATTCGCCGAGGTAACCGCAGGAGAGCTCCGGCCTGGTCTGAGGTCTGGGGTTCTGAGGTAGAACCTCAGAATTTCTTGAGGTTACCTCAGAAGAACCACAGGCAGTTCAGAGGTAAGCTCAGACAACCTCAAGATATCCTGAGGTAACCTCAAGACGTTTTTTCCAGTAGGGGTTCAGTACCTTCACACCTTCACACAGTCCACTTCAGCGCAGCGTCACAGCCACTCAAGGCCACAGCGTATGCGCCGTGGTCCCGTGGTCTCCCGCCCCTCTTCTTGCGCGGATGCGCTTTGTTAGCTTTACAAAACGTTCGTTAGATGGGGCAGATGTCAGACTCGGAAGCGTATCAAAGCGTATGCGTTGTGGGTGTCGAGGCCCAATGAACTGAATTGCGGAATTAATGTTTTGGTTGTTGTTGAAGTAGTTCGTTCAGTTGACTCGAACGACTAGTTCAGTTTGAAGGGTTCGTCCACGAACGACACATCACTAGGCGTGTAAGATCTAAGACGGAGTCTGGTAAATCAGATGGTGCTTCCTGCCCTTCCATTCCGCCGACCGTACAAAAATGTGAACGTCTTTGCATTTGTGTAGTGAGGTGCTCAGTCATGCATTTTGTTCCTGAACCCGTGCACGAGCTCTGTTACGACAAAGGTAAGCAGCGTATTTTGGACGCTTGATCCTCAAGTCCTAAATGCGAACCAAGAAGTGTACCAGTTACCCGATATTTATCCATAGTCCTCTGAACTGCCGTCAGACTGCCAAATGCCAGTGCGAATGCCAAACTGCCAAAATGCTAAACTGCCAAATGCCTGTGCCAGTTTGGCCAAATGCCAAACTGTCAAATGCCAGTGACTTCTGGCAGCCTGTTCTCTAGTGTTCGGTTTACACCCCATTGTGGCGCTTCATGAGGTGCTCCCCGGAAAAGGAGCAGGAGTGAAGGAGGTTGCGCCTTCAGCTACTGTTAATGTTAATTGCATCTTTTTGATTTTCTATTTCTCACTACCTGATGCACGACAGTATTACTAGCCAAACATTGCGAATCTGTGAAGGCACAGTGCGACTGAGAATATTACACCCAAGCTGGAATATGTGCTGTGATAGATTACAATATGTAGTGCATTGATCCAGTAAATTATCCAAGTCACATTGAGTCTAATTCATTTTTGCGGGAATTCATTTACACTCATTGGAAAGCTCTACACATCTAATGTGACTATACCACAACAAACCTACTGGCGAATCGAAGTGCAGAACCATTCAAATGAGAAATATCCTGCTGAGGCTCATTGGTTCAATGAGACATGACGGGGACATTCAATGGGTTTGAAGCCGCCACTTCTCATTACATCTCATTAACACTTTCTGTGATTTCTCATTATATCTCATTAACACTTGCTGTGATTTCTCATTACGTCTCATTAACACTTACTGTGATTTCTCATTGAGATTCATTGAATATGGCACAATTCTCAATGTAATATTTGTCCCAAATAACCTATTGGGGATGAGATTTTTTGCAGACATTGAATGAGATTTGTGTACATGGTATCCCATAGGTTCAATGAGATTTTCATAGGATTTTGAATGAGACAGTTTCCAGCAGGGATTCTAACGCCAATGTCCGTCCCACGAAAGGCACCTGCTTTTTGTTACTGCGGTGCCGGACAAAAGTTTACAGAAAAGTTTACAACGAAAAGCTCCGCCGCATACCCTCCTTAAAGTTACCCGCTAGCAACGCATTGTACCGTACGGACTGTCCACATGTCCGCAAGTCGTTACGGTTCCATGCACTGCTGGCGTGTCACTCTGCGGAAGGATTGTGCCGGAGCGTGTTCCGAAAACTTTTGTTCAACACTGTATCAATTCGATTAAGATTATAATAGTTAATATTTTTTATGTCGCTTCACATTTTGTAACGATGTGTAGGCAAACAGCACGTGTGTCATGAAAATCTCCCCGGTGAATGATTCAGATACGGCTGATGCTATTGAAGCGCTTTCTTGGTAAACATCCTTCGAGCATCTGTCAAGAGCTGAGCAATGAGGGCTCGTTTGCATACGGTCACTGATAAAATAAAGATCGTAGTTTGTATATTTTACATCGGACGCTTTTGAGATGTCTGTTTTTCCGATCGTGACCTTCAGTGAAAAATATTCTACACAACGCACGAACAAAAAGAAAGAAAGAAACATATAGCGATTTGCTTAAGTACTTCATTGGATTCAGTTTACATATTTCTTGAGTGGAGCAGCGTACCAATTCGCTCTTTTATTCGGCAGTCCGGCAGTCAACTACGCGTGGCTGGCTCATGCACGGGGGAGACGCAAGAGACCGCTTCGATATTCCTTCACCTTCTCCAGCCGACCGATACACAGCACTCGTGGTGCTGTCGTTCGGAAGGTGAGGTAGCGTGACTTTATCATGATGATGACAAATGCTCCTCGAGTGCATTCATTTCACTTCATTTATTGGGAACCTTAAAGGTCCAAGGGCATACATAAAGGAAGTTACAACAGAAATAATTGCTGTGAAGTAAATGCACACATAATTAATAAAACCGTTAGGGCAGCTCAACACATATAGATAAATATGCATTAGAAAAATATAAAAACTTAGCACAAATGTGTTTCGCAAAGAAAGAAAGAAATGATCAAATGGGTAGTATTGTCATCATGAATGAAGACAAACAAAATGTATGCGACCGAATGGAATGTTGAGAGTTAGGGCATGCTGGATGATTTTAAGTACTCGGAAACGCCGCCATGGAACGAAGCATTATCGACGATGCTAACGATGCTATTCGGGGAGGCTATTCCAAAGTTCGATCGTGTGGGGTACGGCAACTTCTGGAAAGTTGTTGGATGCATGAATGGGACGAGTTCTGGACTGTTTGTCGACGCCTGACGAAGCGCGATAACGGAGTAGTGAGAGGGTACGATTGAAACCGCGAATATCGAGGTAAAGCTTTGTGAATGAAGCATAATGCTATACTCACACTACAGCAACGAACGCCGCGGAACTCGTGAACGACGGAGGCGCCGGTCAACTTGTCAGGTTCACACAGCAATCCGTGAATCCCGCTGACGTCGCTAAGGTGTCAAAAGAACCTTTCGATGTGGCCTTTACAGCTCCTCGAACCTCGATGTGGCCTTTACAGCTCAGTGGCGTTACCGATTGAGACAAGTTGACTCTCCCACCTGCTGCCACTGTGGTCCTCTTGAGGATCTGGAGCACATTCTTCTTCATTGCCCCCACTACCAACCTTCCCGAGCCGCATTCTCCGAGTTTCTTAGTCAGCTGGACTCTCGCCCCTTCTCCGTATCGAAATTCGCTTGGTCCCTGGCCCAATCCAGCCCAGCAACAATCTGCGCTCAAAGCTCTTTTGACATTTCTGGACACCATCGGACTTCGATCGTTATTGTGAAGGGGCTCATTATTTTATTCCCCACATCCCCACCAGCAATGGGGTAGAGTATCGCCTCTGGCGATGAACCTCCCCACTCTCCTTCTCAAAATAAAGTTGTTGTTGTTTGTCCAAAGAAGCGACGCCAGAGTTGAGATTGCTTCGATTCGAGATTGCTTGCTGATTGAGTCGCTACTCTGGATCAATCAGCGCGCGCCACGTACGAGAATGCTGGGAAGGGAGAGCAGCGGCGTGGATAGCAAACATGGCGGATGCGTAACCTGGCCTACGAAATTATAATCAAGGCTCTAAAGCAGCGCTAAATGTTGTGCCGCAGCAAACGCAAGGGGAACAGAAACGTAAATATGAAGACCTCCTCGTAATAGCGGCTGGAGAAGACCATGAAGTAGGTGTGCCCATTGTGTGGACACATGAAGAGCCGTATATTAAAAGGGAGTCTGGCCATTAATGGGTCACGCCTATACATGAAGCTCCACACACTTTTTCAGCTTTCTGACCACTGACGTCTTGAAATATGGGACGCTATTAATCACCCTATCCTCACTATTTGTCCCCCCAACAAGGCCAGTGTCATTTTGAGTAGCAAGTGGATCGGATGGGATTGAAATGGATGCCTCTCGTGATCTCGAAAACTAGTGGATTTTTCCAGCAAATTGGATGAACGCCACCTAGGCTGCGCAAGGCACGTCGGGAATTGTTGTCTGTTTCCGCTATTTTACCGCTGCCGGAGAACCACCTTCTGGTATACCTCCTGCCGTCGGTACGATTTTTTAACTTATATACATGAATAGTTGGAATAAAAGAGCAAGAATGTTTATAACCATAAGAATCAGTGATTGAATTCAAAATTGTACAGCGCAGTGTCGTTTTTGTTATGATTTCGTTGTGATCGCTGTGTTAACTAGGCCTAACACCGACGAAAAAAAAAATGTTATTTTCGCCTAGATATCGATAGCGGAGAATCAGTTGAAACCAGGGTGTCGAACCGAACCCGAACCCGAACCGAAAACCCTACCCGAACCGTTATTTTTGCCGGAACCGAACCCGAACCGAAATTTTCATGACACTGCTGAACCCGACCGGAGCAGAACCGTAAAAAATAATAGTGGTAACCGGTTCGCAACAAAACGGTTCGGACATAAAAGAAGTCAGCATAAGAGTTCCTCTCTATCCCCGAACGAAGGCACATTGGTATCATCATCACGCGTCTATATCATGGATTTCAGAAATTTTCACCTAGCAGTCAGACGACGACCTATAGTAAGTATACTTTCAGTGTCTTTTTAACACGTTGAAGCGCAGTTGTCCTTGTGAGCGCCGCGGCTAGCGCCCCACGCACGCGGTGATGCGGCGTCTACTCTTCAGAGAAGAGGTGCCATCACTCTTAGAAATGAACTTCACCGCATAGCACGCTCCTAGCCAACCACCATCTCGAATGATATCGTTATCTGCCCTGATTTGTTGAAAACGGGAGGCGAACGCCTTTTTTGTGACAATTATGAAGAGCATAAGTGACAAAAAGGCGTACGCCTCCCGTTTTCACAAATCAGGGCAGATAACGATATCATTCGAGATGGTGGTTGGCTAGGAGCGTGCTATGCGGTGAAGTTCATTTTTAAGAGTGCACGCGGACGAATGAAACAGGAATGGAGTAGGCCAGTTATGTATCTCTACAGGACGAATATGTGATCAAATAAGCGCCCAAGATTTCCCTTTACACGTGAGCAGTACAAATTAAACAAGTCAGAAACATGAGAAGTGGAGAAGGAGCGTACGCAGAACGGTGCCTGTTTGATTGGTCGTGGTTTGAAAAGTAAATGTGGTTCTTCTTATTGGTAGTGCAGTTGTGTCGTGACACATTGCCTTTGAGTTGTGGATGAACTAGTACACTGCTGTGAGCTCGGACAGAGTAAGGCTGGCGGCTTACTTTCGACATGCTTCAGTACGGTTTCAGATCGATTCACGCTGCGAAGGCAGTGTGCCGGCAAGTACTGTCGTCTATATGTTACGCTGTCCATCTCATTAGGCTTCCTTTAAGTGTATCTTGCTGGCACTGTGCGTGTGAAAAAAGATTTTGGGAACAGAAAGTAGCAGGACTACACCGCTTCAACAGCGTGGACTTTATTTGCAATAAGTGTTCATCCGTTTCTCAGCATTGCTCTTGCTAAAGGGCTACCTCACCTCTAGAGACGTCAATGCAGACAACAGCAGTAAGATATTAGCCACGCATTTCCTGAAAAAAGCAGTTTTATAGAACATATAAAACGGAAGCGTTGAACCGGTTCGCGAACCGGTTCGGGGCTGCGAACCGGTTTGCGAACCGGTTCGATTTTTGGCGTGGCCGAACCAGAACTGAACCGGAACGAAATCAAAACAATGCGAACCCGAACCCGAACCGAACCCGTATTTGTTGCGGTTCGACACCCTGGTTGAAACTGATTTCGAGAAAAGTATATGAAGATGTACATCTGTAGCGTAAAATCAGAGCAGTGTGTGAAATTTTTTTGCCACGAAATTCCCGCTTCACCGTGTTTGTTTTCGTCGCCATTTTAGGTGGCAGTAAGGTGTCATGGCGACCCCCGTGGTAAAAAGCAAGCCATTCAGGGGCCCGGGACTGTGATTGACAGGTCGAGCCTCTTTTGGGGACTCCTCCCAAAGGCCAGACTCCCTTTTAATATTCGGCTCTGGGCACATGTGTAGACGAATGCAGTCTGCTGCTCGCAGTGGCATCGCTTTTTAGTTCGCTGTATAAAATACAATAAATATATTCTTTGCAACTGTTACTCTGATTTATCACAACGTCATTATACGTATTACACGTGTGGACTCAACTGGAAAAAGTAATATGTATAGGTCCTATACATATGGTGTTATTGGATATAGGACCTATAAGTGATATAAGTACGGGTCTTATATGGGTTATAGCAAATATATTATGGAGATGTGGGGCCTGCATCTCCTGTATTACCTATATTGTGTGTGTATGGGAAACACAGCATGCAATTTGGCAGTGGTGATACATGCATGCACATGCCATGTACCAAAAATACATTCTACATATGCTGTGGAACGTTCGGTAGCACGCGCCCCAGCTCTGCATTGCACTGACGGTCCAAGTTTCGGAATACAAAACATAATGTAATTAAGAACAAAACTGCAGGACACCCGTGAAACATGATTATAATACTTCCCTGCAGATTATTTATTAAAATGATTCAGCATTTTTACATTCAACGGCACGGCTGCAAAAAGCTTGTATTACCATGGAGCAGATGATGAGGTTGGATGGGTGAAGCCTGCATCATATCTGCTTCGCAATAAACACGTACACACGAGTCAGTACAGAGGCAACGCACTATAGCTAAACTTACATGATGTCTTTCAAGATTTCCACGATGATGTACCTGTTCGTTTTCCCATGTGTGTGCTGGTTCATATGTGTTGTTCACCGAAATGAATTTGTCAAACGCATCTGCAATTCGTAGTTTCCACATCAGTAACAGGACCACTGGAGTATCGCATGTGATGTCTTCACCCTGATGTTAGGGGTCAGCTCCCCGAAAAGTTCATTGTCACAGATCACAACACAAGCAAGCAGACACAAAGGTTGGTGCTTACTGAATGTACCTAAAATAGTTTGGACAGATACCCTGTACTCCTCGCTAGCAAAGCATCACATCAGGTGGCAGCACTCTCGTGATTATGTGGGCTTCCATGGAATAGAGAAGAAAATGTCTTAATGAAGGGACAAACACCACGCGCGAACAGAAAAAAAAAACATGCACGCAAACACACACACACATACACACAAGAAGTTCAATATGAGAATACAGTGCTAATGCGTGTCCTAGATACCCAAGAAACGGGTCGGTTGTACGCCGCCACCGTCCAGCTGGCAACGGATGAAGACCTGGGTGATGTGGTTGGCCTCAGGTCTCGACGGTTTCGACGTCCTGCCTGGCTGCTGCTGACGAGATGAGCCGGCCGCAACCCTCTGAGTGTTTTGTCTCGGGGCCATCACTATAAGAAGGAAAAAAAAAAAACGAAAACCGTCAGGTGGAAGCACCTACCGGGGAGAGTCTCACAAGGCCCTTCGTGCACATGTCCTGAGACACAAAAAGCAGTAATCACACGAACGAAACACAAGCACTAAGTTCTCGCGATGGAGATAGATGTGTAGTGTGTAGTAGCCCAGTTTCTTCGCCCGTGTCACAGCTACAAAGCCTGTAAGTGTGGACGGAGGAGCACGTACTTACCTCGAAGGGGCCATCCCACCTATCTACGAGCGAAGCTGAAAAGCCGCGTGCCGCATCACTTAACGGGTGAGTCCGTCGAAGGACAAGGTCACCTACGCTGTAGGTGAGACTCCGTCGTCCTCAGTTGTACTGGGGAGCCTGGTCCAACATTGCGACGCACAGATTCTCCCGGGCCGTCCAAGCTGCATCGTCCAGTCGACTCGGGAGGCCCTCAGCAAATCTTGAATAAGGAGACCAGCTACTGGCATCCCGGACGCATAGAGCAATCTCCTTTGGAAAAGGTGCCTCTCGTCGCAAGTTCAGGAACGCCGGGGTGAAGCCTGTAGATCTGTTAAAGGGACAGTCGCATCGACCACAGATCGATTCCGAAACCACAGTGAAATGAGATTCCCCGTCCTTCACTGACCATGACTCCGAAAGTTCCGTTCCGGTCGACGGAATACTTTTTGCATAATTCGTGTGTAAGCGGCGCTACAGCAGACGACGGAAGCGGGCGTCAAGCGGAACTCCCTGCTGAGAATCTTTAGCAACGTCACATGGAATCTGACCAATAAGAACGCGGTGAGCCAGAGGAGTCCCCGCGGCTTGCAGGGCTTGCAGCTTGCATGAGCAAGGTCAGGGAGACGAAGGCACATACGGAGATGGCGGACTCGGAACGCGGAAGTGGCGAATCGTGCTGTTCAAATGCCTTTAGTAATAGCTCCCGTGACGAATATACATGTTTGATGACGGCCAATATTCGACGGATCCGCTTATTCTGCAAGTCGCTGGTGATGTACGTGCCGCAGCTGCGTTAGCGCAACAGAACGAGCCTCAGGACCACTGCTTTAGGTACGTTCATATTCGGAGTGCTCAATACTTAATCCCGTGACATTCACACTACGACGCAAGAAACAATCCAAGTGTTTGTGCGGCGTCTGTGTTCCTCAGGAACTGGATGAGTACCTATATGCTGCAGTGCTGGTGAAGTGGTAGAGTTGTGCAATGACGGCACGCACCACACGCACGCATCACACTTTGTTCCCAGCTCCCTGTCATCGGCCAGAACTTCTAGTGGTGTATCTACCGCAGTATTGCAGCGACGATCACAGTCTTCGCCTACTGTGTCCACGATAGATAGGCACGTCGAGCAATCCTTATTTTCGTAGTTGTCGTCGTTGTTTGCACACACGACGAATGCCCCATGAAAGTTACGAAGGCTCTAACCAACTGTGCAACTCAAGGGCCGGGTTAGAATTAGAATGATTGTCAGGAAATTACTATGCTACGTGTTTAGGAAAGTGTCCTTTCTTTTTACAGCTACGTCAGGTTCACTGCTTATTGTGTGTTTACAAGCTGAGTTTGGAGATTCCTTGGACCGAAAAACAGACGACAGATACCTGGGTGTGTCGTCCGCATGATTCGCCAACGTTTTTCCATCCTGGTCCTATCAGGACTGTCATCTTTAGTGTGCCTCATTTCCTGTTCACACCTACACCATAATAGACTTGCGTAGTTTCCAATTGAGAAGTGTGAAACAGAATCTGTGTTACCACAGTAATCCCGAGAAGTGCAAAGGAATAGGCAGGAGCAATAAACTACCTGGCCATAAGTGACAGTTATACTTTTAATGATAGTGTAATGCTTCTTATCGTTGGCAGTATTATAGCATGTGAGGGATATAACACGTCAAATAATTTCAGGTAACGTTTCATAACTCACTAATGGTACAGTTACACCTCATTATCATAGTAAGTGATGCATCTGTCTGGGAATGTCCAAAATTTGTCATTCCCACGGAAGATTGTTCTACCTTGATACAGCAAAACAAATTTTGATACCTGCCATTGATCCAATTTTTTAGCACCACTGTCTTGAAAACAGCTTTCAAGACTGTAACTTCAGAGATCCTTGGCAGAGCATTACCTCTTGTCTATGTATTATAATAATTATTATAATGACAGGCAATAAGTTACGCAAATGTGAATAAATCTTTGTGTTGACTGAGTGTTGTCCATTCAAGAGCCATTGCACAAGTCCACATCCAACTCTTCACGCACAGATATTTATTATTTGCTATGCAGAGACAGTTATCAGCGTGCACCACACTGTCAATGTCCCTTGGGATCTGAAGCGGGGACTCACAAAAATAAAAAATAAAATAAACAGTTTTGTAAGTACTTCAATTGCAATGAAAACAGGACGATTGGACAGTAAATTGGACGGTTTCATTATAACAGTGGTACACAGGAAAAAAACTCGGGGTGTTGGGGGGGATCTGGATCGATCTCTGGGCATAACCAAGTGTAAAATTTTAGAAGGGTTAGTACAGGTCCCGACAAAATTTTACGGAACACGCGAGCGGTGTATTTTTTCCTCGGTACGACACCCTAGCGGCAAGCGGAAGCTGGCGAAATCAGGCCAGTTCACTGCCTCAGAGGGGTGGACGACGGCGCTTTTAGCGACACACAGTGGTAGTTTCGGTATGATTACTGTTGTATGTGCCCGCGATGTGAGTTGGATTTAACTGTTGTGCTCGTCAACAACTCGTGACTAACGTCAGTTGTTTATCAATGTCAGCGTCAATTCTTTATCAGCTCGTCACGCGTCGTTCATAATAAAGCAACTATTTACAAGATACCTTTCTTTCTCTTGTCTACATATCATAGCTTTCCAATAAAAGCAATACACTGTAAAGTGTTGACACCATGATTCATCCTTATCACGATGATAGCGGCTGTCTCAACAATCGTTGAATCACGTGTTGTTGGCGAGCACAACAGTAAAATCCAACTCACTTCGCGGGCATATGCAACAGTAATCATACCGAAACTACCGTTGTGTGTCGCAAAGAGCGCAGTCGTCCACCCCTCTGAGGCAGTGAACTGGCCTGATTTCGCCAGCTTCCGCTTGCCGCTAGGGTGTCGTACCGAGGAGAAAATACACCGCTCGCGTGTTCCGTAAACTTTTGTCGGGACCTGTACATCCTGAAATGGCCCTCATGCTCAGACCCCACTACTCGATTAATGCACCTCCCTTTTACAGTAAGGGGCCTCTTACTATCTACGGCATATCCTATCAAAGCTCACAGGACAGCAAATTTAGCCAATGCTTATGTGACAGTGCCTCGTAGAACATGCAGGTTTTCTGTTGAATTGACACTACATCTCTGGTAGCCCCTTTAATGTCTGGAGGTAGGTGCATCATTTTACATTTAACCAGCAGTAATGTATAGCATTGCAAAAAAAGGAAACAAGGGCTTAATCTCAACGCTACATCAGCATCATTCATCATCTCACAATAGCGTTGTTGTTGTCAGCCTCTGCACAAAGATTTGGGTGGACCTGAAACGGACCTTTTTTTTTTCTTTTCATTTCCTGCTGTCAAGTTATTTTGTCTTGGCATGTAGCTGTGAGATGTCAGTAGAAGCCATGAAGTCATTCTCTTTACTTCTTGAACTTGGATGAAGAAAGCACTGTTCTGGAAGATCCTAATTTGTCAGAGGCGTCGTAAAGGCATTAGTGTAAAAACCAGGTCTCTGAGCAAAATTGCCGTGCACACACGTACATTGTTTGATGCCGTTTCATGGATGGATGGGACTTGATCAGCAGCACCTGGTCCTTCTATAACACAGAACGTCAAAAGTGCACCTCAAGTTGGGTACGACAACCGCAAAAACCGCCGCCCTACAGCACACAAACAGTTCACAAACAGAGAGATAAAAGTTAACTGGGAAGTGGGTTATGGTGCTTATGTTACGGACAGAGGTACTGTTTGTATAGTGCCTGTTTCTAACACCAGCACAAAAACAGCGTCAGTTCTTCCTTTTAGTGATCGGGGTTCATAGTTTGCGAATTGTTCTGTGTCCAAAAATTGTAAACACATTATATGTATTTAAGTAATATACGTACCACTTGCGCTTGACCCTGTCGAACTGCCTGCAGCTGTAACACACATGAAAACCAATCATGTCTACCACATTCCACAAAAGTCACAGGTTCAGTAACAGTGAAAGTTTCATGATAACGCGTCCGACAACGAGAAAAGTCAATCACGTTCATATGAATGACATCACTTGAACTTGTTTATAGTATTTTATTTATCTAGTTATTAATCATAGGTTAGGGGTACCTTACGTTGTACCGATTTCGTCTTTTGCTGCTAAGTTACTCACGCGCAAGAGTGACAGACCCGATTGGGAAACTACATAGACATTGTGACTTACTGTCGAAGTTGCTGGCTCACTTTGTTCGTGGAACACTGTCGGAACGGCGTCAAGTTTCAAATCGTTCCTTTTTTGTGTCAATCCAAGTTGCACTTCCATGATATTCTCATCCAGGTACACATTATCGGTGAAATGCGCGGAGCATACACGGACAGCATGAACACTCCTTGCTTCATCTGGATACCCGCTAGTGATGTAGCTGCTTCCAACTTTCGCTTCGTCTGGGGTCTGGCTGTAGCTGTATCCTTGGCGTGCGAAATCAAACATCGAGGTTTTCGAAGGAAGTTTTCCTGGAGTCGGGAACGCTGCGTCGGTTTCCAAACGACATCCCACGCGAAGGATGCAAGCGGATAGTATCCGAGTCACTAGAAAGTGTCACATGTGAATACGGGCGACGTGCCGGAAAAAAACAAAGCAGCCCCAGACTTGGCGGCAGACGACAGCGTCCTTCACAGCGGATTAGCCAGATTCGACCTTGCGTCACGCGATGTTGTTGGCGCTGGCGCTTTCGAGGATCAAAACGAAACCGGATCTTTTAAATTCGATTCCTCATCACCCGGTCCGTTTTGGAAGGAGAAAATTTGGCAAATAGCTCGTGGTAGTGTACCGAACACAGTGGTATTGGATTCGTAACCACGGTTCCGGATGCGACAGTCCCTTTAACTGTTGTCTGTGTGGTGAACGCCAGTTTAGTCAGGGGAAGATCCCAGGCACGGTGGTGCTGACTAGTAAAAGCAACCAACATCATTTTCAGGTTTCGATTAACACGTTCGGTAATGTTAGCCTGAGGGTGACACGGGGAGGTCTTCTTGTACTGAACGCCTAAGACAGCGCAAGAAGCCTTACTTGTAAAGTTGATTGCGTTGCCAGTGATCAGCTGAGCGGAAAACCCGAACCGGCCAAAAGTGTCGAGTAGTCTTTCCCACACTCTCTGGGAAGTCAGCGTTCTGAGAGGAAACAGATCAACCAATTTCGTGAAATGATCAGTAACCACAAACAAATAATGGTTACCTCTAGGACTACAGGGAAATGGTCCCATCATATCCCAAGCAACTAACCGCTAGGGCCTATTGCTCTGAACAGGCTGTAAGGGACCACCACGAGGCTTTGCTCTCTGGCATACGGGAGAAGTACAAATATACTTAGCTACATCATGACTCATTCCTGGCGATGTCGCAACCCGACATAACTTTTCATAAGTTTTCCTGCCACTGCTGTGACCTGCCGAGGCAGAGTTATGAAAGTAACGTATGAAAGACTTACGCAACTTACGTGGCACCACGACTCTGAATGGGGATGATCCTCAGATCCCACGAATAGGGGTGGGGGTCCTCAGAATGGGGATGACGCTCAGCAAATAGGAGTCGTGCCGTCCGTCAGTCGTTCCGGTGCCTGCAGAGTCCTGCTCAGTTAACCGTTGAGACACCCGCTGACAAAGGCCGTCCGCTCTCTGAGCGTCTAGGAGCTGCTCTTTGCTCGCGACCGTGCCCCAACACGAAGATACGTCTCGTGCCACTTGTGCGGCTGCCAGGAGTTGTGAAGGCGCCACGGTGCGTTCCTCTCCACGTCTGCTACCACGTTCGTCTAGCCCTGCCTGTACTCCACATTGAAGCAGTAGCCTTGTAGCGTAAGAGGCCTACCTGGCGAGAAATCCAGATGGGTTGTGAAGCACCTGCAGCCATGAAAGCGCCTGGTGGTCAGTCTGGACAGAGAAAGTGGCGCCGTCCAGGTAGAGATCAAACTGCCTGAGAGCGAAGATGATAGCCAAGCACTCCTTTTCCGTGACGGAATAATTCCGTTCTGCCGGATTCAGCGTACGATTTGCAAAAGCCACTGGACAGAGAATAGCGTCATGCTCTTGCAGGAGAACTGCGCCAACACCATAATCGCTAGCGTCTGTTTGCACATCAAACGGTTTGTTGAGGTCGTGCAAATATAGCCTGGCTGTATTAGCGATTGCCTGAGAAAGATCTCGAATGAATATTTCCTGCTCTTCACCCCACTGCCAGCGTGTATCGTTGCGCAACAATTGGTTACGTGATGCGCCAATTGTCTGTAGAAACCAACCATACCCGAGAAACGCTGCAAGGCTTTTACCCCATGATCGCCTGATCGCAAGGCCATGATCGCCTTCATTTTGTCATCGCTACGACTGATGGTCCTCTGTCCACCATGAAGCCAAAAAGGCTGATCCTAGGCGATGCCAGCTGCACTTTGCGGGAGTTAGTGGTTAGTCCTGCCTGCTTCATCCTTGCAAGGACGATTGACAGGTGTTTCAAGTGTTCCTGGAAATTTCTGGAAAACACTACGACGTGATCCATGTACGACATTGAGAATTATACTTCGCATCTCCCAATACGGTATCCATTTGCCGTTGGAAACTGGCGGGAAAGTTAGACAGACCGAAAGTCATCCGTACAAACTCAAACAAACCCCTATGATAGGTAAAGGTTGTATTCGGGACCTCCTCAAATGCAACTTGGTTTTGCCAAAATCCTCTACTACGTACATTCAAGCATACCAGTTCCCGTCGCATAATGGTTAGGGTGGCCGCTTTCCACGCAGAGACTGGGAGGTGACAGTGTTCGAATCCTGTCACCGGCTATGCTGTCTGAGGTTTTCCCTGGTGTTTCCGAAGACTTTCCAGACGAATGTCGGCAGAGTCCCTGAAGTCTGCCCAGGACGCATACTAACGACTCTGTCGCCCACTCTCTCCTGCTGTCCTATCTCCATCTGTCCACGTCTGTACGCTGCTGATAGCCACAGTTGTTTCTCGGCGCTAACACGGAATTAAAAAAAAAACATTCAAGCATGGAAAACACGGTTGCATTGCACAGGGAATACGTAATTGATTCGATGGAAGGAAAGGGGTAAGAGTACTGCGTCAAGTCGACGGTAGTCGACGCATAACCTAGCCGTACCATCACGATGAAAGATGAAAGTCACTGAAAAGGTTAGCCAGCTGTAGGCTTTCTTAGGCAAATTGAGGCCTTGTATGTATTTGTCCCTTCTATGTTGTTCCATCCTCAGAACATCAGTTCTTTCATGTACCATCACGTTTCGGAGCCAGGACGACATTAAATGCCCAAGGGCTCTGGGACCTTTGAACTGCACCGGTTTGGAGCATTTCATCAAGAGCAGCGTCTAACAAAGCACGCTTATGCACACTCAATGGTCTCGGATTAAAACGCCAGTGACTAGCGTTACCCATGTCCATGCTATGCTGTAACGCACATGACTTACCAGGTCTCTCCGTAAATCATGATTAAAAGCGTTAAAACCCCAGTGCCGGGGAGCTAAAAAGACTAACACAAACAAATGCACTGACTGGCGAACAGACTGGCGAACTTGTGTTTGTGTCAGTCTTTTTAGCTCCCCGGCACTGGGGTTTTAACGCTTTTAATCATGATTCCAGAAACGCAGTGGATATTCTGTTGACCAGACCACAGAATAACGACGCGCTTTATTCTGTTGACCAGACGGTCTGGTCCACGGGATAATCCTACGCCTATCCGGTTGGGCATGACGCCATCGCCGCGCTTGCGCAGTTCGAACCAGACTGGGTGTCTGCGCCGTTCACCGTCGTAATGCAAGTGGGCACGACATTTGCCTCGTTTGATGAGCTTAGCTTGGCGATAGCTGAGTACGAGCGAACTGTGTACGCAGAGTATTGGATCAGCAAATGCCGTACTATAAGTGGAGCACGGAAAAAAGGCATCGTACGCCCCATGAGTGACAGCCTGCAGTACTACAGCTTGAGTTACAGCTGCAAACATGGAGGACGACAACATCAGTCGGAGTCAACGGGATCTCGGCCTCATCAGATGTAAGCACGTGCAAAACGATTAGTTGAGTTTGAGTTTGATTATAGAAGAAAAACGGAAGATATTGAATTCGTCACTGACGAATTCTGCTACTCCCACAAAGGAAATGAAATGAATGAAAGGAGAAAGAAAACTGAAAAGATGAAAAGGTAAAAATAGAAAGACATCACCCCTCCCAGTCACCGAACTGTACGTGCATATCCGTAGCTACATCCCTAGAAGTGAGCTGAAGTGCAAGAAACTAACAGGAACGGGGAACTCGACGACACATGCCTAGAATGCGGTCCTAAAATACAGATACCATCTCACTGCTCACTATGAAGTTGACAAGCGCTGACAACGCCGCATCTCTCTTCCCGGGTTCCCATACACCCAGCACCTTGACTATATCGAATGTTCTATTGTCCAAGCGGTCTAGAGCAAACTTCAATGTAGCCCTTTGGATGCATATCTTGTACAGTGCATAACGATGTGTTCCGTGTTTTCCACAGATGCACACCCTGGACAGTTTGCTGAACTAGCCCTACCGACTTTATGGAGAAACTGTTGACCGTACGGAACGTTAAGGCGAAACCGATGCAAAAGTGTTTGTATAGGTCGCGGTATGCTGGACGGAACATGGAATTTCAGCTCCGGGTCAATCTGATGAAGCAAGGATGGCCGCCTGTGGACTTCTAACCATTGTCTTCTGCAAATGCCTTCTGTCAGCAATTTTAACATGTGCTTCACATCTGACGTGGAATATGTCACCGTGTGTTTCGTTGACGATAGGTGCGCTATATCCGCCATCTCATCTGCAGCTTCATTACCCCGTATGCCAACATGTCCAGGAATCCACTGAAGCAGTATGTCGTGGCCAGTATCTACTGCTTTCTTGTATGCGATGAGAATGTCCCGTACTATTGGCGCCATACAGCCACTTCCCAAGAATGATGTTATGGCTTGGAGGCCGGCCTTTGAATCGCAATATATGACCGATTGCGCGGGCTCCTGGCGTGCGGCCACATACTGCATTGCAAGCTGCATGGCTACCAATTCCGCTGCTGTCGACGATGTTCTGTGGGAAAGCCTTGCCATTCCTTCTCTACTATGCTGTGGTACAACAAACGCTGATGAAGACCCAGACGTTGACGTCAACCCGTCTGTGAAAATTGCGGTCCTAGCACGATGGCTCTCCATCAGAGTCAGACAGTACTGTTTCAACACTGGAGATGGTAGTGAAGCCTTTTGGTGATATACACCAGGAACAGTCAGCGCGATACGAGGAAGTTGCAGTGTCCACGGAGGATCGACCGCCGTTAATGTCAACTGTGCTTTTGGTAAAGCACTGCGATATGGAGCGATCACGTTGATGAATTGCGAATTTCGACGTGCCACCTTCCTTGCAAGGGGGTGTTTGTGATGCCGCGTGCATAGACGAACGTAGTGCCGCACTGTTTCCTGCGTCCTCAGTACATTTAATGGAAGTTCTCTGGCTTCCACTGTAGTTAGGACATTTGAAGTTGGACAAGGTACACCGAGGCAGACTTTTAAGCTTTTCGATAATATACTTTGCAGTGTCCTCTCTGACGTGTCACTTATTCCATGCAGTACGGGCAAATGGTAGGCCATCATCTGCCGAATGAGTGCTTTATGTATGGCGAGAAGAGACGCAGTCGACATTCCCCAGCGGGAGCCGCTGATGTGCCGTAGGATGTTGATACGTGCGTCAGTTCTTTCCTTGAGATGTTTAATGTGCGCAGCCCATGAGAGCTGCGAGTCGATTATTACTCCCAAGAACCGGTGATGAGACACTCTCCTTATTGGCTGGCCGTCAAGCTTCAGTTGAAAAGTCTTCATTTTCTTTCGACTGAAGGGAAGAAACACGGTTTTCTCGACTGATATGTCCATGCCCCTCTCCGTTAAGAAGGAGACCGTACAATCTAAGGCATTTTGAAGGCGCTGCCGCAATGCGGGCATCTGCACACCAGAGCACCATATACAGATGTCGTCGGCGTACATACTAATGTGCACGTTCTTCGGCAACCGTTCCGGTAGGTTCGCCATGACCACGTTGAACAGCAGGGGACTCAACACGCCGCCCTGTGGCGCCCCGCTTGTGAGGCCATGACTGTCACTATTCCAGTCTTCGGTTTGCACATACACTGACCTCCCTTCAAGGTAGTCTGCGATCCACCGTAGAGACCGACCTTGTATTCCTAGGCTATACAGATCATATAGGACGTGGCTGTAACTGACCGTGTCTTACGCCCTTTTGATGTCTAAAAATGCTGCCGCTGTCGTGCGACCTTGCGCGCGTTCATGTTCTACGAAGGTCACCAGGTCTAGTACGCTGTCCATAGTGCACCTGCCCTTACGGAAGCCAGACATGCATTCTGGAAGCAGCTTTTGTGTCTCGATGACCCATTCCACTCGACTTAGCACCATATTTTCCATTGCCTTGCACATGCAGCTCGACAAGCTAATTGGCCTGAAGGATGCCATATCCCTGGGAGATTTTCCCGGTTTCAGCAAGGGCACTACTCTGGAGATTTTCCATATCGCAGGAAGTTTGCCCTCATTCCAGCTCTTATTGATTAGACTTAACAAAGTCTTCTGAGCGTTGATGTGTAAGCTACCTATATGCTTGTAGGCAACGCCGTCGGGACCTGGCGACGATTTGCATCTTCTTGAACTTGAAGCGGCGTCAAGTTCTGCTAGGCTGAAATCAGCATCCAAAGCCGCACACCGCGCGTTATCGGTCAACACGGTACTCCGTTTGGCATTTCCCACTGATACATGATATGCAGTTGCAGTTGATATGCAAAACGATTAGTGTTTTAGTTATCATGACAAGCGAACGGGAAAAATAGCTACAGATGGACAGTGACAGCATCGGTGTCTTTTTCGTTCCGTACAGAACTTTCAATATTCACTGCCCTGCAGAGATATGCCTGCTCGCCTCTACGGATGGGAAAAGCCTCGAAGTGAAAACATTTTCGGACGAGCGCAACCATCCTTTGAGTGAGGTACGGATTAACCCGCACGCTCCACTCTGTCTTCTTCGCTGCTTTCATACACCCTTTTCTTTCAGAAATGCTTCAATCAGCTCCCTCGGCAGCGAAGGCTCAACCAAGAGGAAAAAAAAAACGAAGCCCAAAAACTGCTTTCAGTGAAGGCGAACAAGAAGTGTGTTCAGAATCACTTCCTGAATGCTGGGAAGAGAGTGCTTCTCAGAGGCCTGCACAATCTCTCAATCTCAATGAAAGCAGAAAAAGTGAAAGGGGGGGATATGTTTATTATATAAAAAAAATAAGAGGGGGGTTAGCCACCGCTATGGCGGCTTGCTATTCTCGGGAAGGAAAGAAAAAAAATAAAGGCAAACAAAAAGAAAAACAAAGAAAAAGGGGAACAAACAAACATAGGAAAACAAATAAACAAAAAGAAAAACAAAAGAACAAAGAGGAAAACGAACACAAAATTGGTCACAGTTCACCCAGAAGGCCACAGGACCGCAGAAACTGAGCAAGTGCCTTTGTCACCTGACTACATTGTGTGGGGCCGAGCAGCGAGCTAGAGATAAGTCCGAAACCGGCAGGCGAGCGATGCGCGACCGTAGGAGAAGACGATGTTCGTGGTAGCGAGTGCAGTAGAGGAGCAAGTGCGGGATGTCTCCTTCAACATGACAGGTGGGGCAGTTCGGTGACAAAAGGTGGCCCATCTTAAAGAGGAGCAGTGGAGTCCGCGCCACATTCAATCGCAGCCTGTGAAGCAGGGACTCTTCCTCCCTGGGGTAGCGGCCTACCAGTGTGTGGGTCATCGTAGGGTCAATCGAGTGCAGAAAAGGGTTGGTCCTGGCAGCGTCTTGAAAGAAGGCCTGAGAGCTATTTCTGCAGTATGGGCGAATGGCTAGCTGACAGGCAGACGGGGTAAGTTGGGCAGAAGTGACAGGCCCAGCCGCACGAGCAGATCTGGCCGCAGAATCGGCGATGGCATTCCCCAAGATACCAACGTGGCCCGGAATCCACTGGAAACACACACTGTGACCTAGAGACGATAGTTGGGCGTGCAGGCAAAGGATCTCCGTGTAGATGTCATTGATAACTTTGGGCGATAACTTTGGGTTCAAAGTGAAAGGCTCCACGCTGGAAACGATTGCAGAAGATGTGAGAAAATCGGGTGGCGTGATGGATGTCCTTGTAAATGACGACGACCTGTTCGTTGGGCTCTTCTACCAAAACAGTGACATGAGGAATGCGTACAAGAACTTTCCGGAGATTGTGTTTGTTGACGCAATCCATAAAACTAATGACAAAAGAATGCCCCTCTACGTCGTACTTGTTGAAGACTGCAATGACGAGAGTGAGGTGGTTGCCCTTGTGCTTTGCGCAAATGGAGGAAGCAACCCTACGGGCTCTGTTCGACAGATTCTTAGTGCACTGTGGGCCGACCAGCCATACCAGTGTCATAATGACCGACAAAGACTATGTGGAGAGGAAGGTACTAAAAAGTATATTTCCCTGCGCTGTGCATGTGATATGTCTCTACCATGTGCTGCGCACGTTCAAGAGAGCAGTTACGACTGAAAAAATTGACATCACCAGGTCAATGCGAATCCATCTCCTGGAGGTGCTTCAGAAATTGTGCTATGCAGAGTCTGAAGATGAATATCATGACCTCTATCAACAACTGCGGAACACTGAATGCAAGAAAGCCATAGCAGATTTTGATGCGAACTGGCACGGGATGCGCAACGAATGGGTTGAAGGACTGAACCACAAACCAGAAACCTTTGGGAATTCGACAAACAACCGCGTTGAGGCCATCAACCAGAAAATTATGCAGGTCGTCAAACGGTACGCACCCCTCCACGAAATGTTTGCTGACCTCATCACAGTCGTCAACAGCTTGCGTGTAGAACGGGACCACCGGGCAATGGAAGCCCTGTTGAAAGCTCCAGTGGAACAAACTCTCACTCAATGCGAAGAGGCATACTGTAACCTGCTTACACCATATGCGTTTTCAATTATCCTAAAGCAGTTACGAAAGGCCTCAGAACTGAACCAGAACCAGAACCAGAACAACCTTGGATTATTATGACCTGACTGTGACAGAACAGAGTATCTTCTGAAGGTGAGTTTGAGTATTGTTGGCTAAAGCTGTTTATCTTTAGACTAAGTTGTGTTTATTTACTTTTGCTGTATAAATCTAGGTTCCACAAATCCCTTCGGACATATCCGGATGCCAACTTCATTAAAACACAGTAGACGGCCAAAGGGAAGGGGACAGACGGTAATTGGACTCCCATTGAAGCGGAGGTATACACGACCAGTGCCGTTTGTCAAGAAGGCCCCTGTGGATCGTGCAAGGATTATGCTTGGTTGGCTTGCTGATAGTGGGACCGTGGCCCTTGCGTTGAATGGAAAAGAGATTTCAGAGGATGGAGTGGAAGCCATGCCACAAAATGTGTCGTCAGCAATTCTTGATGTTTGCTGCAATCTGGCAGAGCTAAAGGTGTACTTCGAAGACGATGCATGGTCATGTGTAACATCAATCGTGGAGATGAAGCAGAAAAACCCCGTCTGGATCTGTCCAACGTGCAAGAAGAAGATTGGCACGGCAGCCTCGGTTTGCTGCGACTCTTGTCTAGAGTGGAGGCACCTTAAATGTGTGTCACTTGACAAAGTGCCAAAATCAAGCACAGGGTTTTGTAGAGAATGCTACCCTTAGCATGACACTGTCCATGCACATCATGCACAGTGATGATGATTGTGTGCACCAGTTTGTATATTTTGTGGATAACATGAAGTAGCTTATCAGCCGGTATGCGCCAGGAGTGATGATTGTGCGCAACAGTTTGTATATTTTGTAGATAACACGAAGTAGCTTTTCACTCGGTAAGTGCCAGGAGTGATGATGGTTGTGTGCAAGTTTGTATATTTTCTGTATAGCATGAATATGGTTATCGGCTGCTGGAAAATGGACGATCTTATTCACGTATCTGTACACCTTTGTGTGTGTCTCACAGTAAAAATTTCTGGGCATTCATGTACACGTGTTTTTGATTGTTTTCCTTTGCTGGTTCCTAACGGGCATGGCAATTGTACGTTATATAGTCAAATAACTTAAATCTAGTCACCATATTTATACTGTGGTCAGTGGTCGTAGCTCCAGCTTCAGGACTCCTATCATGATATACTGAAGAGTGCACGCAGCATTCACTTGAATTCCCTGAGCAATGAATGGAGCAACATGGGACATATTTCTTGTGACTGACATAACTCTCAATCAACATCAATGACTGTGTGCAAAAGTATGTAAGTTGTATAAGCTGCCATGATCCACGAAGTAAAGAAATTTGGCTCTTCATGAACTTCCTGTCTTGCCTTTAATCTTGTGAAAGAGGAGGCGTTGTCACAGAAATAAAGCCAGTCCGTCTGGTCAACAGAATAAAGTAGCCATTATTCTGTGGTCTGGTCAACAGAATAAAGCGCGCCGTTATTCTGTGGTCTGGTCAACAGAATAAAGCGCGCCGTTATTCTGTGGTCTGGTCAACAGAATACAGCGCGCCATTATTCTGTGGTCTGGTCAACAGAATAAAGCGCGCCATTATTCTGTGGTCTGGTCAACAGAATAAAGCGCGCCATTATTCTGTGGTCTGGTCAACAGAATATCCACTGCGTTTCAGAAAACCGAACAGCCCAATTTTAACCTTTTTTTTTTCTCCGTAAAGACACCGTCAAACTGCCGCGGTACTTGTTCAAGCTGACGGCGCTCCTGCTGAGGACCACTAAATGACCCCAAAAACAGTCGGGAGCGGGGCGGTTGGACGGACGTCGCTGCAGGTAGCTTAGCTAAACTGTTGTCCTCTGCCACGGCGGAGGGGAAAAATCCTGACGATACACGGTAAACGTATCCTCCATTGGGCAGGTTCAGCGCTAATTTCTGCCGGATGATGAAGTCCCTGCCCAGGATAACGGGCACTGCCAGGCCAGGAAGGTGGGCGAAGCGCTGCTTTCGTCGGGCCCATCAAATCGAAGCCAGAGCACAACTGCAGTTTATGACGGGATAACGTCATTGGAAGCAAGACGTAGAGTGACATCTGTGGATTGCAACTTCACATTCCGTGATACGCAGTGCTCGTAAATACAATCCTCGATAAGAGAGACCGTACCCCAAGGCGCACAATGTACCGAAAGTCGAGTGCAATAGGTGAGTGCAAGGGGTGGACGGTTAGGTGGAAGGCCTTGACCAGACTCATGAAACTAAAGAACGCTGATAAGACACATACCGTCCACCCCCCTTGCATTCGACTTTCAGTATGCTGCTTGGGAGCATCCGTGTCGGTAAGAGCGATGTAATCCCTTCCCAAAATTCGAACAGCGAAGTTTGGTTCCTTGTCCCCGATGTTCTCGGACGGAGAAAGCGAAAGGAGCTGAGGCGTCTCCTGATATCTTGCTGCTTGCAAAGCCAGCTTCTGAATTATAAGGGTTACGGATTGTAACCGTTAATTCGCTCTTGTTGCGTTGTGTGCGCAATGTTCGCATTTGTTGCGGACAGTCCTGACGAAAGTGGTCAGGGCTGCCGCTGCTTTCGCGGCCTCCTGGGGGTTTCGCCACCTAAGTAGCCGGGTTGACCACTGTTATGGGACAGGACGGGTCTGTCAAAGCTCGTTCCTGCCGGGATCACCCTCTGTTCATAACGGAATGGATCAGGTGCTCGGCGTGATGACTCCGCATAATAATTGCAGGTGTGCTTATCCAGTCCCATTGCAGGTAGGCGCTCAACCAAGGCTGCTCCCGCTGACCACGCACAACGCGGTTCTAACGCTAATTTAGTCGGCAGCGGGGACCGATACTCGAGTTCTGCTAGGAGGTCGCCCTGTATAGCGCGAGCCTGTTGCGACAGCGCTTCAAGGCTATTAAAGCGATGAGCTCGAAGATAAGGCCAGTAGCGAGGATGACCCTGACGGGTAACTCTTGCCACACGCTCCTCCTCTGTAGCAGTAGGTTCAGCTCTGCTATACAGCTCTTGTAAGGCCCGAACGAATTCTGCTAATATCTCATCTGGATGATGAGTACGCTAATGCAGCTCCTCTAGGATACGGTATTCGTAATCCCGAGGAAGAAATTCGTTCTTAACCCGCTTCTGGAAGCGGCGTCTCCGATCACGGCAACGATGCGTTGTATCAGGACTTGAACTGAGATACCCTTACCAGTCTGATAGGCTGTAAAGTCATCCAAGAAGTCTGCGACCGACTTTTTATCGTAAATTCAGTCGCGGGGGCGCTTGTGCCTGCGGCGGCGAAACTGACCCGGTATCAATTCATTGTACCACCAACGAACGTAACTCCGTCATGCGTGACAGGAGATCTCCCGTTGTAGTGCCGTCCGACTGCGGCACTGCAGGTACCGTAGTTGACGTACCTTGGGACGGAGGCACTGCATGCGCTCCATTATTCCCGGCTGGTGGTTTCGGCTCCGTCGGCGCCCAGGCGCTGTGTGCCAGCCCTTCCTCCGAGCGTGACTCCTGCTGCACAATGCCCTTCCATCCGCTCCGGTGGACGTATCTGCCTGGCGGCGGCGAATACTGCTGCAGCTCCGGGCCTCGTGCACCAAGTGGGAGCTGTGAAGCACTAAAAACGGAAGCACTTAACCCAAACAACAAGAAAAAACGCTAGCTCAGGGGGAGAAAGACGACACCCCGGGAAAAGAAAACAAACAAACAGGCGGAGTCCTAAGTGAAAGAAGAAAAAACCGTACCCTATTAAAAAGGAACAGTACGTGCTGCGTCTTCCCAGCTGTCGAACGGACGAGCTGTGACCCCCAAAAGTCGGGTGCCAGTTGTGGAAACCCGTGTTTTCACAACCTCGGGGCTTCAGCCGGTCCGTTCCGTCGCCAAGGAAGACACAACAAGTGAGAAGTGCTAAGAACAATAACAAAGTTTAATTACATACCGCTTTGCGAAACATGACACAACCAGCAACCGCCAATAATACCAGAGCAACAACCGCAGCCAAAACCCTCCACCCCCCTTATATCATGCCACAAACACCATCAGCGCCCTCTTCCAGATGGACGTAGCCCTGAATGACGCGGATGACGCGCTTATCGTCACGCTTGGTCGACTTATCAAGTGCCGTCGACCCAGCACCTGGTCGCGATAAGAGGCAACGCACTTTAGCTAAACTTACTTGATGTCTTTCAACGTTGTGTGTGCTGGTTCATATGTGTTGCTCACCGAAATGAATCTGTCAAACCCATCTGCAATTCATAGTTTCCACATTAGTAACAGGGCCATTGGAGCAGCACATCTTCACTCTGATGTTAAAGGTCAGCTCCGGGGAAAATTTATTTGCAGAGACCGGAACAAAAGCAAGCAGGCACAAAAGTTGGTGCCTACTGAATGTACCTCCAAAATAGTTTGGACAAATAAACTGTACTCTCCGCTAGCAAAGCATCACATCAGGAGTACAGAAGAAAATTTCCTAATGAAGGACAAACACGCGCGAACTGAAAAAAAAAAAAGAAAAAGAAAAGGACATGCACACACACAAGAATTTCTGTATGAGAACACACTGCTTTTACGTGAACATGTGCCGGCACACACGGACGAGAACAGCAACAACAGTGGAATTGTGAACATGCACGGGCATACGCGGACACGAATAACAAGATAAATTGGACCATGCTCTGTTGATCGTAGCAAGGTACATCATAAAACATGCACTTCTCCTCGCTAAATACGGTTCTGATGGCGTACGAGGAATTGCAGTTAGGGCTAAGTAAACGCGACAAGAGAACAAGCACTAAAACGACAACTCTCCGACATCGAAGTATATATGCACGCACACCGTTCACCATCTTCTTCATATGATTAAAGAGTTTACCATCACATCAACAGTCGCGAGGAGTCCGCATGTGTGAAGTCTTGAATATCGGCATGTGTCGCTTGTTCCCGGTTTGTGTATTTTTGCCTCCTTTTTTTTTTCGCAATACACTTCAGTTGTGAGTGACGCTTGTTCGTGTGTACCCTACGTCCTCGTCTTTCGGGTCACCAAATATTGCAGTATGCTCTCCCACCAACTAGCCCAACTTTCTGCACTTGTTCGGTAGATAGAGTCCCAAATCGTCGACGTTGTCGTGCGGAAAACAGAAAACCAAGTACGTAATACCCGATCCGTCGGGTGCCCCATCTGTCATAAAAAAAGGGATGAACACTCCACGACGGACGGATGGTTCTCTGCAACGTGTTCTCGTAGTTCGACGAGTCTACGACCCTCAAGTGGCTCACCTTACCATCGAAATTCTGGGCATGCCCCGATCTGGTGATTCAACTGTCACCCAACCAGAGAGAGGAATGAAATGTGCATACGACTGATCCCCTTCCCACATGAGCAGTTCGTATGCATTGTCGTGCCGATCGAGAGGTTCGTCGTCAGCATCCGTTGTACTTATTACAAAAGCCGGCCTGCTTACTCTGTCGTCATTGCCGATGGAGATGTCTATCGGACTGTTACCAAGATAGGGTTGTACTGTACCGAGGCCTCGATACGCTTGTATTGGAGTACGAGACAGCGCGGCACTGCGGTCAAACAAAATCAGAACGCGATTCTCCCTAAAGAACCATACCCACTTTTCCTTGCGGTTGAGGAATGTTTGTTGTTATTAAGTACAGGAGAGGTCGACGCGTTTGCTCGGTGGCTGACGGTGTCCCTGTAGAAGTTGTATAGTAGTTGTAGAAGTATCGTTTCCTGAAAAACAATACCGGCACCAGGATTCGAACCACCCAGACTCAAATTGACATAGCCAGCACGCTAACCACTACACTAATTAAATTCGTGTTTTGAAACATGTCACAACACGTTCAAGGACGTTATAGAGAGTGAGAGGAAAAGCGTTACTGTAAATTTCGAATCGGTAGTTTTATCATCATTCGTGTAGAAACCATGCCCAGCTTGGAGGATCCTCGTCAGAGCGTCAACCCGAATCGAAACCAAAATCGATAACTGGAATTAACCGTTATTTTTAGCTGGAACTGAACCGAAATTATTAGCGCCATCTTGGAGCTGAACTGGAACCGAACCGATCTAAAAACTTTGGTTACCGTTTCCGGTTGGTGTGTGCCTCCTGCTATTCATCTCATCGTCTGGTGGCGACATCCGTTTTACATGACATAATACTCCAGATATGGCGGTCCATTCGGTAGCGCGGGACACACAAGGCCAAGGGTGAAGGAAGTCCTCCCGCCGCCGCCTATAGAAGAAACATGTTTTGCCATTCCTACCTTCGAAAGTTTGCAGCAGCAATGCATTGTAACAACATGATGTGGAACATTAAAAACGTAGTGAAAGAAACACTACGTTCAAAAAGGCTGCACCGCACTGCTGCTGCAAGTGTGCCGATCCCCCCTTTCCCAGCAGTTGAATGCTTCCATGTGCAACTTGGAAGTGCCCCGGCTCCGAAAGCGGCGGCTGCGGCGTGGCATACTTCTATAGTTTCGATTTTAGAGGTGTAGACGCTGGCCGAAGTTGTGTCAGTCAGTCAGAACGCAGGCGCAAAGAAGGCGAAAGGCTGAATGTAAGTTTCGGTGAGTGAAGTCCCTCCAATTACATATATGTTAGTGCTTCAACCTAGTGACACCCAAGGAGGCAAGTCCTGACTCTTGAGACTGCAGTGGGGCATTTGAAGTTAATTTGAGCAATAGTGAGTTTGCCTTATGAAGATGCTGCATAAAAAATGCGTTCCACTTCCAGATGATGTGTTACCGTTATAATATAGGAATATCGTTTTTTAAAATTAAAATCATATCCTGAGGGGTGGGTAGGGGGGACGTGGGGATTCGAGCCTGGTTAGATTGGCGGCACATTGCTCGGGGAAGGGATGAAAGGGGATCCTGTGGGTCGAAAAACAAATAAATACATAAAATGCGTAACTAAGAGATCTATCATTTTAGCAGCTACCTATAATTTTGTCGCATATCCTAGAACCGGTTCTGAACCAGTTTGTCAGCCACTGAACCGGTTAATCAAACCGATATACGTAAACTCTGAAGCTGAGCCGGAACCGACCCTTTTTGGCGTACCAGAAACGAAAAACATTTCGTTGCCACGCTCTGATCCTCGTAAGTGATTTCCATGTCGTCAAAAAGGTCCGTGTTTTAAGTGTTTTCAGCTGACACGAATATTGCGGCACGTGTTGGCAGATTCGCAGTGCTCGCTTCTTCTGCACCAACCGCGGTGGTTTGTGGTCGAAAGTACACTTTTTGTTTTCCATCTCCTAGTTTTAACCGTTCTATAACCGATCACGTTTCTTTTTTTCTTTTTTTTTATATCAAAAGCATTGCACAGACTGATTGATATGCCCGTTTCTTGGCACTGGAACATTATCGTTCGACGTGCATTGTAAAGGAATTCGAGGAGGAAGGAAGGAAAGAAAAGGAAAAAATATTGATAGGCTGGACCACCAGTGTCACTGGGTACCTGATGAAGACTGTACGTGTGTCTGTGCGCGTTTCCCACGGTATTTTGTATATTCTGATTACGAATGGCTACTGACGGGAGATTTGCCCCTGGTTTTAACCTTCAAGACTGCTCCCAACAAATTCTTTCTGCGGGCTGGTGATCAGTTGAAGACATGCTGCTGTGATGAACAGTGGTCCAGGAACCCCAATCATTGGCTAGACTCCAATCTTCATCCGTATTTGAGCTGCCTTCCCGGCAACGAAGCCAAAGTTGGGGGATAACTCTCTCTCTTCCACATGTAACCACTCACGATAAATAAAAAGATGTTGTACTCTCATTCCGTCTCAGTCATGACGCCCGAGAATAGGTTTGCAACCTTTGTTCAAACGCGAATGTACCGAGATTTAATTCGATTATGCGATTACATTCCCAACAGTGGTTGTGAGGGTGACTTTCGATCGATTCGCAAGACGGTACGTCTATTCACAACCAGCGGAGAGATTGCAAAGAAAATGAGGCGCTTCCTATACTACAAGCTCGAGCCCTTCGAAAGGTACAGCTTCGTCCAATCCTAACTTGAACACGGCGCTGGCCTGCGGAGCTAGAGGGACGACACCCTAGCGGCTCTAACTGGAATTATAGGGGGAGAACGTTGAGGGCTGCCCTACTCGCGTTACGGAGGTGGCCGTCCCTCCGCTTCGAACGGCCGCCATCCGCCGGAAGCTCCCGTTTACGCAGTGGTCCAGGGAAAATGGCGGGCGCCCAAACCACGTGATCTCCAGGAGCCACTCACAGCGTCCCCGAGCTGCAGCGCGGGAAAAAAGCTGGGGCCCAGTGCGCATGCGCAGACCGACCTCCTTTCTCAACCTCCTACCCCTTCTCTCCTCTGGTTTTTCGTCTCTCCTCTCGTCCCCCCTACCCCCCAGCCTCGTCCGTTTGTCTTCGGCGATTGCTGTAGAGCAACGATCATGCTGTCCCAAGCTGACAATCAAAAAGCGATGGTGTATGACAAATCAAGTTTATTTGTCCTCGGGAACTGCCTCGAAAAAGCTACAGTACATATGTTTTTACATCTTGTAACAGGCTTCACTGGAGCTTTAGGTGCTTCGACATCGAAGGGCAGTTCAGAAGCCAATGCTGAGCTATGTGCGTCGTTGTTGCCCATGGCTGCGGGAGAAAAAAATCTATTGATTATCCGTAACTCTGCACGAGAATCACTGCTATGATAGCCAATCGATCTTGATTTCGTATTTGAACACTAATGCGCACTTGTCACAAATGTTCGTAGATCACAGTGAATGAACGGCTGCGACGTGCATGAGGGGCAACTAGCATAAGCACACATAATTTGATTAGCGGCATATCAGAAACGTACAAGTGACGGCAATGCACTGCACAGTGAAACGCCGCTAACGTACCGGTCGCAAAAAGTAATCAAACTTGTCTTACCGTTCACCTGCGGTACGTCGGAAAGAGTGCAGACTTCCTCTCTGACGATTTCTGCGTCCTTTGGAGGTGCAGGGATTCCCTGTCATGTTCGTCTTCCCGCTGTTGTGATGATCACGTGGATGTGCCATTCCGTTCTCACATTAGCATTCGCCACAATCTAAATCTAAAGCATTCAAAACCCTCAAACTACCCCCTTGCGTCTGCGTGCACAACGGTTGCAATCCGAGAGAACATGCGTGGCCGGACAGACGTGATGTCTCCTCCGTCGTTTTTCTTTCTCCTCCGTTCGACCGACCGTTTGGATACTCGCGCCCCAATCAAATGACTCTCGCCCAATCAGCGCGAAGGCAACGGACGCCAGTTCTTGGAGACCAATGAGCATCCAAATATTTATACATAAAATGTGCAGCAAATCAGAGATCTTCCGAGCGCGCTCGCCGGTGGCGACAGTATTTTGGAGGCGGTGTGTTTCGCTTTAGAGCCGGCGGCTGCGGGCGCTGACTGCTATGTGAATATTTGTTACCTACACATCGTTCCAGTCTGTTCTTGAGATTGCTGCGGGCGATTGGAATTTTCTCCATCTGATCAGTCATTGTCCGCGTTAGCCGCCAGGTTAATAAACATGCCACTTGTATGGGATACAGTGGCGTCACATTGATTGGAATTCAAGAATGGATTGCAAGCAATGCGTGAATGCATGGCGTTGGAAAAGATTGTTGCTTAAAACACCACAGTCCGCGCCACATCGTATCATATGCTCGCGATGGCTTTTCGATGTACTGCATTGTTTTATCTCAAAGGAACTTTTGTTGGGGACTAATGGAAACCTTTAGAGCGATAAACATAGCAATCATAAACACTGCAAGTGTTCAGTAAGAGCACAAACATAATGATGCAATGGTGATGGAATACGTTGCTGTCTGGCAACCGCAAACCGCATAACTCAGGAGTTCATAGAGGAATGGCACATCAGGAAATGTATCTTGTAAACAATTACTAGCAGGCCTGATACAGAAGAGAGCGAACTTCTCATTGCCTGCGGCGCTGCTGATGCATTCCTGACTAACGCTCATGTAAAACAAGAACTGGGGTGAGAAGATTACATCTACGTTCCGCAGTGTCGGCAAGCGCTTCATGTGGAAATTCAAATTCAAAATATCTTGTTTCAACACTTGTGTACTGCAGCACTACATAGGTAAAGGCTTGCGCTTTATAACGTATGGGCTCTCCGTTCGCCTCTATTACGAGATGCATGCACCGTGGCAGTGACGCGAGGAGATGGTCCATGAGCCCGGCGTCTTCGCGGAGGTTGTTCCTTTCGGTCTCTACTGCCGTCCACAGCTCGTCAGGGGAGTGAAACCGGCGTCGCTTATTCTATGAATGCTTTATCCGTAAATTCCCTCGCTTTAGGACCCGCCAGTTCACAAGCTTGTTCCATTCTTTCAGTGATTCCCCTTGTGTTGCAGTTGATAATACGGGGGTGTTCAAGTGAAACCGGGACTTTCCGTCTCCTGAGTGTACAAATGGCTTGCGCTACTTCTTTTTCGTCATTTTCGCACGCTACAGGCCTCTGCGTTCACCACGTGGTGGTCCAAAGTTTGTGCAAAGAAGAAGACACGTGCTGGACAAGATGACCGACAACGAGATGAGCGCGCACGTCGAAGAGCGAATTGTCATGAAGTTTCTCGTGAATACACGGAATACTCGGAATACGGGATACTCTCGTGAATACCGACGGATAACATGTCTCGAACTAGCTCGAAAGACGGACCTTTCTGTGGTAGGAAGGGAGTTGCCTCAGGACAGAAGCCGCCGATATTTCGAACAGAGACTGTTCTTCTTCTGGGCCCAGAAGAAGAACAGTCTCTGTTCGAAATATCGGCGGCTTCTGTCCTGAGGCAACCCCCTTCCTGGACCTTTCTGTGGGAACGTTGAACACTATCATTCATGAACACCTCCAGTTTCGGAAAGTTAGTGCCCGTTGGGTCCCGTGGCAGCTCTCCGTGTTCGACCGGCAGAGAAGACTGGAAATCTCCCAAGAGCTAAGGTACCGTTTCGGCATTCAAGGACAGCCGTTCTTTGATCGGATCATCACGTGCGATGAAACATGGGTGCACCATTTCATTCCTCAGTCTAAACGCGCATCGAAACAGTGGAAACATCCGGGCTCGCCAGCTCCCAAGAAGTTCCGTGCACCCCGTCTGCGGGAAAGGTCATGGCCACGGTTTTCAGGGACAAGGCTAGCGTTGTTCATGTTGATTTTCTGCCCACTGCTACCATCATCAATAGTGCATATTACTGCTAGATTCTCAGGGATGTGCATAAGGCGCTGAAGCAAAAGCGGCCGGGCCTCATTAACATAGGAGTCCTCCTCCTACAGGACAATGCACGCCCGCATACCGCGCATCTCACGACACGCGCCGTACAGGAACTTGGCTGGGAGTTACTGCCACATCCCCTTTACAGTCCGGACCTCGCCCCCAGCGATTTCAATCTCTTCGGGCCACTGAGGGCGTTTCTTGGGGGCCGCCACTTTAGCTGCGACGACGAGATAAAGAATGCGGTCCGATCATGGCTGCTACGCACCGGTAAGGATTTCTATGCTACTGGCATCCAAGCCCTCGCGAAACGCTGGGACAAGTGCATTAGTGCAGCTGAAGATTACGTTGAAAAATAAAAAACAATTTCTCGCCTGTAAGTTGATTTTACTTTTGCGAAAAACGAAAACTCCTGGTTTGACTTGAACACCCCTCGTACATACTGGTGAAGAAATTAAAGATGTTAACTAAATAACGTGGAGTCGCCGGCGCTCTTATGACCACTACCCTTCTTCCATTTATTTTTTGTTTCTTCAAACAACAACAACGAGGATGAGCAACTTGCTATACGTCTTACGTCGAAACAACTTATGGTAAACAAGGCTTCGTAGAACGTCATCAGAATGGAATTTTCGATGCGACGTCACAACGTGGTTACTCGCTCGCATTATTCACATATACACTGTCCATTACCACTTCCATGCTGTTTCAAGAATAAATCAAGTCCGTTATGCGAGTGAAATTATCTTGTAGCGTTTGAACGCACAAAGCATTTCCCGTGCAGTTAATGGCATCGAAACGGCAGTTTTGATGCACAACGATATCAGATGGCACAAGCTCACGTAATCACTACAAACTAGCTAAAGCGATGCGTCTCCTATCATTGCCCGTTCGAAGCGGAGCACCAGTTCTCAGACGGGCGACCCCGTGACGCGAGTAGGACTCCCCTCAACACACTTCCCCAATAATTTCCGTTAGAGCCGCTAGAGTGTCGTCCCTCTTGCTCCGCAGGCAGGCGCCGTGTTCAAGTTAAGGTTGGGCGAATCTGCACAAAAGAGGTGAGGACCTCGACCACTACATCATCAACGCGGGTTTCAACCGAGCCATCGTTCGTCGCTACTGGGCTCTCCAGACTTCCCTGGACGTCATGGTGAACAGTGAAAAGCGTCGAATCAGTATGTTGGAAGATCGTCTCGCAAGCATGTTATGTATGTCGTGAAATAAAAAAGCGACGGTACTTTACGAAAAGAGTTCTCCGGCGAGGAGACGTTTTATTGTTTGGTCGTTCTCTTCGACGTTGCAGCAAAACATGGATATGCAATTTTTCAAGGTATAGCGTTTCAACATGCGTGTGGCTATGTAGACACATACGTGGTATGGTGAAAAAAAAAAGAGATTGAGTACACTTGTCGTTATACTCGCACACAAGTAGAGTTCTTCGAATGTTTTCTCCAATGAGAGGAAGCCCGTAGCTGTAGAAAACCACGGCAGTCCCGTCGTAGGTTTTCAGGTATAGCATCCAGTGCTGCCAGCGCTCTCTTCTTTTTTCGTATTGATGATTCAGTAGAGAGGATTTGCACAAAACGAAGGCTTCGTTGGAAACACAAACGACTCTCAGCACTGAGGAAGCGATGGGGTTCAGGCAGGTGAGTTCCAAGATTTCGCAATCGTACATCGTCGTTTTTTGTTTATGGGAAGCTTGGGACGCTAGGAAGTCTAGAGTACAGTGACCATATGGGGCAGGGGCTTATCGAAGCGTAAATGCCTACGCACATTTCCTTTTCTCACCTCGTTCAAACGTGAAGGAGGAGAAGACTTGTACAGGTTCACGATGAAGTAAATAAGGAATCCGTTCGTTTTTAATCGATCGTAGCTGTAGTTGAAATGTTTTTACTCGGTTCTTGCAAGCAGTTAAAGTAGGGTATTCTCAAGAAGTTGTCCTTAGGAGGTATTGTCCAGCGGGGCCATGTCCTCCCAAACGAAATTATATATTTACTCGTCCAACCATAAGTTGTGGGGTCTTGGAGTCTTCAGATAGACTGATCGAAACGAATCTAAAACAGGCTGAGTATGGAACAGCTTGTTCTCTCCTTGTTCATCGCAGAGACCAGGCATGCTTACAAAGTGGAATACGTTTGTTAGTTCAAAGATCCTATCTCGTGTCATGGGTTCATTGACCAGGGGACCAGGGTTTCATTGACCAGCGATCAGGACAAATACATGCGTACTCTTGGGGGACCATCCAGTTCCTGACCCTACAAGCCCATCGTTCTTTTTTAAGAACTTGTGAGTGCTTCTGGGTCATATCTTTTCGAGCAAATTGTGTTTCAGATTGCAGCTGGTACCGCTCCTGTGCCTTGGAATATTTATCTCGTTCCTCCGGTTCAAGGTCCCTGGTATCGTCAGCAAATCCAGTCTTCAGTCAGAAACAGGCCAACAACAGCACATGAAAATGTGAAGCTTTTGTCTCCAGAGTCATACATATTGCTGGAGATGAATCCCTTCGTCCGTACAAACTTATCTGAAAATGTTAAATTCACAAGCACCGAAATATGTACGTCTGCATAACAACAGACAAGTGACTCGAAGTACCCGATTGTGTACCGAAAGCAAAAGCTGGTTGCCAGAACGAAGATAAGGGTCGCATCGGACTTCTGGGGCAATTAACAAAGTCAGTCGAGTTCACGAAGTCCGCATTTATTCAGAAATGCACATTTTGGCCGTAAGAGAAGAAGCAGAAGACGAAATTCACGTGTTCGGCGGCCCGTGCAAACACCACCTAGGGCGCGTTGCTGGCGTTCTCCGCGTCTCGCCATACGCCGTCGTTGCTATAGCGACCGAGCCGGCACGTGACCTCTATCATCACAGCTCCTTGAAACGCTGTTGCTGGCCACGCCGCCGCCGCCACAGCGCGGAGAGGAGGTCATCACCGAGCGGCGACAGCGAGGCGGCGTTCAATTTCTCGTCACGGAGCTCGGATGTCGTCATAAGCATGGCCGACTTATACTTGTTCCTCGCTGATCAAGGTGTATGCGAAGAAGAAAGGTCTCGTGTGTTTCGCCGGCATCGTGATGCTTTCAGTGCATTAACTGAAGAACAATTCAGTGCAAAGTTCTGCCTCTCCAAAGACGCCGTAAGGGAAGTCGGCGATGCTGTTTCAAGAGATTTACAGAAACGTAAGTACCGCTTTGTTCCACGAGCTATGTGTAAAATGAATGTTCCTCGTGAGCTCCTCGTGAGCTTCCTATGCGCGAGACATCTTTTCGAAACACGGTCGTTCACAGACTGCCGTTTGAATAGTGCGTCATGGAAGTGTGCGAATGAAGATGGTACGTATCCTACACGGAAGCTTGTGGAGGTGGTCGCTAGTGTTAAGCATCCGAGGCAGTAATACGCAGGTACACTCTAAAAAAAAGGTGTCATACTGACTCCTTTGCGGGAGTAAAACACCCTAACTCCCATGTGCAAAATTATAGTCTTTTTGAGGAGTATCTGCAACTCCGGGAACTATGGAGTAAAATTTACCCCTATAGTACGGAGTAAAAGTTACTCCTATACAGCTCCCTATTTACTCCAGCATGTCGAGTGTAAAAGCAACTCCACTCATGAGGTTAACATAACTCCGTTGGGGAGTTATGGTTACACTACATAAGGCGTAAAAATTATGCCCCTATCCTGGGGTGTGCATTACTCTAGTCAACTTTTCATCTTGAAAAACATGCAAGGAAGTGTTGTAAAACAGTATGTTTGAAAAAACATACATTTATTGTGCCTCTGATACAGAACAGAAGTTGAACATTACAATGCACATTACACGCTATGTACATGGAACTATATGACTAGAAACAACAAGTTAGGATCTAAAGGGCTTAACGGCACTTAAAGCGTTCCCTAACCAATGCAACATACTTCAGGTTGAAGTCTTCGTGATGTTTGAATGCGGCCATTTACTGGACAGGCGTGTCCCTTCACCGTGATACAGGAGGACTGGAACTTGAATGGGTCTTCTGTGAGCATTTTTGTGAGATATAGATCATTTTTGCCTTAAGCGACACCGCTAAGGGGAGAGAAATGATAGCGATATATTACGAAGTTATGTTACATTCCTTTCTATATGGCCTTCTCAAGTAGTATCAGTCAAGTATGCAATGTAGACCAATTAATCTAAGAGGCAGAGTAATTTTTTTCGTTACTGAAAATTACAGACGAATCAAATCAAACAGAGCACATACACACCAAAATTCAAAACTCGCTTATTTGCAAACATTTTACTTCCTTAAATATAAGGATGGGACAGATAGTAGGATGCACTGTAAAAACCATATGCTGTAAGAATGTGTGTGCCATCCCAGACTGGCAGAAATCACAGTGTTTGGGATGTGCATATTGGTGTGCGAGTGAATCTCCCGCTTGTTCATCTGTTGCAGCTTTCCTAAAATAGGTATGTGTACGCACTTTGCTGTATATCTATTATAAAGCACATGAAATAAAGTAAGCACTTACACAAGTGAACAGGTCAGATTGATCTCCCTCACCAGATGAGCAAAGACATAAATTACTTCTGCTGTGTAATAACCTGCAACATAAATATAGGCAATGAGAGTCCACGCAGTGGCGATATGTGATGCTATCATATGTCAAATATTTTTGCTAATTAACCATTTCGTATGCCAAACAAACAGTGCTAGGAAAATGAATGGTTCGAATCATACGTGTGGAAAAATTGATTGATGCTAGTACAGTGCTACACAAAAGTTTATGGAACACGCTCCGGCGTCTTCCTCAGAGTCACACGCTAGCAGCTAATGGGGTTGCATGAACTTACAGACATGTGCCTAGGTAACCCAGTCACCTGTTTGCAAGTCTATAGGTGCCATTCGCTGCTGGCGTGTCATGCTGAGGAAGATATGCTCCGGAGTGTGCTCCGCAAACTTTTCTCCAGCACTGTGATGTGATGTAATAGAAGAAAATAATGGGGATTTAATTCACTGCATTGTACCTACCCTTTTGTTCAACTGTTGCCCTTCTCTTCCTTGCAATTTGCATAGTACTTTCTTCCTTTGTGGAAGTGGAGCTTTTTCATCGTCTTTTCCACTGTGCTGTGTACACCACTGGTCAATCTGAAACTTACTAACAACAGCATTAGAACTCAACACTGACACCACTTATCATCAACGGGATACATATGAATGAAATATTAATACAGAACAGCAGTAGTACCTACCACACTGAAACTTACCAGCGCAGGGGACCTCCTTCACACCACCTTCACAGTTTGTCACTTGAATGTCATGCCAAGATATGCTGGCCTTTCAGAGGAAATTATCACCTTCGTCATCTGCAGTGCGTGTCATTAAAGCAAGACTATTCTGCAATATAGTTAACATTGGTTAACATGTACGCAGTGTCCTAGCTAAAATCGCATTTCAACTATTGTCAAAATTCCTCTAGCGGAGTTCCTTTAGAACACAACAAAAAGGTACTTCCAAGCTTATGAAAGAAAGAAACTCTCAACCATATATGTGTGAACAAAGTACAGGCCAACGTCTACCGTATTTTGTTAGCAGTGTCCCCAAAGCGGATCCTCCTTTCAAAGCAACGTATACGTGTAAGTACGTTTCACAGGACGGAGACTTACCTCCTTGAGTACATAGTGGTAGGACACGCAGCTATATGACTTGCAGTCGTCGCATTCATTACACCTCAGCATGCTGAAAAACGTTATTGTTGGAATAAAATATTATTCAGCGGCCCAATAGACATTTAACAAGTCTCTGCACGACAAGCAGAGAGAGACGCACGCCGCAGAGCTCAAACGCTCAAACTCAACGGCCTCGATATCAGTGTTGCTAGACTGCGCGCAACGACAAGGAGGAAAACTGTCCAGGAATATGCAGATTTAACTTTCGCCACGGAGTAAAGCGCAGGTTGAAGGGAGTTATTAAAGCATCAAAACATGGAAATGCACAAACAAGGAGTTTCAAGGGTGTTTGGTGAGAGTTCATCCACAGCACGGGGTGTAAAATTGCTTAATACTCTCTTTCGACACCCCTTTTTTTAGAGTGTACTAGAAGGCAGGATAGAGGTTTATTGCGTTTCGTGCGTTGTACAAATACACACTTCCCTCAGTGCCAGTATATAGCTATCGGGACTACCCATGCACATGTAAGAGCGCGTTGCACAACCGACCGTGAAGAAAAGCGGATTACTTTCCTGGACATGAGCACAATATCAATTTTTTTATAAGAGTGCAACCGCACACGTCTGACGACTAATGCAGTTCACTGTTGCTAAGGGTAGAAGGTTGTATTGCTTGTATTTCAGTTTCTATGTCAATCTATATGACCATAAATTTATATATTATGCCTATTTGCAGCGCAGCAGTGGCGTATCACTACCCTCACGGTTGAACAGAGGGTGCTTATGGCACTAAGGTTTTATGGAACTGGTGCATTTCTCAGCAACATTGCGGAGGAACATGACTTCCTCACAAGCAAGCGCCCAGTGTCCGAGGCGATCCATTCTGTGAGCACTGCAATTATCCGGAATCTTGCACCACGATATCTCACGTTCCCTTTGTCACCGGAAGACAGATTGAAGATCACGTGGGACTTCTACGAAATTGCTGGAATGCCTGGCTGCCTTAGTGCGTCAATGTGCCATCCAGGGCACAAAGGCTCACTCCCGGTATTGCGTCAAAAATTGCGTTCACTAGTACGCCGTTCTCGTTTCCACTTCTTTAATGTTACTATGCACAACTTTCTTAAACATAATCCAAGACGGTTCTGGAGTCATCTGGTTAAAAAGGACAATAAGATTAAAGAGATTAAACTCAATGGGGTGGCAGTTGTCGACGGCGCGAGAATCGCGGACGAATTCAACGGGTGGTTTGCCTCTGTGTACACCAACGACGACTGTACAGAACCACCTTTCTCTTCTACCTGCTTTGGTCTGAGCGATGTCGAAGTGTTCACAGAGGGTGTCCTAGATAGGCTCCTCCGGCTGGACACAAAGAAGGCGTGTGGTCCAGACGGGATACCCTATGCTTTTTTACAGCGGTATGCAGAGTGGTGTTCAAAGTTTCTTTGTATCATTTACCAATCCAGTTTAAGATCGGGTGAAATCCCGTCTGACTGGAAGGTAGCCAAAGTGGTACCAATATTTAAAAGCGGTGATAAATCAAACATTACTAACTACAGGCCGGTATCACTACTAAGTACTAGTAGCAAAGTTCTGGAACATATTGTCTTTAAACACATAATTAGCGTTTTGGAAGAAAGTGATTTCTTGGTGAAAGAGCAGCACGGCTTTAGGCGAGGTTACTCAACAGTTACGCAACTTGTACACATAGTTCATGACTTTGCCTCTGTTGTAGACAAAGGTGGTCAAACGGACGTTGTGTTTCTAGATCTATCAAAGGCATTCGACAGAGTTTCGCACACTAAGCTGTTGTATAAATTGAAAAACATAATAAGTAATGATCGTATACTGCAATGGTTTCACTCCTATCTTACTATTCGTAAACAGTTCGTGAGTGTTGGTGGAGCCCATTCGCATTCCTTGGCAGTTCTCTCCGGAGTACCACAGGGGTCCGTGCTTGGACCGTTGTTGTTTCTAATTTTTATAAATGACCTCTGCATCGCTATTCCGGGAATCCAGTGTCGTTTCTTTGCTGATGATTGCATTTTGTATTCTAGTATAAACACTACTAACGACCAAGTCAAATTAAACAACTGTCTGCAATCTATTGTTACGTGGTGTGAAATGTGGCAGATGGAGCTCAATGTGAAAAAGTGCGTGTTCATGTGTGTTACAACGAAGAAAACGTCATTGTCCTTTCCGTATAGCATTAACACTACTGTGTTGAGTAAAGTGGAGAACCAAAAATACCTTGGTGTATGAATAGCATCAAACCTAAGCTGGGCCGAGCATGTTGAACAAGTTGCTACCAAAGCATCCCGTAAACTTTGGTCACTGAGGAGGACGATGCGCCACTGTACGTATGCAACGAAGCTGACGGCTTACACTACGTTAGTGCGGCCAATTTTAGAGTACGCGGATATTCTTTGGGATCCCTACGTACAGACGCATACTAACATGCTAGAATCTGTGCAGAAAAAAGCCCTTCGATTTATATATAATGCATATGGTCAGCACACATCTTCGACTTCACTCTATGCTAAATCTGGTTTGCCAACCTTGGCTCAACGAAGGAAAATTCGGCGTCTCAAGTTTTTGCACGATATAGTCAGCGGTACTAATGGGCTCAAGTTCTGCGATTACTTAACTTACAATTCGAGCCGATCCACAAGACTGAAACATAGTAAATTAATCCGTGAGTTTCGTTGCAATAAAGATGTGTTTAAATTTTCTTTTTTTTCCTCTCACTGTACGAGAATGGAACAAATTGCCCTCTTGTGTTACACAAATTTCATCACCAACCCGGTTTTTACAAGGTCTTGTAGACTAACTTTCTTTCTTGACTTCAGATGTTTAACACTGGACACTTTGCACTGTGTATAGCTGTATGTTGTATGTGTTGTATGTAGTGTACTCACCTCCTCTGCCATGGCCATCAAGAGATGGCCGGCAGTATCTTTCAAATAAATAAATAAATAAATGTCATAACAATTTCTGTATTCGTTATTCAGGACCAAAGAGACCATAATGTAATTACACGGGTAATCAGCACAGTTGAACATTTTATGCATGTACGTACAACACATATATTCGATACAGTCCATAATTTATAGGTGCATTTTATGATGTGGTCTGAAAATAATACATAGATATTGTTGGAACATGCGACAAGTTATTCACGAAGCATATGCAAACAATAATGTTTTTAAACAGTTTTATGGAATTCGTAATATCAGCTTATGGCTGGAAGAGGGGGTTACACTTGACTTCGACCAATGACTAGGATGAGTATCGTAGTGATGTGTTACGTGAGATGTGCTATTGAGATGTGTTACTTGATTTCATCAGATTATGATGTGTGCAGAGGTACGTAGTACACCCAAAAGGTGAACAGTTGATGCAAGAGAAACAGTGTGAAAAAGACGAATGCAAAACTACATTCCTTCCAAGTCAGAAGTTAAGCAGGCTTAGATTGGTGGTACACGATTGAACGGCATGCAAAAGTGATATGCTTAAGGAGGAATTTTTGTTTTCTTTTCAGGTACAATTGATGGGGCTGCAATCGCAATCATTGCTCCAAGCACGAGGGACCCCCGTTTTGTGGATGGGAATTACTACTGCCACAAGGGGTATCATGCCCTCAATGTGCTTGGGGTGAGAAATAATTTTTGCTCTAAGACGGCTGGCAATATGTACCTTTCTATAGATTGTTGCTTGCGCTACTACAGATTGCCCCTGTAAACTACCACAATATGCACATGCAAGAGTAGGATAGAATACAGAAATCCTTAATTAGGTTTCAGATGCAACTCGTCGAATCCTCTATCTGAATGCATGTTACCCGGGAAGTTGCCATGACTCCTCCGTATGGAGTATGTGTGATCTTCGCCGTCAGGCTCCACAGATGTTTGGCGATGGAGAATGGCTTCTAGGCAAGTGTACAGTATATGTCTATAAAATGTGACATAGTACAACAGGACAACTCTTATTGTTTTGCCACATTTATTCTTTACAATGCACTGCATTAGGAAAAACATAGCTGAATGTGGATTACAGAGAGTAAAGTATGAGAACGTTTTAAATTAATAAATGACTCCACAGTTAAAGTACCTCTACAGACTACACCATGATATTTCTTTTATCAGACTCAATACACAAAATGTAAATGGTGTCAGTGAGCATTACGCACTTCCACTGATGTTTGAAAGAAGCTCCCCAGATCGGAATTATCTCGGAGCAGGCGACCATCTAGCGCCCCTCTTAGCAACAGTGCTCTCTGTAGCTTTGGGCTACTTAGAGTTACAGGTCACTCGAGTTAATCCCAGATAAATGTAAAAAAACTGCAGTGTACCTTTGTTGGGGACTGCGTTAAAGGGCTTGTATCTCGCAAAGTATGACACTTACAATTTGTTTCCTGTGTGTTCTAGCATGCATTACAACACGTCTGTAACATAATGAACCACATCTGTGAAAGTGTCTGAACCACTATAACTGAGTGTTAGACCCCTGCCAGCAGCTGGTGAGGGGATGGAAACTGACCTTCGAGGAGCAAACTGGGTAATGTGCCCAGCACATGATATCGTACTCTTCAAAAATAGAAAATCATTTTCTGATACTTCCATTTCACACCGGAAAGCTAGACACTACTATTTTAGGATAATACTGTATGAAACACATGTATTGACAGAAATTTGGCAGGATTCTGAAGATAGTCGGCAGTGGCATTTAAACTGGCAAGTATGATGCCCACAAAACAAAATGTTGCACGCGACACTGCACACGTTAGTGAATATGGATCCAAAGAAACAATGGATGGCTTTTCTTGATGTTGCAGGGGACCTTGGGTACCCTCTCGAGCCTTGGCTGATGACCCCTGTCCGCAACCCTGCAACACAGAAAGAAGAAGCGTACAATGAAGCGCACCGGAAGACGAGGGTTCGTGTGGAGCAATGCTTTGGGGTCCTGAAGATGAGGTTTAGATGCCTCCAGCGCTACAGAACACTGCACTTCTCTCCAGACCGGGCAGCAAACATCATAACAGCATGTGCCATTTTGCATAACATCTGCCACAAATACAATATTCCTGATCCATCGGATGAGGAAGTGGACGACCAGGAAGGGACCAACGAAGACAACTTAGACGTTGACTTGATTCAGGAACCACTGGAAGCATCATTAATATCCAGGGGATTGCACAGAAGGAGCCATATAATAAGCCAGTACTTTTGATTCATGGTTTAGGCCAAGTGACAAGGTGCATGCCTTCACATAACCACGTGCCGCACTTGTGTTGTACGGTAAACTTTGAACCGGCAATGGAGCAACTGCCAGACCTAGGCCAGCCCAACAGGAGGAGAAAAGCTAACAGCGATGAACTCCCAGAAAGCTTTTACTAAACTCATACGTACGTCAGTACATGAGCAAAGCTAGGTACAAGTGAAAGAAGAAAACCCAAGTTGTCCCACGCGCATCACCATGTCGATTACCACCTCGTCGTCTTCATATACATTTTCAACATCCTCCCCCGCCGAATGACTGCAGTCATTCCTCCAAAGTCTCCAGGGGATACAGTAGCTGCACTGGCCGCCTTGTGATGTTCCCAGTTGGCAATTTGATGGTACAAGCTCGCACCTTGTCGTCTCGCCCTTTGTGGAGGGTCACTATTCGCACAGTCTTCCACAGGTTACGTGGTGTCCTTTCCTCGTGAAGAAGAGCCAGGTCTCCCTGCTTCAATGTGTGGTACCCCACCGGCTTGGAGATTTGGGCGGACCTCAGGTGAAGAAGATAATCCGTGCGCCATCGTTTCCAGAAATGGTCTGATACTCTTTGCCGATATCGCCATCGTCGGGAAAGATCTGTCACTGTCGACCGCGGCGGTGCTTGATCTTGACCGTTTGGAAGTGCGACCAATCGTCGGCCAATCAACAAATGAGCAGGCGTCAACGCAGCTGGTTCATCCGGCGATGCATGTAAATATGTGAGAGGTCTTGAATTTATCGAAGCCTCGGCGTCTTGTAAAACGGTCATCATTTCCTCGAACGTTAAGGACTGTCGCCCAAGGACTTTTCGGAGAGATTGCTTCATGGTGCGGACCAATCTCTCCCACCATCCACCCCACCACGCTGCCTTCTCGGCTATGAACCTCCACTTTATTCTATGATTGGCGAAATAGTCCTGTACTTCATTCTTCCCGACGATGCTTTGGAGCTTTTGAATCTCACGGGACCTTTTTTTGAAGGTGAGTGCGTTGTCCGAGTACACGGTAGTGGGAAGTCCTCGACGGGCGATAAAACGACGGAACGCCAAAAGAAATGACCTCGCAGTGAGACCCGAGACAAGTTCCAGATGCACTGCCCGCGTGGTAGCGCACGTAAAAAGAGCAATGTATGACTTCGATGTTCCACTTCCGGAGCGCACCATTACTGGACCCGCGAAATCCACTCCCACTACCTCGAACGGTAGGTTTCGAACAATCCTCTCAGGTGGCAATGGGGCGGTCGGAGCTGAAGCCGCCTGCAGGCGATGACGTGAGCAGGCGGCACATCGAAATATAATTTTCTTTGTTATTTGTCTGCCCTGTGGAATCCACCAGCGCTCTCGTATGTCGTTTAATGTATCCTGTAGTCCACCATGCAGGGTCCTCCTGTGACCTTGATCGACGACCAACTTTGTGAAGTGATGTTCGCGTGGAAGAATGACGGGGCATTTCACGTCCTCTGCTTCTGAACCGTACTGTAGCCGTGTCTGCAAACGAATAATCCCGCTGTCATCGAGGTAGGGTCGCAGCGCGGCGAGTTTGGATTCCGGTGCTACCGTCTGATCCGTCTGAAGCTGAGCAATTTCTTCCGCATAGTGTTCCGCTTGGGCCTGCTGCACCCAGAATTTCTCCGCTCTTTTCACTTCTTCATCAACCAAACAACCGGATTGTCGGTTTTCCGGCTTCCGCATGTTGTTCAGAAAACGAAGGATCCACGCAGTAACCCTTATCAGTCGTTGATAAGTGCTGTACTTGGCTGTATCAATTGGCGGTGGACCTGACGAAACCGAAGTGTGTAAGACGTTTGCTTTCCGGTTCCTTTCGTCATCTGCTCTGGTGTCCCACTCGAGGTCGTCGTCTGGCCAGCTTGATGGCTCGAGGAGTAACCAATCGGGTCCGTGCCACCAGACGTTGCTGCGAATTAGTGTTTCTGCCGTTACACCTCTGGTTAGATAATCTGCGGGGTTCTCTGTTCCAGGACAATGCTTCCATCTCCGTCGATCAGTCTTTTGTTGAATTTCGTCGACACGGTTGCTTACGAACTGTTTCCATTCGGTAGGCGGTCTTCGGATCCACCAGAGGGCAATCATCGAGTCGGACCACATAAAGGACTCAAATTCAATGCCGCTGAAAATTCTTTTCAAGTAGTGCATCATTCTTGAGCCGATTAACGCCGCCATCAGCTCTAGACGTGGCAGAGTCAGCTGCTTAAGCGGTGCTACTCGTGACTTCGCGAGAACAAATGTAGCAGTCGTCGATCCGTCTTCGTTCTGCCCTCGGAGGTACGCTACAGCACCGTAACCCTTCGGGCTGGCGTCGCAGAAGATATGGAGTTGAGGGTTTCTGCAACCACTGGGGAACATACAGCGATCCACGATGACCTCAGCCAGTTCCGGTAGTTCCCTGCACAATTGACTCCACTGGTCCTGCTTGTCTCTCGGCATCTCCGCATCCCAGCCAACCTCCTCAACCCACAAGGCCTGAAAAATCATTCTTGCTCGAACCGTGAAAGGGTGCAGAAAGCCAAGAGGGTCGTAAATCCTAGCCGATGCTTGGAGTACGTTTCGCTTGGTGCCTGCAACATGCACCGATTTAACAATTGAGTCCAAGCTGCACGCAAGTGTGTCGTTCCTTTTGTCCCAAACAACTCCAAGCACTTTTGTAACTGGATTGTTGTTCGTACTGCTCTCCTCTTCATGTCTGAAAATGCCTTCAAGCGCTGAACAGTTGGACGTCCATTTCCGCAGACGCATGTGGGCCGTTTCCATGACCTCGTTGGCGTCGTTGTAAAGCTTCACTGCTGACTCCAAGTTTTGTGCTCCAGTCAGCAAGTCGTCCACGTAGAATGAAGACCCCAAGACGTCTGCAGTGTCCTTTAAGTCACCGGTGACTTTACGAAAATGATGCTCCAGAGTCGCTGCTAGCAGGAACGGACTGGCCGATGTCCCAAAAGGCACCCGCCGCATGCGCCATTCCACCATTTTGGCGCTGTATGTAATGGTTTGTCGAAGTGGCACCTGATCAAACCACAAAAAACGTAACGCATCTCTGTCGCGTTCGTCCACACTGATTTGCAGAAACGCTTTTTCGATGTCTGCAGTGATTCCAATCGGATGCGTTCTGAAACGGAGTAGCGTATCTAACAAGTCCGGTTGAACCTTCGGCCCTTTTTCCAAGTGATCGTTGAGCGATGTACAGTTGCCAGAATGCTATGAAGCATCGAACACCACCCGCATTTTCGTAGTCGTAGACTCGGGACGGATGACCTCACGATGAGGCATGTAGTAGATGCGTTCAGGTGTCTTTCCCTCTGAGATAGGTACTGGTTCCGCGTGGTCGTTCAACAAATACGCGCGAATGTTCTTGTCGTATTCTCTTACCAAGGCGTCGTTCACGGCGAGCCGTTTCACCAATCGATTCAGTCTCCTTTCTGCGACAGCACGGTTATCGTGCAGTGGGACGTCGACGTTCTTCCATGGGAGGCGCACCTCATAACTGTCGTTTGCCATCTTTACAGTGCGCTGGAACTCTGCTAGCACGTTACTCGTCAATGCCGTCGGTGGGGCGCCTTCGTTGATGCCTGCATTTTCGATTTCCCACATCTGCCTTATTTCTTCATCTTGCAGGAACACGCAGTTCACGTTTGTTCTCAGCACGCATATCAGGCTGTCTGCTTGTTGCGCGACCAGAGCTTTCACTTGGCTTGGGCCTTGGAACGTCCATCCCAATATCGTTTCGATGGCAACGAGCTCTTCCTGCTTCCCGTAGCGCCGAATTTCGCCGGAGATCAGCTTCCAAACTTGATCGGATCCAATAAGCAGACTGATGCCATTTAGTTGCCGCATACCAGGAAAAGCCACAACATCGGCGATTAGTTCACCACAGTCCTGAAGTGCAAGTACGTGTTTGTTGTCCACCGGCGATTCCTGGATATCTCTGCATATCACTGGTATGACGATGGCTGCTAGCTTGACGTCTTCGTGGGTGTACTGGCTTCGCACAGTCACTTCCACAACGCTTCGTTTTGCGGGCCGACACTCCGAGTCTGAGGCGAACGTGTTAATTCCGATCCAAACTTGGGCTACCTCCTTCAAACCGAGCTCCCTTGCTAGATCTTCCCGGATGAACGTTCGTGAACTTCCACTGTCAACTATCCCTCTGATATACTGGCACCTGGTACCCGACACAGTCCAGGCACGAAACGTTTCGAGGAGCACAGTGCTCATACTGGTCGCGGAAGACATCAGGACTGAAGTTTCTGTCGTTTCGATGGCGTTTTTGTCTTGAGTTTCCTTAGCGTGCGCGGCCGTCCAGTTGGGGTCGCACATTGTGGCAACGTGTCTTCCTCTGCATTTTCAGCACCTTCCCTTGTAACGGCATTCCTTTGAATTGTGGAACGCCTTCGTGCACCGAAAACAGCGCCTGTACTTGGCCAACGTCGTCTTTTTGTCTTCCTGCGACATGTCTGCGTTGCAGTTCTCAGTGGCGTGAGACTTCGCCTTGCAAAAGAGGCAGTTCGTCGGGACAGTTTGGTTGTGCAACGCGAAAGCAGAGGGTGCACTGGCATGACCTTTTGCTCCCGTCTTCCGTTGGCCGGACGGTTTCTGATCCTGGCGGTCGCAAAGTCCACTCCTTTCTCTGCTTTCAACTTCTGCCTTCAGGAAAGCCAGCACCTTGTTCAGTTCTGCGGAAGCTGTGGAGGCAGCGCCTTCATCTTCTAACGTGGCGACTTCGTGTTCTGCTGGTGTTGCGGCGTCTCTCTGTATGCTCCGGAGGTTCAAACGATGGTACTCGAGCACTATGTCGGACGGTATTGCGGCCAGTAGGATTTGCGTCATCATCGAAGAGTAAGTCACTGTTGGTATGCCTAAAGAGCGTAAACCGCATATGTTCGTCTGCACGTAGTCGTGGAGTTTTCGCAAACCGCACGTGTCCGTTGAAGACTTAACATGTGGAAGCGTTCTAAGCTTCCCTAGGTACTGTTCCTCAAGCCTTCCGCGGTCTCCGAACCGTTGAGTGAGCAAAGCGATAGCGTCGTCGTACGCCGCTTCGGTCGTCTGCAGTCCTGATATAGCTGCCTCCGCTGTTCCGAGCAACAACGATCGAAGGTAATGGAATTTATCCGACTTGGTTAAATTCCTGTTGTCGTGCACGTTGGCCTTGAACTGATCCCAGAACGGCTGCCATTCTGTAAAATCTCCGCGGAACTTCCTCAGTTGAAGGCGTTGCAGCCTGACTCCGGTACTACGGTCAGGGATCTGTGGAGTCGGAGAACTTGTAGTTGTGACTGCTAGTGTAGGCGTCGATGTAGTCTGTGGCAGTCGTTCGACGGTGAGTCGTAGCCTTGCGATGCACTCTGTTATCCTTTCTTCATACTGCAGAACAGAGTCGTATTCACTTCTGAACGCTTCAGGAGCGATGCTGTCCTCCACTTCCCGATCCAAAACGTAAAGCTGCTTGCTGCATGTCGTGAGCTTCTCCAGTAGGGCGGTGATATTCTCTGCTGTGGCACTCTGGTCCTGAAGCGCAGCGGTAGCTTCGTTAATAATCTTCGTTGCTTGCGTTCTTCTCGCTGTCCGCTTGGCCACACAGTCGCGCGACTGATTTCGTGGTGAGCAGACGCTCCTCCAGCTGCTCTCGGATTCTACGCCCCTTCCACGCCGAGCGGCTCGCCTGCTTCGTCGTTGGGTCGGTTTTTGTGTGTGCCTGGTGTTCCTTAAGGCTGCGGTCCAAAATCTATCAACTGGTATTCGGCTAAGCACAGTAAGTTACATATTTCTTTATTTTTGGGGGGTTTTTACGTAGGTTTACAGGCACACACAAAGGGGTGTTTGTTGATTCCGATTTAGGCCTAACTTAGCGGCTGGGGCGGGCGCCTGCCCGCCACGAATACTTTGTTTTTTGTATAACTTTAAGGTGGATACAAACATAACGTTACGGTTATTTTCGGGGGGTCGGGGGGTCTTTTCTAAGGTGTTTGAATCATTTTTTGTTTCTGGGTAGTTAGTATTTCTGAATTTTTACACGTTTTGTGAGCGATACACGTTTCCCACGTGTTAGCTAATTGTGTTAGTAGTCAGTTCGAAAGAACCGTTGTTTTTCTTTATCGTCGTGTTGCGCAAATAAGTTTGCGTGTTGCAGATTTGCGTGTTTCGTAAATCCATTGTACTTTTTCATTATACGTGTATTTCACACGTAAAAACAGTCAAAGGTCAGTTGCAACCGAATAGTTACGCCGTAGTAAACATTATTGCGTGTCAGAGCACCTGTTTCCTTATTGATTAACTACTTTTACGTATTTTGATTCACACGTGTTCCGCCGCTGTTAGCACTAGTGGTGCGTTCTTTGTTACACCGCTTTAGTATAGGTTCCGGGTAACGCTGTTACAAGTGTATACCCGCGTTTACAATACATAATAAGTATGAGAACTGCGTTTGTGTTTCATTGTTAGCATCTGTTATGAGTTCTACAGATGAGGCCACGGAGGGGTTTCCCTTCACCCCGGTTAATAAGTTAGCCAGATCCCCTGTTAAGGTGGAGGAAGGCACAGGTAAAACCAAAAAGAGAATGTCTCAGGCAGTAGCGTCAGAGAGGCACGCGGGAGCGTCACAGCCACAACAGTTAAGCTCAGAAAGTTTAAAGGGAGGTAGTAGAGTTATAAATATGAAGTTGACAGAGCTGAAGGCGGAATTCCTTAAACTAGAGGCAAACCTCACAAAGCCCGTTAGAGTTGGTCTAGGCAATATATTTCTCGAGTACGAGCGCATAATCCGCGAGACGGAATTGAAACTTGTGGAGGCCGTAACAAGGGCCAACATCACTCTGGACTTTAAGAGGGAGGCGGACCAGGCTGTTATACATCTTAATGACAGAAATGAGAAATTAATTGAAGACTGTGCAACTAAGGAAGAAAACAAAAGGATTCATGTTTTATTGTTTGAGGATGCTAAGGAGCGTATCGACGAGTTACAGAACAGGAACACGGACCTGGAACGTATAGTCTGTGAGACAAGAGTGAGGCTACAGGTAGTTTCTGAGGAAGTAGAGGAGCGGAGAACCGAAGTAAAAAGGCTCACGGAGAAACTAGAAAATCAGAGACCCTCATACGCACAGACTGCGAGGGAAGGTGTAACCCGCACGAGCGTCCCACTACAGAAAAAGGAACACGTCATGTTCGTACACCCTAGGGAGGGTGCGAGGAATGAAGACATAAAACTTAAGATCCAGGATAAGTTAGACCCGGTGTCCCTTGGTATCCCGGAGGTAGAGCTCCGAGACACAAAGAGCGGTGGTTTACTTGTAAAGGCACAGACATTGGAAGGCCTTAAGGCTATGGCAGAAGCCATGGGTACGGACAAGGAACTAGACACCATGGTCAAAAGCTCGTTCCCAAAGGTGAGGAACACTAGACTAAAGCTCTGGGGGGTCGAAAGCAGGATAGAAGCCGACATCCTTAGGGAAGTCATTAATATAAAAAATGATTTGAATATAACGGAAGAGGAATTTAAAGTCATCAGTCAGGTTAAGCAGGGAGCATACAAGAACTATCTGGTGGAGGTCTCCCCCGAGAAGGCAGCAATGATGATAAGCAAAGGACGGTTGCGTACGGGTTGGGCCTCGTGCCGGGTACAGGAAATTTTTAACATCAAAGCGTGTTACAGGTGCCTATCGTATCAGCATGGGTCTCGGGCATGTACCGAGCAGAACGCCAGATGTTTTAGGTGTGGTGAAGTGGGGCACCTGGCACGTCAGTGTGCCCGTGCGCGGGGCTCCGACATGTGTGCTGCTTGTCAGAGGGAGAATGCACTTCGTGGTGCTGCTCTCGGGGTGGATCATTCATTTGGCACCTCTAGGTGCCCTTTGTACCAAAGGGCCCTATACAGAATACGTAATAATGTTGAGAACAAAATTTAATTGCACATGTAAAAATATGGTACAGCACATGGAATTGGCAATAACCATTATGAATGGATAAAGTACATCTTAACATTTTGCAGTTTAATGCCGGTAGGGGTAGAGCGGCCATGGACGCTATGATACAGTTTTGTACGGAGTACCAGGTGCAGGTTGCACTCGTGCAGGAACCATTTATTTCTTCGGAGGCATTTCTGCCACATGGTACAGCGATGATACGTTCCACCACCGGAGCAAAAGTTTGTGTAGTCATATTTGACATCCATGGGGATGTAATGCCTTACATGGTCAGGGAGGATCTCATTGTGGTGGTCATTTCAGTTGGGGAGGTTGAGTGCATTTTTGTTAACGTATACATTAGTCCAACAACGGACATGGCGACAGTGATGCATGATCTTAATAGAATTAATCGACCCAACCCAAACTCACTGTCCACATTCCATTCAAGGAATGGTGATTCTTGGATAGATGTAACCTTGGTAACGGAAAAAGATTTCGATAAAATTAGTAAATGGAATGTTCATGATTTACCTACAGCTAGCGATCACAGGTATATTACATTTACGTGTTTTCACGATAAAAACCCTGGAAGAATCCAACGGGGAGAAAAAGATGGATTAACGATATAATGGGGGATCAATGGATAGCATTAATTAGAAGGCAGAGTATTAGGACAGTTAAAGACTTGGAAGCGATAATTACCATTTTACAACAACGAATTGAAAATTCTAGAGTCAGGCATTTAAGATTTGTGAAGAAAAGAAATAAAAATGTTGAGTGGTGGTCGGATGATTTAACCGCATTTCGTAAAAGAGTGCGCGCTATGCGCCGTTTATTTCAGAAGGCACGGGGAGACAGGAGAGCTGAATTTAAAGACAAGTATTTCCAACTTTTTAATGGATATAAAGCTATGATTAACACAGCAAAAACAGACTTAGTTAACAGGAAAATTAGCAGCATGAGCCCTGTAATGCCCTTTGGGCACAATTATAAAGAATTTATGGAAAAATCTAGACATAGGATCATGATACCAGCCGTTATCCGTTCTGACGGAACCATTACAAAGGATTATGCGGAGACATGTGTGGCAATTTTGGAAGCCATATATGGTGTTAACCATAATACGCATTCGGTAGTAACACATTTACTTGGTGATAGTAGTTTTTTGCAACCTATAAATGAGATAGATAAGCCATTTGGAGTTCAAGAAGTTAACCACTTGATCAAATTGTTAAACAGGCGAGCCGATAAAGGATTAGATTTCGTAAATGTAGATATGTTAGGAATTTTACAGGACATGCATGGTAACTTTTTGACATAGATTCTTAACAAAGCGTACGTATTTGGCATTTTTCCACAAGCATGGAAACAATGCAAGGTTATATTGTTACCAAAAAAGGAGGTAGGTCAGTTAAGTCCGAGTGACTTCCGACCAATCAGCATATCAATGGGTATGGGTAAAGTATATGAGAGATTATTACACGGTAGGCTCGAGTCCTATCTGTACAGAAATAAGTTTTTTTCAGATAATCAATACGGTTTCTATCATAAAAGATCATGTACACTGGCGCTTGATCGCATGATTTCCTCCCTGATCCGTGTGAGACACGAAGGACAGTGCGCAGCCTTGTATGCACTGGACGTGTCAAACGCGTTTACTTCAGTACGACCCCAGCATATAATTAATAATTTGGCTGGTATGAATTTTCCTAGAAATTTACTTTCAACTTTGTGCGATTTTTTACAAAATAGAAGTTATATGGTAATGACTACCCACGGTAACGTGGGCTTGAAGGAAGTATCGGGATGTCCCCAGGGGTCGCCACTAAGTCCAATATTGTGGAACGTCGTCATCAACGATTTACTGTCTAGAGACATGCCGGAGGGTGTTGCTATACTTGCATATGCGGATGATATTACCATTATAGTGGAGGGGCACACCCGTAAGGAGGTCGAGACTAAGTCACAGGAAGTGATCGATTCGGTTCTTCAGTGGGGAGAGAATGTCAAAATTGAGTTTAACCCCAAAAAAACTAAGGCGGTCATGGTGGCCAAGGGCACTAAGTACGTCGGACGCCCGCCGGTAGTTAAAATGGGAGTCAGGTCGATAGCATTTTCTAATCAGGTAACTGTTTTAGGAGTAATAATCGATAGTACGTTAAGTTTTATTCCACACTTGGATAAAGTAAAGAACACGGTAGGGGATTTAACCTTAAAAGTAAACAGGCTGTGCGCAAGGCACAGAGGCGAACGTTTCAGATTGTTTCACTCAATTTATAAAAAATGCATTGAGAGAATAATGCTATATGGTGTGGGGGCCTGGTTTAAATACGTCAATAATACACATATGAAAAGAAAATTAGAAAGCATACAGCGAATTCCGTTATTGAAAATGTGTAGGGGGTACAGCACTGTGTCTAACGATACTTTGCCGGTGGTTTGTGGTGTTATTCCCATTATCTATAAAGCCTGGGCTGAATGGGTGTTTTTCAAGATTCGCCAGGCACAGAAAGAAATACTGATTGGCGATATTCTCATTAGGCCAGACGAGGTTGACGAAGATTTTCCAGTCTGGGCGTTGCACCCGTTGCAACGTATAGCGTTGACCTTTGACAGAAAGGAACAAGTCGTGCCGCAAGGTTGGCAACTGTACACGGACGGTTCCAAAGGACAGGGTAAAGTGGGTGCGGCATACTGTGTCATTGAGGGGGGACGGGGGGAGAGATATGGTAAGGCCGCTCTGCCGGGTTATGCGTCTATCTTTGAGGCCGAACTGGCCGCTATGGTTATGGGTATTAACGATGTCATTCAAAGTCAATACAGAGGGACGATGCACGCATATACAGACAGCCTATCCCTTTTACAGGCCCTCAATAACCCGGTTCACACTAATGTAAGGATACAAAAATTAAAGGAAACCATTAAAGCTGCCGAACCTGGTATAAAATTTTGTTTTCACTTCGTTTATGGTCACACAGGAATTTTTGGTAATGAGATTGCCGACATATTTGCAAACGAGGCGAGGGGAGGTCAGGTGGACCGGCCGGTACCCTATTCCAAAACATCCATTAAAAATATTCGTAGGATTCGTAGGATCCATGTATTTTCTGTATCTGACGAAATCGTTGGGGTTATTTTTTAGCGGATGTAAGAGCGCCAGCACGCTATACTTGAAACACTCATTTTCGTGGTTCCACGGTAGCTTGACGTTTGTCAGGATCCTTCTTTTTTTCTTTAAGGACGCGGGAAGTTCGATAGTGCACCCAATCCGCTTCGGTTTCAAACGTATTATTTTTAGGTCGACACATTCCCTTATGAAAATGATTTTCTAGTTTCTATACAGGACCTATAGAGAATCTATCTATGGTGTCTAGTGTCAATCTTGTGCATAGGAAATAGATAGAAGCTGTATAGGGTCTTTAACTGGTAAACTGTATACAGTTTCTATACAGGATTCAGGCTCTAGAATGTATACATTTTCTATGCAGTCTCTATAGAGCTAATACTACCTGCCCCGAAAGATCTTATTTACGGACGTGTGTTACTTGTTTTTTGCTGTACATTTGAAGAACAACTAATACACGTGATGTGTGCATGTATGGACATAGATACAAATGCTCATAGCAATATTGTGACTTATCACTTCGGGCAACGTGAACATTTACCGTTTAGTACTTTTTAATGTTGCACTAGACGAACTGCTGCTTCTACACTCTCAGAGGAAAAGGTATAAAAAGCGTATGTATAAAAAAGGTAAACCAGGGCGGAAGTACCATTTTTGTACCTATTTCAACTGTCTATACCATCGTTTAAACCAAGTGTAACTCACTGAGAGCAGTAGCTAATCGTATAGTACGGAGCTGGCTCCATGCATGTGCAACGTGCAGCACCACATTAATTTGGTGTGGAGATTGTGATATTCTAGTTCGAGTAATTTGAATAAGAAACACAGTCATGCCGTAATATATTAAGAAGTTGGAGGAAATGTTTTAGTGACTGCTATTCGCTACCGAAATAACAATCTATGCGTGCTCTCCTCGGGTGGTGACCGAAATAAACCGTCCAAAATAAATCGTGCCGAAATAAACCGTGTTAATATAAATCCTAGTAATACTCCCACGGTTTTCAAAATCCCGCTACCGGCGAGAAAACCATCGCCAGCTATCCCGACACCGAGTGCCGGTCGCCCATAGCCACAGGAGCGGTGGTGGCCCGCACCCTGCGCCGACAGGAAAACGCAGCCGGCAAGTCGGCAATAAGAATGATTTTCTAGTTTCTATACAGGACCTATAGGTAATCTATCTATCGCAGTGTCAATCTTGTGCATAAGAAATAGATAAAAGCTGTATAGGGTTTTTAACTGGTAAACTCTATACACATTCTATACAGGATTCAGGAACTAGAATGTATACATTTTCTATACAGTCTGTATAGAGCTAATACTAGGCGCCGAAAGGTCTTATTTACACGCCTGTTTTACTCGTTTTTTGCTGTACATTTGAAGAACAACTAATACACGTGATTTGTGCATGTATGGACATAGATACAAATGCTCATAGCAATATTGTGACTTATCACTTGAGGCAACGTGAACATTTACCGTTTAGTACTTTTTAATGTTGCACTAGACGAACAGCTGCTTCTACACTCTCAGAGGAAAAGGTATAAAAAGCGTATGTATAAAAAAGGTAAACCAGGGCGGAAGTACCATTTTTGTACCTATTTCAACTGTCTATACCATCGTTTAAACCAAGTGTAACTCACTGAGAGCAGTAGCTAGTCGTATAGTACGGGGCTGGCTCCATGCATGTGCAACGTGCAGTACCACATTAATTTGGTGTGGAGATTGTGCTGGGTTAGTTCGAGTAATTTGAGTAATAAACACAGTCCTTAATGCTGTAATATATTAACCAGTTGGAGGAAATATTTTTAGTGACTGTTATTCGCTACCGAAATAACAATGTATGCGTGCTCTCTTCACCCGTGTGGTTGCATCGCGAGCTAGGACGGCTCCACATGTGGCCTAGCCATTTCGTTGCGTGTTCTACCAGTATCTGTTCCTCTGCAAACACGTCACAGGCTTATGCGTGTGCAAGTGTTCGGTTTGTTGTTCTCTCCTTTTCTTTTTGGTTTGGAGTGGAATGGCACGCAGTGGGTGGGATGTGGCGGTAAAATAAATGGAATGTTCCTGGTTCTTGAAATACAAAAGAAGATTATCGAGCTACTGCCATCGGCTAGGCGGCGCAAACAATGCGTAGTCAACCAGTTGTCGAAGCTGTATCGAAAATGAAACGAGATTTTCTATTCATATTGTATACGACTTGTAATATGCTCTCCAATTGCTACCTAATATTGTTTCTAGTTTCTATAAAATATCGTTTCCAGCTTCTATTCAAATTTGCTATCCAGTTTGTATCTGTTTCTATCACCAATTATTGAAAGGAACCACATTGAAGCTAGATCAATGCTGTATACACTCTCTATTCAGGATTAATGCTCTCATTCTATGTTCTTGTTTACAAACTCAATACAATCTAGAAAACTTTTTTCATGAGGGTTGAACGTCTCTGGAAGTGAAGCCCGACCCTTCTCTCGAATAGTTTTCGACGCGCTGCGAGGACTCTGCGATGGCAGCATTTAACGCGCCTTCGATTTCTTGACGGTTATAAACCACTCTCATGTGAAGATTTACGTGAAGGAGGTGCGAAGTTATCCCGTCGGCTCCGTCCTTAACCATGAGCGCCTTCGAGCACAGACAAAATTTGAAAGGCATGGGATAAGCTTCCAGGACGCGCATGATTACAGGAGCTATGCTCGGTAGATAGAGTCGCAAATCGTCAACGTTGTCGTCGTGCGGGGAACAGAGAAGCGTGTTCCTAGTAGCCGTTCCGTCAAATGCCTCATCTGTGACAAAAAAAGGAAGGAATCGTCTCTCCGTGACGGAGGGATGATTCTCTACGACGTGTTCTCGTAATTCTACGATTCTGCGACCCTCCACGGGGACATCTTCCCATCGAAATTCTGGGCTTGCATCTGGTGTTTCAACTCCCACCCACCCAGACAGAGGAATGAAATCTGCATACGACTGATCCCCTTCCCACATGAGTAGTTCGTCTGCATTGTCGTGCCCATCTAGGGGCTCGTCGTCGTCGTCGTCGTCGTTTTCATCATCTGTTTGATTCATTACAAAAGACGGACTGATAAGTGTTTCGTCGTCATCATCATCATCATTATCATCTGAAATGACTATCGGGCTGTTACCGAGATTCTCTATTCTACCCTCGTGTTCTCTTTCTACGGCCACGAGCATGGCGTCGATGGGGTCGTACTGGCATACGAGGCAGCGTGGCACTGCGACCAAGCACAATCAATACGAGATTCCCCCTCTAAAGAAAACAAAAAAAAATAATACTCACTCTTCCTTCTTGATAAGAAACGCTTGAGGTAGTAGTTGTTTCTGTTGATGTTGTGGTTGTTGGGGAAAGGATGGACACAGTTAACGGTGCCCCTGTAGAACTTGTGCATGATGAAAGATTGTGTCAGCGACTATCATCCCCTAAAAGTACACAATTTAGAACAAACAGAGCAATCATCAAACACATTCGGCTTACATGTTTGTTTTCCACGAAACGGTCCACGTCGTTGAGGGATGGCCCTTGCGGGCTTGCAATAATTCCTACGAAGACTGTCTTTTTATAGTTGACACCGCTCTCCTCTTTCTCTCCCCCTCTCAGTCTTACCGGAGTGAAATCGACACTTGCGTTCCAAGCTCCACCTTTTTTTTTTTTCTGTCGTAACCGTCGTTTCGATGCTCCTTGATTTTTGTTGCTGTTGTTGTTGTTGTCACCGTAACCATTGTTTCGAAGCTCGTTGCTTGTACATGATGGCAATTGATGTTCTCAGGCTGGAACACAAAAGATGAGGGTTCGTGTCCAGCCTCCTGTTTTCATCACGTTGCTTGTGTTTGTTGTAACCGTTGTTTCGAAGCACGTTACCACGTGCAAAAAAAAAAAAGAAGGGAGGGTCTAGGATGAAATCAAAAGCACCGTTAGGAAGACAACTTTTCTTTAACGAGTATCCTAACCTAGCGTCCTCGCCCTACGTCCTCCGCATCATCCTCCGGGTCGTGCACCATCAACCTGCTAATATAGAATCACGAGAGTGATTATCTTGTCAAAAATAAAATAATAAAGAGCTTACTGGATTACGAATTGGGGTCCGCTTCGCCTGTGCGCGCAGGTATTCCACTGGAAGATCAGTGAGTGCATAATCTCCCCGATCATTCCAGTGGATAGGGGGATGCCCTCATCGACATCGAGGTCGGTGAGGTCATCCACCAGGCTCCTGGGCACTGACACAAGGTTCTGGTATAAAGGGTGGCGATGTAGACCCCTGCCCTCCCATTCCACCCTGTAATAGGCGAGGAGGATGGTGTTGAGGGCCTCCTCAACGACGTCGTCCAGGGGGAAAACGAGGAACTCTAAAAAGTCCTCGAAGACCACCCTGGGGACGTCGTTGTAATCCATGAGTTGAAAAAACAGCGACACGATACCCAGGATGGTGTACCCTATGCAAATGTTAAATAAATAAATAAATAAATAAATAACACTTTCTATGATGATGAGCACTCACCACTCGACGGCTCCATGTCCCGCAACAAGTGCGTCACACTTTCGAAACGCCTCATCGCGAATTTCGGATGGACGTTTCGAAGAAAGACTAACTGGTTGACTGACTGTGTGCATGTTGTAGGTTGCTCCCACATATTCACTTGTCATGCTCATGTTGCACGGTTTCGTATTCCTCTATTGAGCAGGGTTCTCACGAACGATTAGCTAGCGCGCGCGAGAGAGAGAGAGAGAGAGAATGAAGACAGGGAAAATTTTTATTCGGTATATACAGTTATTCGACCTCGTCGACGTCTCCTCCTTCCTCCTCCTCCTCCTCGTCATGTTCATCGAGGATCCAAGGGTCGTGCCTATAGAAATAAACAAAAAGAATGAAACATCGAACAAGAAAGATCTCTCGGAAAACTTACGGGATTTGCGTTCGCATCCACCGTTCGAGGATGTCTCTCCATCCCGCACTGCTCACTTGGTTCCACTGAGTGGTGAGGGACCGGAGGAGGCGCTCTGCGGCCTCAAAACTTAGGGGAAGATTACCTTCAAGACAGAGCTCTCCCTCTAAGTTTCGGGGGAGTCTAAAAAATAGCTCTCCGTCCAGTCCCCGACGCATAGCAATCTGCGTCCACTCAGTCACGTAGTAGCCCATGAAAACTGCCACCGTTGCGTCCTGAATTTCAACGTCCTCACTGAACGTGAAGCACTGAAAGAAGGCCTCCACGTCCATGCGGGGGACGTCGCACCCCGTCGCCGGTATCAGTTGGAAGAACGCTTCTACCACTGCGATTACTATAAACCTAACAGAAATGCATGAAATAAAATAAATAAATAAATAAATAAACAAGACGCTATACAATGTCGAACAGACTTACCAAAGAGGGGACGGATGTGGACAAGGAGGTCGAAGATGGATTGGAAACGACGAGCCATATCGCTTGGTCGGTTGGTTGGTTGGTTGATGATAGGCAGGGAATAGAAGATGAGGTGGCAAGAGGAACGGTCCATCTTATAACCGTGCTTTCTCACGCTCGCATGCATCCGGCGTAATAGTATCGCTTACGGGAAACCGCCATTTTCTCGTTCAATATGACGCGCGCGCGCGCGTGCGCGCAAATTCAAATGTTAATAAAACAGTTGTTATCGTTGCTTCCAAATGATGGTTCTGACCGCTGTTTCCAAACATGTCCCAACACGTTCAAGGACGATAGAGAGAGAGAGGGAATAAACGTTAGTATAAATTTCGAAGCAGTAGCGACAGTTTGAGCAATCGTATAGAAAACCATGCTCAGCTTGGAAGATCCTCGTAAGTGATGCCCGTTTTGAGAAAAAAAGTTTGTTTGAAGTGCTTCGTTTTCAGTTTTCAACAACTTCGCGGCTCGTGAAGTCGGTTTCTTCCCACCTCACGTGTTTCGGGAGATTGGCAGCGCACGCTTCTTCTGCACCAACTGCGGTGGTTTGTGGTCCAAAGGTACGCTTCCTCGTTATTTTTTTTAATGCGTTCTATAACCAGTCACATTTTTTCAGAGCAAAAGCATTGGACGGACCGATTGATTCGACCGTTTCTCGGCTGTCGGACGGTACCGTATGACGTGCATTGTAAGGGAATTCGTCTCGTAAAGCAACAAGAAGAAGAAGAAGATGGAGGAGATGGATCATCAGTGTCACTCTGTGACTGAAGAAGACTGTGCGTGTATCTGTTTTTTTAAATACGTGCTTCTTACACTCCTTTCGTGCAGATTACGAATGGCTACTGACGGGAGATCTGCCCTTGGTCCTAACCTTCAAGCCTCCTCCGAAGACGTTCTTTTTGCGGATTGGTGATCAGCTGAGAACCTGTCGTTGCGGTGGACTTTGGTCGAGAAACCCTAGCCATTGGTTAGACTCGAGCCTTCGCCCGTATTTGGGCTGTCTTCCCGGCTACGAAACCAAAGCTGGAGGCTAACTCTCTCTCTCTCTCTCTCTCATGTAACCTCTCACGATAAATAAATAAAAAAAAACGGTTGCCTACTCTCATTCATGTCTCAGTCATGACGCCCGAGCAGCGGTTTGCAACCTTTGTGCAAATGCGAATGTATCGGGACTTGCTACGATTACGCGATTATATTCACGGTGATGGCTGCGAGGGTGACTTTCGCTCGATTCTCAAGACGATACCCTTACGTCTGTTCAGCACCAGTGGGAGGATTACAAAGAAAATGAAGCGATTCGTAGATTACAAGCTCGAGCTGTTGGAAAAGTATAAACGAGGACTGTCAATTGACCCGTGTCTCATCAACGCAGGTTTCAACTGACCTATCGTCCGTCGCTACTGGCTTCTCCACACATCCCTCGACGTCACGGTGACCAGCGACGACGGCGAGCGTCGGGTCAGCACGTTGGAAGATCGTCTCGCAAGGGTCTTGTGTATGTCGTGAATAAATAAATAGACTATTTTACGAAACGAGTTCGCTCACGAGGAGACGTTTTATTGTTTCGTCATTCTCTTCGAGGTTACAGGAAAATATGGATACACGATTTTTCAAGCTGTAGCGTTTCGACATGCGCGTGGCTACGTAGATACAAAAAAGGCCGCAGTAAGGCGAAAAGGGTGATTGAATACACTGGTCGTTATACTCGTCCACTAGTAAAGTCCTTCGAAGGTTTGCTTCGATGGGGGAAAGTCCGTAGCTGTCGAAAAACACTGCAGACCCGTCGTAGTTTTTCATGTAAAGCACCCAGTGCTGCCCGCGATTTCTTCGCTCTTCGGTATTGATGATTAAATAGCCGGGCTTGCGTAAAACGAAGGCTTCGTCGGAAGCGCAAATGCCTCTCAGCATGGAGGAAGCGAGGGGGTTCAGGGAAACGAGTTCCAAGATGTCGCTCTCGTACATTTGTTCTATGGGAAGGTGACCGTGCGGTCCTTGTCGACGCACGTGAGCTTGGGACACTCGGAAATCAAGAGGACGGTGACCGCGTGTGGAAGGGCTTTAGCGAAACGTAATTGCAGGCGAACGTTTCCTTTTCGCCACTCGTTCAAATGCGAAGGAGAAGAACACTTGTCCACGTCCAAGTTGAAGTAGAGAAGGAACCCGTTCGTTTTAAATCGGTCGTAGCTATACTTGAAATGTTTCTCTCCCAGTTCTTGCAAGAAGTTAAAGTAGGGAATATTGACGAGGTCGTTCTTAAAGTCGTACTCGGCTCGCACTTGCTGACCGTCCACGGAGAGCATCGAATGAGATAGGTCGTAATGGCGGAATTTGTAGGGGTTCGACTGGATGTCTCCGAGAAAGTCGGACGTGGCGAGCAGGACGACGCATAATTCGGAAGGCACCCTTTCGGGATAAACGTTTTCAAAGTGAGCGTCCAAGCTCCCTGCACTCAAACTCCGCACTTTGGTTTCCAATCCGCGTAAGACGTAGATAGCAGGTGTGCTCTGAAGGCGCCGCTCGTATTCCAAAAAGAGGGAAGGTGCCAGCGTCACCTTTTTCAAGTGTAACATCATCTCTTTGATGTCCACCTCGTAATTGTACGTCTTCTTGTCGTTGGGCGGCGACATGAGTTTAAATTCGTCGTTGTTTAACAGGAAAATGATGCGAATTTCGACGGCAGGTAGCATCAGTCGCGGCTGTTGGAACAGGTCGGTATTGATCTGACCGACCAGGTTAAAGTATTTTCCACCCTTCGTCGCTTCGTAACGTTGTTTCGGACCGCGAGACGAGACGTCGTAATCGTTCTTTAAATGTTCGTCGTCCTCGACATAGAGTCCAGCCGCGTGCACTGTTTCTTGAGCCATGGGCGTGGAATGTAGCACGACGTCCAAAATACTCCTGTAGGCGTACAACTCGTTGGAGCTGACGAGCTTGTTGTTCACATAAACGGTGACCGTCTTAAACATGCCGCTCAACAATTGGTTTATTGGGAAAACGACATCTTTCTCGTCCATTTCTTCCCCGTCGTCGCGAACAATGGTCAAAGACACAAAGCTACCGTAGAGATCCAAGTGCGCCCTTTGTAAATTTTGAATACAAAACTCGATCACGGAATTATTTACTCCGTTGACCGGGTAAAAAAGTTGGTACGAAGTATCTTCCACTCCGTATTGAACAGAAGGGGGGTCGAATATCATCACGTCACTCGTAAGACAATGTGGAGACCGTTGCGTCTGTATTTTTCCTTTCGTTGACGTCATGACGGGAGCGAAGTGGATATGTGACCCTCTCGCTGAAAACGAACCAAAGATGTCTGCAGGTGCTTCGACAGGTGTGGCTTTTTGTTGTCTTTTGCGGCGTATCCTCCCATTGTTCTTCCCCGAGCCCTGCATGGAATCCAACACTTCTCTCCCCGTTGCAATGGCCGTTTTTTTTACTGCGCGCGATATTCCTTCGCCGTCGGCCAAATTTCGCGCCAAGCGCTTCAACGTTTTCTTGGCGATAGGTTTTATTTGTTGCCAGATGGGTACAATAAATTTGGATATGTTGCTCAACACACCACCACCGCGTTGAAAAAGGGGACCCGTATACACGGGGATTATTTTTGAAGAATTACGGTACATATTTGAAATGCAACGTTAGATTGGTTCTACCTTTAGATCGCAACGGTAAACGTCTTCCCGTTTCGTCTGCGAGAACGATCGTCACTGAGGGAATTTCGAATTGAGACAGGTTAAAATACTGGATGTTATCTAACGTGTAGGTAACGACGTGCTTGTCTTTCTCGTAATAAAAGGGTAGTATTTTTAATATCGTTTTTTTTCCGCTCCCCACGTAGGTGGGTTCTACGATATCCGTGTAGACGATTATGTTGTAAAATGGAGGTTCCAGGAGTACCTCGACTGAGCTCGTGGCATCCTCCTCCTCCTCCCATGTGAACAGGGTACGCGATTCGAAACCCAAAAGCACGGCCAGGTACTCGGAAAGTCTTAGGGTGGAGGTTCCCTCGGAAAGCCGAATTTTACATTTCTGTTCGGCTCGATCGAAGCTGAAGTGCACGCGTTCACCAACGCGTTGGTTAATCGCATCCAGAAGTGCTTGGGGCGTAGCATAATAGCCGGGAGGTAGATGTACTTGCAATGATCGAGGAATTTTCGTCTTGATCACGAAAGAAAATTGACGCGTTACAGGGAGCGAGGTGCGCAGAGTTCCTTCTTGCCCCTCGACGGGTGTGAACTGTAGCAGCTTTAAAAAAGGTTCTGGAATGTTGAACTCTTTCGGTGTTTTCAGAGAGTAGACGTTATCCGCGAATTCTAGCGTTGCTTCCATCTTGTGCGTCTGGAAATACTTGTTGAGTGTGTTACGAAGGGGCGTGGTTTGCGAATTCAAAGTGACGTCGCCGTCGCCCTCGCTCCAATAAGATGGAGGTGGCTTCGCGCTCGCTCATTTTAAGAGGCTTCACCGCACGACCTGATTCGCGTGATGCCAGTAACGAGTCGAGCGCCTGTGCGAGCCGAGGGTCCAATTCCACGGCTTTCACGTCTTCGGGTAATACAAAGTCGTATCGCGATTTATTGTACACGAAAGAAACGTTAAATTCCGAAAGGGCTTTTCCCAAATCCCTCTCGAGATCCGAGGTGACGCGAAAAGTTCTCCCGGCTTCGACCGTGTCCTTGAAAGAAACCTCGATTTTTGCATCTTGCTTTTCGTATCCGATATTTAAAAAATCGTTACTTATGCTGAGATCCATCAGGCCGACTTTATAGCGATCCGAGAGTTGAAGGGGAGTATCGAAAGCTACCGTGAAGGCATTGAGTTTATTCGAAGGAAACTTATCCATGCTGGCGTTCGAGAGGAGGTGGACGTAGATGTCTGACGTCATTTCCCAATCTTGACCACGTCGCTGCTCGGAACCCAACTGTCGTGTTCTTTGTCGTAACCGAACCAGCGAACCAAGGACAAGCTCTGACCGTTCACTTGCTTCTTTCTCAGCACTTTCGTTACTGGCCAAGGCTGATTGGCGTCGCGGGTTACGACGAGTACCTCCTCCGGGTAGAAAGATCCGTCCACTTCCTTACCCCGGTAATCTTCCAGGTGTACGACGGGAGGAGAGGTGTCTCTCAGGCGGGAGACAGTGAAGATCTGAGGCGACCAACTCCCTTCCGAGCTCTTATGAAAACCTTTTCTATGTAGTAGGACCCTCACTCTATCCCCCAGTTTGAGCTTCTTTTTCACGGAGGGTACGACGGGCTTCCCATTTATCTTATTGAACAGCTCCAATTCGTTTTCGGGTGTGACTTCGGACGGGCTGATGCCCAAAGTCCTGTGTTTGGTGTTGTTGTAGTCGCGCACGATCTTGGGAAGCGTGGAAACAAAGTGGTATTTTCCCGTTACTCTAAAATAACGGAATATTCTGTCGCGTAAAGTGCGTATGACGCGTTCTGCCTGCGATGCTTTGATTACTGGAGAGAAGGTCGAATACATGTGTACCTTCTTTCGTGAGAGATACTCCTTGACGGTCTTGTTGTAGAATTCCCCTCCTCTGTCGCAAAAGATGTGTGTAGGCACGTTACCACCCCGAAAAAGTCGCATCATGGCCTTTTTCATTTCGGCGGGGCGTTTCGTCTTTAGCGGGAGGGTGCGGAGGAAACGGGAGAGGGAATCAATCGCCACGAGAATGTAGCGGTAGCCACCGTTGAATCTCTTGTATTTTGAAAAGTCGGCGAGATCCATTTGCCACACGTCGTTGATCTTGAGCGCGATGATGCGTCTCCTATTAAACTTTCTTCTCACCGGATGGTGAAGGGTGTAGGCGTCCAGCTTTCTGAGAATGGCGAGAGCCTTCTTTTTGCTCAAGTGATGCGCTTTTCTATAGCGGTCCACGCCCCCCAAACCACCCTCTGGTTTCTCATATCCCTCCATAAGTCGTCCACGCTATTGAGGCTTGCTGCTGCTGCTGCTGCTGAGACTTGCGAGGTTTGGGAAGGGAAATCAGGCGCAATACTTTCGAGACTTTGGGGAACCAGGAAGGTTTCTTCCCCGTCTTACGTTGTAACAAATAATTAGCGAGTTCGTAAACGGAGGAGTGCCTGATGGGCTTGCCCGACACGGAGACACAACCCTCGCTATCCCAGGAAATAACTTTTTTTAATTCCGAGACGACTCTTTCCGCTTCCTCTTCGTCAACCTCTGGAGAGAGGAGCGAATAGTCAAAGTCATTTGTAGCGTCGGACGTCTTGTTTTTATTGTAGTAGGGATCGAATCCGTACTGCTTGAGTATGCGGTACAGTGCCTGCAGTATGAGTTTCACTTTGACGTCGTCACTCTCCTTAGAAGAAAGAATATTTCCGATAGAACTGGTCACTACAATTCTCTTGGCCATTGTCGAAAAGGTTCAACACGGCGGAAAGCAGGAGAGGAACCACCGACGAAAGAACGCCCTGCCCTCGCTGCTGAGACAGATAGTGCTTCAAACGTTGCGGATTCTTGTGAATCTTTTTGTATGCGAGCCGGCGTAAGAAGCGTTTGTGCTTCTTCAAACGCGCGAACGTATCTGGAGCCAACGACACTTTTCCGTTCAATACATTGAGACAAATTTCGGAGAGGTGTTTCATGTCGGAGGAGGAAGAACGTCTCAAGACGTGACGACGGCGCGGAGGGGGTAAAGTGGAACGTACTTTGAGTAAAGTGAGATGAGGACGGAGATTCATTTCGGAGCGTAGATATATTGACGTTCTCCCGGAAAAATATTGCTACGCAACCTGTAGTCCCTCGTGCGTATAGTTGTGAAGATCCACGAGTAAATAAGCGTGGGGTGACGACATCGCTTGTTTATATGCGTCCAGAAAATACTCTAATCTTTTTCTACCGAATAGCTGTTGGCCGAAATGTTCCATCTGGTGCACGCTGTGCACGGTGCGCCACAGGACGACGTAACTGGCGTTGTAGGATATAGTTCTAAAATGGCTACTGTTGAAAAAGATGTTTTGTACGAGTAAGAAGATCGATGCGTTGGCGTGGTGAGAACCCCGAATGAAAAGATCGGTCACCTCCTTCAAGAATTGGCGTCGGTCATATGATCGTCGACGATGATGAGCGTGGCGCGCGACGTATCCCACTCGCGAGGTAGCTCCTTGGTAAATTTTACGGAGTCCCCAAATTCGTCCTGCATGCTCGGTGACGCATATTTCTGCACGTAGAATATTTGCGAGGGAGGCTTGTCCACGACGTTGTTCAGGTTCCTCAACACGTTCGTTACGAATGTGGATTTACCGCACATGGAGGGGCCACTTAAAATACAACGAAAAGGATGGCGGAAACGAAAAGGTTCGGGGTTAGACTTGACGTGTGTGCACACGTTGCGCGAAGAAAAAGAAGAGACTGAGACTCGTAGAGAAATACATCTCTTTTATTTACACGACGTCGTCGTCTTCTAGGTCCGAACTGCGTTCCCAATACAGATTATCCAGACTAAAGGTGGACTTTTTTCTCGTCAGTCTGTCCGCCGCTAAGATGCGGTCGAGTGTCTTCATCTTGTCCTGACACATTTCTTGACGTGCTTGCAACCATTCCAGGCGGTGGACTTGAAAAGCTTCCTCCACGATGCCGCGAATAAATTCGCGAAGTTCTTCGTTTTTTGTCTTTTCCTGGCGACGGCGAGAAACACAGGAGAATAAACCACACATGGTGTTTTCCAAGTATTGGTCTGAATGATAACGCGCGGATAGCGCGCTCTCCCTTTATATGGCGCTTCCAAATAAAAAACGTAAAGAAATGGGCGTCAGAACGAAAGCGAATCCTCCACCACCACCACCGTGCTCGAAGCGCATGCGCGAGACGTGAAGGGCGACGAGACCAAAACCGAAACGTCCGACGGCAGACGTGGTGGCGCTGCGAGCGCGCGAGACGTGAAGGGCGACGAGACCTAAAACCGAAACGCCGACGGCAGACGTGGTGGCGCTGCGAGCGCGCGCGCGCGTGTGACGTATGCTCCGCGGAGAGGGCGCCAGATTCAGTTTTCTGTTTGCCTCTCGTCGGGTGAGGACGTCTGGCGCGTCGCTCGTATCGTGACCGTTGATGTGCTGGTGAACTCTTTAGTCATGTAAAGAAGATGGAGGGCGGTGTGTGTGCACACAGATATGCTTGGATGTCGGTGAGTTGTCGTTTTAATACTTCTTCTGTTGACGCGTTTACCTACCCCCTAACTGCGATTACTTGTCAGCGTGTATTGGAGTAGTGTATGTTTGTCGATTTACCTTGTTGCGATTAGCAGAAAGTCTTGTTGTTATTATTCTTGTCCGTGCATGCCCAAACATGTTCGCAATTCCCTTGTACGCCATTCTGTCAATGACCCTTGTTGCTATTCTCGTCGGTGCATGCCCGCACATATTCGCGATGGTGAAAATTTTGTGTGTGCCTGTTTTCGCGCGTGTTTTCCCCTCGTTAGCACTTTTTTTGTTTTGTTTCTTTCTGCATTCCACGGAAGTCCGCATGATGACAGCGGTGCTGCCACCTGACGTGATGCTTTCCGACCACGGAGGAGAAGTAAGGAGACCGAACTCGACTGGAGAATGACGTCCCGATTCCTCGAGTCTATTGTTGGCCGCGGCGCGGCGCTCGCGTTCCCTCCGGTACTAGCAACGCGAAATTGCCTGCAAGGCAATGCGCTGTTTGCCCCCGAATACTCTACTAAGAAGCGTTAAAAACGAGTGTTTGTGTAATAAAAATTAACAACAATTTCTCCAATAATGAGTTAATGTTTGCTGGTCAGCTCCAATCTTGTTTTGCAATTTCTGTTGCCTCGTTTTCGTGTCATAGGTGGCACCTACTCCAAAGGAAGCAAAGGTTGTGTTGAAAAGCCACATTTAAATGGCGTGGAGGGAATGATGTGTTTGAAGATCTGTAAAGTTTCCGGACGCGATCTTTTCGGAATATGTCGGAATTTCTATGTGGTGTAGCCGCATAAGCTGGGACTGGGAAAGTTTTATCTGCGTACGTGTGAACCAATTAAGAGAACTTCGTGTATGGCGACGTTTTAGTGACACGCTATGCTACGGTTTTGGGAACAGAAAAGAAAGTCGGTATGTAGTCTGTAATGTGTGTCGTCCAACACTGACATCTTGAATAACACTGACTTTTGATGTTCAGTTCCATGCCTATAGGAGTTTCAATTTACTTCAGCACAAGCATGCTGCTCAATACGCTACACCAGGTATTCTACCTAAGCTAAAAAGACCCAAATTCAGTAGATATGGGCTTGACACCCCAACCGGACACCAAGATGAAAATCGTCTTCGGGATCTCTTCCTTAAACTGAAGTACGTGTACTGTGTCCTCTGCCGCGTTTGCAAACCTGTGACAGAAAGTGCGTTCTGGTACCTTGGCATTAAATTCATGTGCGGTGTCATGTGAAATGTAATTCTATCCTCTGTACCCTAGCGGATGCTTTACAATTACGACAAAAAGTTCGCGTTTCCCAAAACGTTGTGCACGCGAAGCGGATGGTAGAAACGCGCGCTACGACGCTGTCGTGCAACAGCTGGAATCCAAATGTGCTCAATTACATCATTTCCTCACGCTGCGAGACGTTTGTGGGAAGTAATAATAATCAGTGCACACCATAAACAATGTAGATCTCGCAGTCGTCCATTGCCAGTCACGAAAACTTATACTACCATCCTGTACGATGTCAAACAACCACCTTTGTGCTCCTTCGGGTGTCTTTTTATCTCAAATAAAACAAAACATACTTCCGCGATTCTTAATAGCTTCCTAACTGCGAGAGCACTGCGCTTATTTACACCTTCAAGCCTTCGAGCAAACGCGGATCCCCTTGACGGCGGCTTCCCCACATTGTAAAATGAAAGCTTCCCGCTTTGCACCAACAAGGACTCCAGGCGAAAAATGCAAAGAGAGATCGTTCCTTGATACACGACAATCGTGTTTCTTTATCAAACTATTTTTTCCTGCTTGCACTGGACACACTAGTAACTCTGACACAGCACATTTACAAGCACGTCATTTCAGAGGAGCAAGTACCTGAGGGAGCGCGAGCGCCGCGCCGCGGCCACAATTAGACTCGAGGAATCAGGACCACACTTTTTCAACGGCGGCGCGGCACAGTTCGGTCTCCTTACTTCTCCTCCGTGTTTCCGACCTGCCTGGTGTGACGCTTTGCAAATGGCGGCGCCCATGCGCTGATGCTGTTACCGAACCTGGACTGACACATTAATGAATTGAATGTGTATAGTAATGACTTGAATTATTAAATGAGTTTAGAAAGTGCATTTATGCGTATGTGCGCTTCTTTTCGTGTGTCTCATTATAGAATAACACGATTTAACGATAATTTGATATTTTCCTCCTCTCTCTCTCTCGTTCGAATGAATAGTAATTGAATTTATTAATTGACAATTATATTCTACGCTCTATTATCGCATTCTTATGCGTGTATGAGCGATTTTAAGTGAAAAAATCGAAAAAAAAAATTTTTTTTTAAAATTGGGTGGGGGTTGAAATTGCAAAATTGGGGGTAACAGGGGGTGAGAGAGGAGGAAGGTGTCATGTTGCTCGTTAAGTCGTATTATTCTTTTACTACTGCAGTATAGTGTGCAGTTAGGCAGTCGTGATTTCCAAACAGAACTATCCAACAACCAATATTATTTATTGGCTGGCAAAAGTGCACATTGCGGGACATCGACGCACAACCATAACGAGACTGAAGATGCGGTTATTATCCCCGCGTGTAAAATGTCTGCTTCGAGTGCTTTCATATGTATCTATTTCTCTTTTTAAACACTGTATTTCTATTACAGACTCAGTCAGGCAGCATGATGGAGTCTGCTTCATTTGGTATGTCAACAACAATATATCTTCTCTTATAGCATTGGTAGTGCGCGCGTTGTCTGTCAGTAGTAGTCTGTCTAGCAGTAATATATAGGGATAGTACCTTTTGTAATATGTATGGAGATTTCCTTCATTAATAAAGGAAGATATCTCATGGCTCTGCACCATATTTAAACTCAGCCTGCTGGTATCATATGCTTGCATTATAGAATCAGAAGAGCCATCTACAAGTGGCACCGCATGTCCTGTCTCACAGCAGATGGCACCAATAATATTACCAGATGATGGTATGTACCTACATAAAATGCAGTACATCTCTAGTGCAGTGTCTTACAGGCCTTTTCTGTTGTACCTTTCTATGTGTACCCCTTCTACTGGGGGTCTTTACCTAGTTGTTTTCATTTTGATAGAGTTGATATCATATGCTTGCATTATAGAACCAGGAGGAGTGCCATCTACGAGTGGTACCAGTGCATGTTCTCTTTCACAGCACATGGCACCAACGACATTACCAGAAGGTGGTATGTACACAACACGTTTATCTACCTTGTTTTATGTTTTTCGGGTTAATTATGAAGAGGCACTTTACGTTCCCTTTGAAAATCATACTTTAGGTACATATATACTTTCTCTGACGCAGTGTGAAAATATCAGTAGGCATTATGTATTTAATACGAAATCTTATGTTCTTTTGGTTTTTCAAGTACTCATCCTGGATGGACTACCCCTCAACCCTTTGATTCCATACTAGACAGTCAGCCAATATGGCTTCCTGTACACCTTGGTGCCATATGTGCCTCACATTGAAAGTAGAAAAATGGCGCACAAGAACACTCAGACTGCTGTTCCAACTGCCACACTTGGTAATAACGTCTGACGATATGTCTTTTTTTGTACTTCACATAACACAGAGGAGAAACATTTCCCATGTTAATTAGAGGCAATTACTGACCTATGGCAAAGCAGAGTGCTGCAAATACTGCCTTACATGACTGACATTCTCCACATTGTTGGCAGATGTTTTCGGTACACAAAATTATTGATAGTCCAGAAGGAAGCTATAATGCTGTGCAGGGTCACTGCTGCATCCTTACCATACATGTCAGCCAAACAAGGTTATGGAGGCAGTCACAACTTGAACAACTGTACAACTCACCATATCGCTCGTGTTGCTTGTTGGCATTGCCTGCACACACATGGCATGATATGAAAATGTTACTGAAGCTACTAAGGTACTTTATATGCATGCAGTTGTACTCCATAGCTGTGAGATTCATTATCACAATACATGGTTTTTGGAACACCCATTAAGGTTACACAAAACTGACAAAGTAAGAGAAAAGCATGATTTCAGCACTTTCTTTCAAATGTCTTAGTTTCTTTGCGTGTCTACATGCAGGAACTCAAACCCAAATCCTTATGCCAAGCAGGGCAAGTCAAACGAACTTGACCCTTCCACCTGGCAGTAGCCTCTCCTTCACGTCATCTGAAATGACGGGAATGCCCAGAAGACAGCGTGGGTGAAAGTGCAGTGCTTTCCACAGCAGAGGTTTTTTTGCATGATGTGGGCACCTCACAACTCTTTGATGCCTCACTTGAAAAGTCTCATGACAAGGACCGGAGCTCCACTCCAGTACCTGAGCAGTTGGATACGACAGTTGGATCCTCCAGGTAATGCGAGCTATATGAGCATATCATTTACTAAATTGCTATTACTGAGACTTTGGTAACTGCATTACATGTCAGTGCCCATGGAAAGTGTAAATGGAATAAACTCTTTTCTTTGGTGCACACAGCCAACCTGACCCTATGGATGCGACGTTTCACCTGTCCACAGCAACGGAGAGCTCG